>NC_140976.1:44622207-44641867 GCF_056783735.1 Eptatretus burgeri
CTGCCGGACTATAAAGCGCCGAGCGCGGGGCGAATTTATTCAGTTTTGGGTCGGAGGGAGTTGGAGGCAGTCGGAGTTGGAGAAGAGTTTGGAGGAGTTTTGAGTTGGAGAGAAGGTTGGAGGCAGTGAGTTGGAGTCAGGAAGGTCGAGGCAGTCAAGTCGGGTCTGGAGAGGAGCGGTCTGTGGAGCCGTGAGTCAAGTCGGGTCTGGAGAGTGGCAGTCTGTCGGGGTTCGGAGTCTGTCGGGGAGCTGCAGAGAGGGGAAGCCTGGAGCCTGGAGCGCGGTCGAGGTGATTTGCTGCAGTCGGCTGAGGAGAATTGGGGAGGGGGACCTCCCCTCCCCAATTCTCCTTGGATAGCTTGATAGAGGATAGCTCGGGTCCGAGGAAAGGAAGACTGCGGTCAGCGACGAGGTCGCAGTGGAGTCGCTCGTCGCGGGACCCAAGCAAGCCAGCTATCCTCTTTCCCCAGAGCATCAACAATTCCCCCCTTTTTTCCCCCCGCGCTGAGATAGTGCGAAAAGGGGGCCCCGTTCCCACCCCACTCCAAGCAGTGCCAACGAAACCCGCGAAGGAGCGCGGAGTCGGGGCGCCGCGACATTTGCGGCTCATCACAAGACACGGGTAGGATCCACCCGGTCTCGCGGCCCACAGGCCCCGTCTGCCCCCTTGTCTTTCAGGGTGGCCCTTTTCTTGTGCTTTTGAGTAAATGTGTTGTCGGCGCCGTCTGTAAATGAAAACTGTGTAAGTGTTGCCGTGTGCTCGCGTAGTCGGTAGTAGATCTGCATTGTTGTGTTTCTTTTGTAACATCTGCTTTTGGTGCATAATTGTTGTAATTGTATATGTGTGCTCTCCGTGTGCCGCGGAATAAATGTGCCTTATGTTGAACTGTTTTCCCATTTCGCTTCGTCTTTTCTTTAATTGAATCTCCATCTTGCTTCACGTAAAGGGTTGGTAGTGGGCTTAATATGCCCGATAATTAATCGGAACCATCGAGGCCGACGATAACACCGCTCGGTTATCACGCTAGTATGGAACGGGTCGCTTAAGTGGCCCGTGTCCGGAGTCGACCTGCGGCGATGTGCGATCGCCCGGTCTACCCTCCGTGTGAGTACTTAGCTCGGTCGAATTTGGCGAACAACCCTATCCCACGCGGGGGGCCGATTGGCACGATCGTGGTGAGGCCGAAAGGCCCACCCTTGACTAGTTCCCGGCGTTAGTCCGAGAGGGTCACGACAGAATTGTCCGTCCGGTGGGCGATGTGCCGCGATTCGAGTTACGTGGCCGCTCGCACGCCGGCGGGCACGAATTCGCAACAATATATATGTATGTGTATATGTATATATATATATACGTATATATATATACGAAGCCTGGTGTTGGCGCAGTGGTAAGGGCAGTGGCTTGGGACCCAAGAGGTCCTGAGTTCAAGCCCCGTTGGGACACTGAATTAATATATGTATGTATATGTATATATGTGTATATATATATAATGTGTATATATATATATATATAAATATATGTAAATCAAGTCGAAAACACCAGGGGGTTGACTCAGCCTGCCATCCTTCCGAGGTCGGCAAAATGAGCACCAGTTGTACTGGGCCCGGTGTATGCCCCGGTTAGAATAGGTGTACCATATCCCTGTGTGTCGTAAGAGGCGACCAGGGTTGCGTCAGGAAGGGCATCCGGCGTAAAAACCTATGCCAAATCATTATGCGGACAACAAAACGAATTTCCATACCGGATTGGTCGAGGCCCGGGTTACCAACGACCGCCACCCGTACCGGTGGTCAGCAGGGTACCAGTGGAAATTGTGCTACTGCTGGGCGAAGGAGGAGAAGGAGACGGGGAAGGCGAGTCCGGAGGCAGTGGGAGAGGGGGAAGGGGAGAAGTGTGGAGGTGAAAGTTGGAACTCTGAATGTTGGGACGATAACTGGCAAAGGGCGAGAGTTGGCTGATATGATGGAGAGAAGAAAGGTGGACATACTGTGTGTACAAGAGACCAAGTGGATGGGGAGTAAGGCGAGGAGCATTGGAGGTGGTTTCAAACTGTTCTACCATGGTGTGGATGGGAGGAGAAATGGTGTCGGGATAATCCTGAAGGAAGATCATGTCAAGAGGGTATTGGAGGTGAGGAGGGTGTCTGACCGAGTGATGAGTGTGAAGTTGGAAATTGAAGGGGTAATGATGAATGTCATCAGTGCATATGCCCCACATATGGGGTGTGAGATGGAATATAAAGAAGATTTCTGGAGTGAGTTAGATGAAGTGGTGGAGAGTGTATCCAAGGATGAAAGAGTGGTGATTGGAGCAGATTTCAATGGACATGTTGGGGAAGGGAATAAAGAGGATGAGGAGGTGATGGGGAGGTACGGTCTCAACAAGAGAAATGTGGAAGGGCAAATGGTGGTAGAGTTTGCAAAAGAATGGAAATGGCAGTGGTAAACACATATTTCAAGAAGAAGGAGGAACACAGGGTGACATACAAGAGTGGAGGAAAGTGCACACAGGTGGATTACATCTTAAGTAGGAGATGCAACCTGAAAGAGATTAGTGACTGTAAGGTTGTGGCAGGGGAGAGTGTAGCTTGACAGCATCGATTGGTGGTCTGTAGGATGACTTTAGAGGTGAGGTTGAGGAAGAGAGTGAGGGCTGAACCAAGGACCAGATGGTGGAAGCTGAAGGAGGAAGACTGTTGCGTGAAATTTAGGGAGGAGGTGAGACAGGCGTTGGATGGTGGTAAGGATGGGTGGGATGATTGGGCAATGACAGCAGAAGTTGTGAGGGAGATCGCTAGGAAGGTACTTGGTGTGACATCTGGACAGAGGAAGGAAGATAAGGAGACTTGGTGGTGGAATGAGGAAGTACAGGAAAGTATAAGGAAGAAGGGGTTGGCGAAAAAGAAGTGGGATAGTCAGAGAGATGAAGAAAGTCGGCAGGAGTATAAGGAGTGGCGTCGAAAAGCAAAAAGAGAGGTGGCTAAGGCCAAGGAAAAGGCATATGACGAGCTGTATGAGAAGTTGGATACAAAAGAAGGGGAAAAGGATTTATACCGATTGGCAAGACAGAGGGACCGAGCTGGGAAGGATGTGCTGCAGGTTAGGGTGATAAAGGACGCAAATGGGAATGTGCTGACGAGCGAGGAGAGTGTTGAGAAGGTGGATGGAGTACTTTGAGGAGCTGATGAATGAAGAAAATGAGAGAGAGAGAGAAGGTTGGAAGAGGTGGAGATAGTGAATCTGGAAGTGGGGTGGATCAGTAAGGATGAAGTGAGGACTGCTATGAAGAAGATGAAAAGTGGAAAGGCGGTTGGCCCAGATGGTATACCAGTGGAGGCATGGAAGTGCTTTGGAGAGATGGCAGTGGGGTTGTTAACCAGATTGTTTAATAAAGTCTTGGAAAGTGAGAGGATGCCGGAGGAGTGGAGATTAAGTGTGCTGGTTCCGATTTTCAAGAATAAGGGTGATGTGCAGAGCTGTGGAAATTACAGAGGGATAAAGTTGTTAAGCCACACCATGAAGTTGTGGGAAAGAGTAGTGGAAGCTCGGTTGAGAGGAGAGGTGATGATCTGTGAGCAGCAATATGGGTTTATGCCAGGAAAGAGCACCACTGATGCGATGTTTGCTTTGAGAATGTTGATGGAGAAGTATAGGGAAGGCCAGAAAGAGTTACATTGTGTGTTTGTGGATTTAGAGAAAGCTTATGATAGGGTGCCAAGAGAGGAGTTGTGGCATTGTATGAGGAAGTCGGGAGTGTTGGAGAAGTATGTGAGGATCGTGCAGGATATGTATGAGGACAGTGTGACAGCGGTGAGGTGTGCGGTAGGAATGACGGACCGGTTTAAGGTTAAAGTGGGATTGCACCAAGGATCGACTCTGAGCCCTTTCCTGTTTGCAATGGTGATGGACAGGTTGACGGACGAGATCAGACTGGAGTCTCCATGGACCATGATGTTCGCGGATGACATCATGATCTGTCGGGAGAGTAGGGAGCAGGCTGAATCGAGCCTCGAGTGGTGGAGGTACGCACTGGAGAGAAGGGGAATGTTAGTCAGTAGGAGTAAGACGGAGTACATGTGCGTAAATGAGAGGGAGGGTGGTGGTATGGTGCAGTTGCAAGGAGTTGAGGTGGGGAAGGTGGATTGGTTTAAATACTTGGGATCAACTGTCCAAAGTAACGGAGAGTGTGGGAGAGAAGTGAAAAAGAGAGTGCAGGCAGGATGGAGTGGGTGGAGAAGAGTTGCAGGAGTGATTTGTGACAGAAGGGTAGCTGCAAGAGTGAAGGGAAAGTATACAAGACGGTAGTGAGACCAGCTATGTTGTATGGTTTGGAGGCGGTGGCGCTAACAAAAGACAGGAAGCAGAGCTGGAGGTGGCAGAGTTAAAGATGCTGCGATTCTCGTTGGGAGTGACGAGGATGGATAGGATAAGAAATGAGTGTATTAGAGGGACAGCGCAGGTAGGACGGTTTGGAGACAAAGTGAGAGAGGCGAGATTGCGATGGTTTGGACATGTGCACAGGAGGGAAACGGAGTATATCGGGAGAAGGATGTTGAAGATGGAGCCGCCAGGCAGGAGGAGAAGAGGAAGGCCAAAGAAGAGGTTCATGGATGCGGTGAGGGCGGACATGCGGGTGGTTGGAGTGTCAATGGAAGATGTGGAGGATAGAGCGAAATGGAGACAGTTGGTCCGCTGTGGCGACCCCTAACGGGAGCAAGCCGAAAGAGGAAGAAGAAGATATATGTATATATATACAGCTCTGGAAAAAATGAAGAGACCACTGCAAAATTATCAGTTTTTCTGGTTTTACTATTTATAGGTATGTGTTTGAGTAAAATGATCATTTTTGTTTTATTCTATAAACTACTACCAACATTTCTCCCAAATTCCGAATAAAAATAGTCATTTTGAGCATTTATTTGCAGAAAAATGACAACTGGTCAAAATAACAACAAAGATTCAGTGTTTTCAGACATCAAATAATACAAACAAAACAAGTACATATTCATTTTTAAACAACACAATACTAATGTTTTAACTTAGGAAGAGTTCAGAAATCAATATTTTGTGGAATAACCCTGATTTTTAATCACAGCTTTCATGCGTCATGGCATGCTCTCTTCCAGTCTTTCACATTGCTGTTGGGTGACTTTATGCCACTCCTGGTGCAAAAATTCAAGCAGCTCGACTTTGTTTGATGGCTTTTGACCATCCATATTCCTCTTGATCACATTCCAGATGTTTCCAATGGGATACAGGTCTGGAGATTAGGCTGGCCATGACAGAGTTTTGATCTGATGGTCCTCCATCCACACCTTGATTGACCTGGCTGTGTGGCATGGAGCATCGTCCTGCTGGAAAAACCAATCATCAGAGTTGGAGAACATTGTCAGAGCAGAAGGAAGCAAGTGTTCTTCCAGGACAACCTTGTACGTGGCTTGATTCATGAGACCTTCACAAAGACAAATCTGCCCGATTCCAGCCTTGCTGAAGCACCCCCATATCATCACCGATTCTCCACCAAATTTCACAGTGGGTGTGAGACACTGTGGATTGTAGGCCTCTCCAGGTCTCCGTCTAACCATTAGACGACCAGGTCTTGAATTGGACTCATCTTGAAAATTGGACTCATCAGAGAAGATGACCTTACTCCATTCCTCTACGGTCTAATCCGTATGGTCATTTGCAAACCTCAGCCTGGCTCTTCTTTGCTTCTCATTGATGAAGGGCTTTTTTTCTAGCTTTGCACAACTTCAGCCCTGCCCTGAGGAGCCTGTTTTGAACCGTCCTCGCCGTGCACTTCACCCCAGCTGCCGTTTGCTATTCTTTTTGTAGGTCACTTGATGTCATCCTACAGTTGTTGAGTGACATTCGAATGAGTTGGCGGTCATCCCAGTCAGTGGAAAGTCGTTTTCGCCTTCTGCCAGTGTGTAGCTTTGTTGTCCCCAATGTCTGCTGCTTGACCTTGTTCTTATGAACTGCCGTCTTTGAAATTATAAGGATGGAAGCAACGTGACGCTCACTGTATCCCTCTGCCAGTAAAGCCAGAATTGAATCCTTCTTTTCCTCACTAAAAACTTTTCTTTTCAACTCTTTTGGCATCTTCAATAGTTATTTTTTTTGATTCCAATTACTTTTGAGGTACTACGAGCACTGTATTTTCCATCCAGCTGGTCCCATTGCAAGAGGATAGTGATGACCACAGCAGTGGTTTTTATACTTTTCCTTGTTAAATAAGATTCGGTTCAGGTGATCACCTAATCAGTACCTCACTAAGTAGAATGAGGTGTGCCTGTGTTGGAATTCAACAGACTGGAATGGAATGGCTGCCATACATATAGAGATGCTGATTTAATTTTTTTTGGGAGTGGTCTCTTATTTTTTTTCCAGAGCTGTTTATATGTATAAGTATATGTATATGTATATGTATATATATATATATATATATATATATATATATATATATATGTATAAGTATATGTATATGTATATGTATATATATATATATATATATATATATATATATATATACACTAATGCCAATGTGCATGTATCGGGTCAGAGGGCCTTTTTTTGGATAATTGTTATGCCTGACCGCGACCCCACCTCATGGTTCTTGTGTATCAGAAAGACATTACTGCTCACAGATTTTTCTTCTTTGGATGTTATGGGATTTGAATTGTCCCTTTCTGCTCTATCAACCTCGGAGGTTGAACACAGTATTAAGTGAGGATGTCTTTCACAAAGAGTAGGCGAGCTATCGCCGGCACCACGGCCAAATTCCAAATTCCTGCCCCAACTACTTCAAGCATTAGGTCTTGCCAGACGGTTTGTGAAAGACTTGTGCTAAAAACTTCCCTTACCTCATTCCCAAACCCACAAGAACATGGGAATAATTGTGGCTGTTCGAGAAGGGATTGTCAGCCTTGATTGTGGTGATTATACTCTGTATTGCCACGTGTGGAGCAATTCACAAAAGATTTCCATAGATGTGTCTGCGAAACCCCTGGCATTGATGCTTACTAAGTGCAACTGAATTTACAGAAAACTGGAGGGCTTCTCCCTATTGTGCCTTCAAAAGATCCAGTGGAGCGTGAAGTTGACTTTGTGCCGACCCGAGCTCCATACGACCCCCGTTGGATGTTGAGCGGCAGGCCAAATACAGGTAATTCATTCTTGGTCATCATCTCTGGTGCAGAGTGAACTAGGTAAGTTACCTTGTGCAGTTCCCATAAACTCCACTGGGCCATGGATATCCAAAGTACACCCTGACTCCAACATTTGCAGGTTCTGTATATTCGCCGTTCATAATTTGCAACATGCTCCTACAATCGTGGGAAATTGCCCCGCGTATTCGCGGTTTTCGTGGCAATTTTTTTTTCTTCACGAACTGCGAGCACAACACAGTTAGAAAACTATCTTCCACGACTCGCACACAAAGCAGCTGGATGTACTTGCAGTACAACACTGTACGTATGCACAAAACATATCTTCCATGAGCCGTAAACATGACCTGCTTCCTGTACGTGTATTGTGTCTTCGTGGGATGTCTCATCATGTGCATTTTATACATACGGTACTGTGCGTACTGCACTGTAGCTTCATGGGATAACCATAGTTTCACGGGACATCTCACCTTGTGCACTGAAAACATACGGTGCTGTATGTACTGTATTGTAGCTATGCGGGATAACCATAGTTTCACGGGACATCTCACCATGTGCACTTTAAACATACGGTACTGTATTGTAGCGTTGCGGCATAAACATTGTTTTGCGGGATGTCTCACCAGTGTAACACGTTATTCCCCGCGACGCCATCCTCCCATGTGTTACTTCCAGAATGAAAACAATAACAGCATCTATTGATGTATCCAGTAATTACCAGGTCACCACATATAGACATTACACAATGGAAACATTCAGTGCATCTTCAGATAAATCACCATCTTGCTACAAACAGCACAGGTGCTGTTACATTTTAAAAATGCTCAGCATAATGTACCTGTAGATAGGAAAGACGTCATGTCCTGTAAGTTAAAGAATGAAAACGTTCAGCATATCTATTAATGTAATTAGCAACTGGCTACATGCAGACTAATTACACAATGACCTCGCTCACCACATCTATTATCAGCCAAGGCATTCCCTGCAGAACTCGTGAGCCTCATCGAGGAGAAGGAGTACCTGCCGGAGCAGGTCCTTATCGCTAATAGGACAGGCTATTGTTTTGGAAAAAGATGCCGACCAGAACATTCATCTCTCAGCGTGAGAGCAAAGCAGCCAGCTTCAATGCCGCAAAGGACCGGGTAGCCCTTCTCTGCGCAAACGCCAAAGGGCATTCATGGTAAAGCCCATGATGCTCCACTGTTCCCTGAACCTGCATGCGCTGAAGAACAACAAGCAGGCGCTGCCCATGTAATTGAGGGCAAACAGGAAGTCGTTAAGGGACTTTAAAATGCTTTCTTCAATAAATTGGAAATGGTACGAGGTGTCATTTTTTCTTTTTTTCTTTTTTTTTCTTTTTCTTTTTCTATTTTCTAAGCATCTTTAATGAAACTGTAATCGTGCATTCGTGGCCGAAAACATTTTAAACTTTAAAAAACTTTCCCCTTTAAACCAGGGACTGCGGCAAACTGATAACATTATGCCCCTTGTCCCCATTGTACCAATTCCCCGGCTTTGGTGGTGTTGCCATTTGCAGCCTTTTTCATGAACCAGGAACCGCTGTGAACTGATAACGTGATCCTCATTGTCTCCATTGTAACAATGACAAAATACTCGACGATTTTACCCCGACACTCGTGGATTTTTCCCGGGTCGGGAAATCCCCGGAACCTATCCCCCCATTTCCCATTGAAACAATGCCCCCACATTCGCGGGGTTTTCCCGGAACGTATCTGCCGTGAATGTTGGGGTCCTGGTGTATTTGAGTCACGAGAAGCACCCGCTCACTTTGGGAGCCGTCAAGGGGGTCATGTTATTATATTTATGCCTATTTTACTCCAAGGGGTCCCTGGATTGCACACCCAAAAAATGGTCGCGATCGGTTCATCCGTTTTTGCAGTACCTGGGAACAGACTGACGGACAGATGGTGAATTATAGTAAGATGACTGAAAATGCTGATTTTTTTTTTTTTTTTTTTTGGTGACTCAGTAACTCCTGTAAATATGATAATTTGCTGATGGGGTTTGATGCTTGTTCAATGTGGTCCATAAATTGATTTGATCACAATTTTTGATCAATATTCCATGGTTCATTGATTTTTCAAGTTTTTTTTTATTATTATTATCCCCCGCCGCGTGGCGGAAGGGGGATATTGTTATCACCCGCGTCGTCCGTCCGGCTGTCCGGCTGTCCATCCGTCCGTCCGTCCGGCTGGGCGTCAACATTTACAGCTGCGAGTGCGATAACTCATAAACTGTTCGCCATATCGATTTGAAATTTGGGTCACACATGTACCACCTGAAAAGGAAGAACCCTATTGATTTTGGGCATGGCCGGATCCAAGATGGCCGACTGGGGCGGCGTCAACATTTATAGCTGTGAGTGCGATAACTCATAAACTGTTCGCCATATCGATTTGAAATTTGGGTCACACATGTACCACCTGAAAAGGAAGAACCCTATTGATTTTGGGCGTGGCCGGATCCAAGATGGCCGACTGGGGCGGTCGTCCGGCTGGCTGGCTGGGCGTCAACAGTTATGGCGTCAACATTTATAGCTGTGAGTGCGATAACTCATAAACTGTTTGCCATATTGATTTGAAATTTGGGTCACACATGTACCACCTGAAAAGGAAGAACCCTATTGATTTTGGGCATGGCCAGATCCAAGATGGCCGACTGGGGTGGTCGTCCATCCGGCTGGCTGGCATGGCGTCAACATTTATAGCTGTGAGTGCGATAACTCATAAACTGTTCGCCATATCGATTTGAAATTAGGGTCACACATGTACCACCTGAAAAGGAAGAACCCTATTGATTTTGGGCGTGGTCGGATCCAAGATGGCCGACTCGGGCGGCCATCTAGAAAAAAATGTTTTTTTGCCATCTCGATTTGAAATTTGGGTCACATGTACCACCTGAAAATGAAGAACCCTATTGATTTTGGGCGTGGCCGGATCCAAGATGGCCGACTTGGGCAGCCATCTTGAAAAAATGTTTTTTGTAATAAATGGAAAACCGCTTATTTGATTTAAATTATTTTTCAATGGCGGAGGATTCCCCATCTCTGATGGTATATTTTAATTTTATTTGTACAATGTCAAGGCTCATGTAAGAGCTAATGCACAAAACGTATAACAAGGGGAGCAGGAGACGAGGAGTGGGAGAGGGAGGCACAAAACAGTGGGAAACAGAGACATTAGGAAGGCTGTGGAAGGGAGAGGGATGGGGTGGGGTACATGGGGTAAACAAGATGGACACCACAGGGACTTTCACGAAGGAAAGCAGGGAATTTGAAGGAAGTGGGTTTGGGGTGGATTAACAGGGGTAGAAAAGATCATGGTTTTGGATGGGGGAGGATAAGAGATGGTGGTGAACAGCTGTTTTGAAGACCTGGAGGGAAGAGTTGGATTGAAGAGTGTGTGGAGTTTGTTCCAAAAGCAGGGAAAAAGAGGAATGAAAGTGAGCAATGATTATTGATTTTGGTACTTTTATCAGAAAGGGGTTGCTGGCAGACATTGAGCGCCCTTCAGAAATATGGGCGGGACAGATAGCAGACAAAGCAGTGAGGGCGAAGCCGGAGAAGAGACTGTATAAGAAAGAAAGACCAACGACCTGCCTGCGGTGAGAGAGTGAGAGACCCAAAGACTCAGCCTCATTGCGGGAGATGCAAATGATCTTAAATGCCTTGGTTTTCACAGCATGAAGGTGAGAGGGGGGAGACCAGTACTCCATCAAGCTGCGGATGAAATATTTGTACATGGTCAGGAGCTCAGGTGTGCCGAGGAAGGACATTGCACGATGAAGGATGCCCAGTCGGCACCTGGCTTTGGAGGCCACCTTGGAGATGTGGCTTTCTCAGGAAAGATCTTGGCAGATAATGAGGTCCAAAAGTTTGAATGAAGGGACTTCTTGAAGAGGATTGTTGAGAAAGTAGATGGTGTTTTCCAGATGGTTCTTTCGGAGAGACATAGTGAGATGAGAGTGTGAGATTTGTCAGGATTGAAGGACATGTTGCAAGTGTTGGACCAGCTTGTCATTTTATCCAGGTCTGCGGAGAGTAAAGAGGCTGCTGCCTCTTGATCTGAGGGATGACAGATGGTACTGCAGAGGGTGGAGTCATCCACAAAGAGATGAAGAGGATTTTCCAGAGAGTCGGAGAGATGCTTGATGAAAATCAGAAAAAGTACAGGGCCCAGAACACTGCCTTGAGGGACTCCGGCCTGGACAAGAAGAGGGGATGAGAGAATTCCATTAAGGACCACACGTTGATTGTGACAGGAGAGGAAGTCTGCGAGCCATGAGTGGCGATTGCCTTGGATACCATAGGAAGACAGTTTGGTGAGCAGGGCAGGGTGCCAGACCATATCGAAAGCACTCGATATGTTGAGGGAAATGGCTCTGATCTCGTCTGAGATTGAGGGCCTCCTTCCATTGTTGGGAGAGCAAAAGTAGCATATTCAGGGTAGCGTGACCGGGTCGGCGTCCAAACTGACGGTCTGAGATGAGGCTGTTGGAGAAAAGGAAGGATTTGATGTCAACTGTGATGATGGATTATTTAACCCTGCTGATGATTTCCCAGATTTGCCTTCCAGGAAGAAAAGGAAAGTTGCTTCAAGGCAACTGCCTCACCACATGATCCATCCATCCATTTGGGACCATACTCTGTGCAGAGCTTAGGTGCTGCTTAAGCAGTCTCCTTGGCTATCGGGAACAATCCTGGACGGGTCGCCACTCCGACACAGTATACCAGCATGCTGGCACTCATTTTGCCAACCTCGGAAGAATGACAGGTTGAGTTAACCCCACCTGGTATTAATTCAACAGCTGAGCGGGATTTGAACTCAAGACCCTCGGATCCCAAGCCCGCCACCTAAACCATTGAGCCAACACCAGGCATACCACATGATTCAGTGAACTATATGGGGATGAAGGGATGGAGATTGGTATGATGACTGTAAATAAGATGTGGATTAATCTATGCATTCGAGAGAGCAAGTTTCTGTGTAATAATTCCGAGACTGTTAGTATCAGGGATCGCAAAAATAGGAACCTCACAAGTTGCAATTTTTGCCAGTCAGTCTGAGTGAGCTGCCAGACTCGCCAGCACTGAGGTGGCTTTCTGAAAATAGGCACAGAGATGTTGACTCTCACTGGGCACGTGATCAGACAAAACAATTGGAGCAGAGGCAGAATGGGAGACATTTGCAGGAAAGTTGTTCATCATCAAGTCAAGAAGGGAGGATTTTTCCATTGGGAGAAACCTTGGGTCGCATAGTTCACAGATTGAGTCAGTCCCATGGAGTCGCAGAAGTTATTTGCCAAAGTGCCATGACTGGTGAGCTACGTACCAACACCCAGCCAATTGGCATGGTGATAATTGAGAGATCACCACATATGAGGAAGAGAGTTGGGATGGGTGGTTAAAATGAGTGGCTTCTTTTCTTTTTTCCTTTCTTCTATTTTAAACCCCAACCGGTTTCACTGGAGAGGACGATAGGTTTGTTCTCTGTCTGTCTGACCATCTCACCTGTGTTTTTTTTATTTTTTTCTCCATACCCTTTAACATATTCAACTGAAACTTGGTACATGGCCTTATTATGATAAGTTACAGAACAAGTTCAAGTTTCAGGATATTTCGTCAATGTTTCAGAGTTATGCGATTTTTGGTCTTAAAAAAAAATCACATATATACATGGGTCAGTGTTCAGCTGCCTTGACACCACCCCATTGCTTTACACCCATTGCCTGGACAGTTGGCCTGACTCCACCCCAATAAAATCATGTCCATTGCAAGAACCAGCACAGATCGGCAGGCCTCGGGCATTCGGTCTGGGTGTTAGTCCATGGCCCAGTGCAATTGGAATGATCCCAGGTATATAACCACGATGAATTAATTATAATACTCATAAGCCGTACACATGTTTTTGCTTCATGTGTGTACATCAGGTTATTTTTAATACTAGTACGTGCCCGTATGTGCGTGGCTAGTACGTGCCCGTATGTACGTGCTCCTCCTTCTCCTTCTCCTCCTTCTCCTTCTCCTTCTCCTTCTCCTTCTCCTTCTCCTTCTCCTTCTCCTTCTCCTTCTCCTTCTCCTTCTCCTTCTCCTTCTCCTTCTCCTTCTCCTTCTCCTTCTCCTTCTCCTTCTCCTTCTCCTTCTCCTTCTCCTTCTCCTTCTCCTTCTCCTTCTCCTTCTCCTTCTCCTTCTCCTTCTCCTTCTCCTTCTCCTTCTCCTTCTCCTTCTCCTTCTCCTTCTCCTTCTCCTTCTCCTCCTCCTCCTCCTCCTCCTCCCCCTCCTCCTCCTCCTCCTCCTCCTCCTCCTCCTCCTCCTCCTCCTCCTCCTCCTCCTCCTCCTCCTCCTCCTTCTTCTTTCCAGTATCAGCTTGAGCGTGCATTAATGCAAACAAATTTTTATTTCCCGAACATTCATTGAACCGGTAGGGGACATGTATTGCAAAGCAATTCTCGCTCTTGTTCTTTCTTTTACTTTTTATGGGAAGCGCATGTCTTGTTATCCCCACGCTTTTTGAAGAAAAAAAAAAACGGCGAGGGAGGGGGATATTTTAATCGGGTCTGTCTGTCTGTCGATACCTGTCATGCTATCTCCTCCCAAATGGTTGTGCAGAATTTCACTAAACTTGGTAGTTGTGATCACCACATGGCACAAAGGTGCAAGAGCAGTTTAATTTTGGCCCCATCCCTTGGGGCAGGGTTATAAGGTCAAATACCAAAAAATGCAATTCCAGGTACATTTTTTAACATTTTAAAAATTAAACTTTGTTTATGCAATCAAGATCGTGGGATGCATGAAATATGTAATGATTTTCTTGATTTGACCTTGCCCCAGGGGGGGTGTGGACTTAACGGTCACGGGGGTCAAAATGAGGAAATTTTTATAACTTAAAATTTGATATTGCATCATTCCTGGTGGAACCTTTTGCAATCATTCAACTTTGCTTTATGTGGCATTCCATCAACTTCCCTCCAGTTGCAGTTCGGTAGATTTTTTTTCATTGGCTTTCAGTTGGTGCTGTTCCTCATGAGTTGAAGGTTAAAGAAATGTTGTTGGAAGGATTTTTGCCAACAATGTTTGGACAATCTGTGGTTCTTCAACATGTTGATTAATGTTTGTGGTGAATCAATACTTCAATTTCTGTAAAGTGAAGCGGTAAATGTCTCGATGTGTAACCGAAAATGTTTTTTTTTTTTTTCATCAGACTGCACAGGTGAATGGCAGTCGGGCTTTTTTGACCATGGTTCCTTCATGGAGATCATGCAGCCCTGGGCACAGACTGTTGTTGTTGGCAGAGCCAGGTATGTGAGAATTGCATGAAACACTTTGGCTTGTACTTGAGAGCATTAGATTGATTTGCTCATAAGTTTCATTATTTGCAATTCGACATTCACAATTAATTTATTTTAATTAGCTCGTTTGTTCATCTAATTATTTGTTTATCAATCTGTCGATACAGTATTATAAAACGGACCATTGCATCATAGAGTTTACCGGAAAGCTCGGAGAGGTAACATAGTCACCTCTTCGGTTCTATTTTGAGATGATCTCGCTGGATTCCATTATTGGCTAAAGTATGTGTGTCTGTGTGTATATGTGTACATGTATATATGTATGTATGTATGTATATATGTATGTATGAATGTATATATATGTGTATATGTATATATATATATATATATATATATATATATATGTGTATATATATATATATATATATATGTGTATATGTATATATATATATATATATATATATATATATATGTGTATATATATGTTGCAGTTCTTGGAACCGCATGCATACAACAGATCGTGGTCCCAAGACAGTTATTCCATTATTATACGTGTAGATAGTCCCTTCCCTTTTGTCTAGCGGGACAACAGGGGTGTGCGTTGCGATGATCTCATAGCTAGGTTTGCTGACATCGTTTCTTCTTCATTTCATTTCGAACGTCATTTCCACTCTTCTTTTCTGATTATTCCTGAGGTAAATCTGAGCCACGTGCGCCCTGCGCTGTGAGATGGGTCCTCAGCAATGGCCAAGCAGGCACTACACCCACAACCCTCCATACAAAACATAGCCTGCCAAACGCACTCACAGTGGTAATTTCCGCCCGATGGTGTTTTCTACAACACAGGCAATACACCCAGCACGATGCCCACGCTGCACGGAACGCTTACCGTGGCCGATAATTAATTGAAAGGCAACCTCACGCCGCGTTGTGCAGGATGCGAGTGTGCAAGGTGCAAGCGGCGCGTTCCTTTCAACCCATTTCTGGACCAATTATATCGATTGGGTTTCATACCACGCACACGATAGCAGAATCGGGTGAGCACTGGCAACATGCGTAATGGCGGATCGGAATGGAAGATGTTGTACGGAGCGTGCTCTCAAAGGCAGACCCGTGCGCCGCTCGCGACACTTTGTTATCGTACAGAGCTGGGCATGAATGGACACACCTTACTGTCTGTGTATGGATTCGCCATAACATCTTACCTTCTCGCCTCTATGGCCAGCGAAGCTGTGATCGGGCGGGGGCATGTTCTACAGCTTGGGCCACGTTGGCGCACACGGAACGGGCGCGTTGGCCAGCGCTGGTCGGGGGCACCCGAGCGGGCGTGCAAGACCGACGCTGCCCTCAGTCGGTCATCAGGGCACGGCCCGGGGGTTCTTGCAAGGCGATTCATGGCGCGGAGTTTGGTGTGGACGATTCGTATCTTGTCGTGAGGTCGGAATGGGACATCTTTGCAGCATCGGGTCATCTTGCCGGGAATGGAATGCTGCAGTTTCCGGCCATCGCGGCCGGGCCGTGCAGGGGGTCAGGGCCAATCAGAGCGCCCAATTCGGATGACGTCACAGAGTTTCGGGGTGGCCCCCCGCGTCGCGAGGCCTATAAAGGTCCAAGCGGATCCTTCTTTCTCTCTCTGCTGCCCTGCCTCGCCTTCCGCTCAAACTGGATCTCGACTCTGCCTTCTGTCGTCATCACTGGGCTCCTCCTCCTCTTCTCTGCCCACACGGCGCTGACTCCACCCTTCCAACTCAAGCCCCTCCTTCACGCCCACGGTCTCGACGCGAGCTGCCCGAAGCGAGAGACGACGCGCTGGCTGTCAGGGTGGGTACCACGCCACGGAGTATTCCCCCCAAACGTATAGGTGGCGCGTTCGGGTACCGCATATCAGTTTTCAAAGGTACTTAGAGACCGGAGCCTCAACTTCTCTCCTGTCTTTCTTCAATCCCTCTTTATCGGGGTGTGTGTGTGTGTGTGTGTGTGTGTGTGTGTGTGTGTGTGTGTGTGTGTGTGTGTGTGTGTGTGTGTGTGTGTGTGTGTGTGTGTGTGTGTGTGTGTGTGTGTGTGTGTGTGTGTGTGTGTGTGTGTGTGTCCTGGTACCTGTCTATGTAAGTAAGTCTGCAGAAGGTCGTTATTATTATTTTCGGGTTCGGTCTGCTCTGTGTCCGCTTTTATAATTTGCTTGTTATTTGCTGCACCACCTCCCCTATCTCTGCACAACACACCCCAATAAATCTCTTGATCGTACCACATACCTTTCTTCGCCCATTGTAAATAAATTATTATTAGAAATGTTCCCTGCTCGTTTTTGTCTTTCCTTCATTGGTCCAGCATGGTCTGAATCCTAGCTTAGTCGGGACTTTATTCCCAACAATCCGTTCCTTTCAGCCGGTACGTCCTTGGCAGTGACGCTCGGCTGCATCCGATCCGGTAGAGTGATCCAGTTCGGACAAGGCGTACTGAAGCATGTTCTCTGGTAATTAAATCACGTGGTTATTTTTAGGTAACCAGATTAACTAGATGGAGGACCCAAAGTCACGTGGTTGAGTTATTGGCGTCCACGGTCAGTTAAGCGACCCGCCTCGTCACGGAATTATCCATGTGTGACGGCCTACAATTCCAGGGAGTCTGGTGGTAGCCGAAATAGCTTCCCCCACCTACAGTAGTGGTCTTCTCACCCGACCCCAGCCCACAACAATGTATATATATATATATATATATATATATATATATATATATATATATATATATTGTTGCGGGCCTGGTATTGGCTGCGAGCACGACCGCTTGGTGGAGCAGTAGGGTCGACTCTGCCGAACACCCGGAATTTAGATCATACCTTTCGGAAAACTCCGAGGGTTTGGGTCCCTTACCGGACCGTGAATCGTCAATAATTCCACCACGTGGTGCAGGGTTATTTGCCAAACTTAAAAATACCGAGACCCACGTGGTGAGCTACCGAGTATTCACACCCTCGATGGCACTCGTACGGGACAAGCCGTATGCACGCTCGACCCGTGCGTGACCCGAGCGGATGGTCAGCAAGATCTGTCTGTCCAAACGTACATCTACGGCCACAACGGCCTTTCTAATTTCCCAACACGCACCGTCTTAAACCAATAAAAGAAACGCAAAAACGAGCTGATACATTTAATAAATACGGTATTATTTACAAAAGGTGGGCAGATATTTACAAAAGGTGGTACGTAAGGGCAGATTTATCACGACCAATAAGAGATGCAAAGCAAATAATGTACAGTGAAGGCACTTAACAATTTACTACTTAAAGACGGGCCCACCGACAGACACACACACAGATACCCAGAAGGACATGGACCTGTCCACCTCGTGTGGTTCGGCTGACACAGGCGAGCCAGGCCAGTGTCGAGATGGGATGATAGAACCAGGCACCAGCGAGCCGCGATCAGCCTCCATAGCTCCGCTCAGCGCTCGTCCCGACAACCAAACCTCTCTTTGTCTCCCAAACTGTCGAGAAGGCAGGAGGTTTCTCTGCCACTTCTCCAAGTCTTTGAGTTGAACGTCAAAGTGAGGGCTGATAACGCCACACTTGTTCAACCTGCCCGTCAGATTGACCACAACCTTGCCTGCTCGATGGTCATCAACTATCTCAAAAACTCTCCCCTCTCGGTCCGATTGCACCGCAACCTTATTCACCCTTGTCCAGGGGAGGAGGGGCCTCCTCCACCCTCCCCGCTTTCCCTCACTGGGCGGTTTTGGCGCGCAGAATCGCCCGTCGCCCTGTCATTGGCCAAAACGAGCGGCAAGTCCGTCGATTGGCCCGGGGGCGTGGTGACGTCACGTGGACCGCCTTTCTCACCGTTGCAGGGTCTGATTGGCTGAGCGGCGGCCACCTCACTCGTAGCACGCTGATTGGTCGAGGGCCGCCGCGAGGCTCCTCCTTGAACCCTGCCCACCATGGCGTCGGCCAGAGCGAGGTGAAGGTGAGGGTGATGCTGGCATTGTTATTGTTGTTGTTGATGTTGGTGGTGTAAAAATAAAAGAAAACTCTGACTATCAAAATAACTCTGCAGCGCATGAACATTTAATTACCCATTAAACAAGGGAAAGGGGAGCATCCACATTTACTTATTGAAATAACTGAGCTGTAGGATCTGTATGTTGAGTGCTCATCGCTTCCAGATTCGTAACAATATATGTATATATATATATATATATATATATATATATATATATATATATATATATATATATATATATATATATATATATATATATATATATATATATATATATTCTATAGGTGTGGTGCTTCACAGGCATATAGTTGCACTGTACTTTGGAGGTTACTAGTACGCCCTCCTTTTGAGTGGACTTTTAGTGGGCTGTCACCATCTGCTCGCTTTCGTTAATTAAAGTCCCATGATACCTGATTAGAAGAGTAGGTCAGCATGTGCTGTTACCTTTGCCAAATTATAAATTCCTGTCCTCGCAAAGGCTGCATCATTAGTGCATTGCGATAGAGTAGTAATCATCTACCTAAGTGCTCACAACCTGTTGAAACTCCAATGCCTACCAAAGGGAGATGGGAGTTACAAAAATCCATGGTATCATCCATATCTGCCAACCTTTTTTGAATTATTTGGAAAAGAAACAAACTCTTAGAGAGCCAGCATTACTGGGGCATCCAGTGATTCTGCATTGACATTTAGTAAGCAGTGTTGTCACCCAATTGGGCCAATACCGGGTCGCCTTTTGTTGTCGTTGGTGTGCCATTCATTTACAATGGCCTGAAAAGGTATTCACCCCAACCAATGCGACATTTAGTTGAGGTGTAAATTATGTAGAAATAATTTTTCAAAATTAACTTTTTGATTCATAACTGAAGAGATCAAACTAAGCACTGTTATAGTTGAAGGAAGTTACATGTCAGGAATACCTGCAAAAAACATGTATAAATCAAAATTAATTGGTTATAAAAGTATTCAGCTCCTTCGGTCATTACTTGGTGGAAGCACGTTTTGCAGTAATGACTGCTCTGAGTCTTTTTGGGTAGGTTTCTACCAGGTTTGGACACAGTGAGATGGTGAATTCTTTGCCCATTCTTCACATGGAAATTGCTCTTGTTCTGCCAAGTTTGATGGGGATCGTCGATCGACTGAAATGTTCAAGTCAGGGTTTTGTCTGGGCCACTCAAGAACATTTATTTT
>NC_140976.1:44642367-44652367 GCF_056783735.1 Eptatretus burgeri
CCTGGAGATAATATCAACACTTCTGTATCTTTGGAATACACAGCCGTTTTATTTAAGGATATATATTGTGATAAATCGCTTAATCTCACCAAGTCATTCGCGTCAGTCGGGCTTGGATAATTTTTTAATTTATAAGCATTTTTTCATGTTAATATTTTTGGTTATATTATATTTATGTCGTTCAGCCTGTGCCTTTGTGTAATAATTTGATAAATCAATATCCAGTTCTTGAGATAAACCAAAGATAGAACCATCTTTACCAACATAAGTCATTTATATTAGATTAAAAATAATATCATAAAATTTTTATTTTTGTTGAGTTGAAATAACACATATAGGCATAATTGGCCACAACACTTGGAATTTAATTCTTGGACTTGAAATGTTTGATAAACACCATTCTGTAAGAATTTTATGACTTCAACAGGTGGTGGAAGACCAAAACTATCAAAATAATATTTGTCTTGACTATTAAAAATACAAACCCAATGAGAACCGTTCCCATTATTATCTTCTAAGTTCATAATAATATTCTTTGTATGTTTCGGCACATTTGTTAATTCATCTCTCATACAAATAACCACATTATGAATTTTTAATTTCTTACAATATTTGACAAGTTGTAAATTTGATGTTGTATTCTTTCCAAATTTTTTCAACCACTCATCAATGCTCATTTATTTATTAGAAAGATATAATCCATTACCTCTTTTCGTTAATTTTACACCTGCTTGTGCTATAGAAGAAAGCATATCTCCAACTAACAATCTCGCTTTATCAGGCAGACCTTCAAGTTTTTCAGCAAAATCTACAATTACACCACTTCCACTAATTTGTTTCTCCAACTCTTTGTTATGTCTTTCCAATTCTTTTTGAGCCTGGAGTTGAGCCTTCCTTTCGTTGGCATTTTTCACCGCTGTTGAAATACCACCCGTCAATGCTCCAACCGCACTTAAACCAGCAAATAAAGGAATTAGAAATGGGAGAAATCCTCCACTCGTCTCTCTTATTGAATATTTTTTCAACATTGGTTTTGTCATTTTAATTTTAAGTGAGCCAGTGTCATTCAAGATTTTAACCTGTTCTCTTGTGAGAAAAACATCAATTCTTACTGCTCCTTTTCTCTGAATTGTATTAACGTTAATCGTACAAGGCTTTTGATTTTGAACACAAGATGATAGTTTATGAAGATTGATTTGATTAACATATACCCCAGTTGGTACTTTGCCACTCATTTATTTAACAAAAAATTATGTGAGACTAATCATCACACCATTATCTGTATTAATCTGCAATTCTGTTTCTTCCAAAAGCAAACAATATGTATCAACTTCTTCACTCTCTCCTCTTTCAATGTATAGGGAAGTATCCACTCGATTAGACTTTATAGTTTCCTTTTGAGCGCTCAGGTCAAACGCATAGATTGTATACAAACTTTTAAATGCTGTCATATC
The DNA here is from genome assembly GCF_056783735.1 of Eptatretus burgeri. Lineage (NCBI taxonomy): Eukaryota > Metazoa > Chordata > Myxini > Myxiniformes > Myxinidae > Eptatretus > Eptatretus burgeri. Next base: position 44,643,822 of record NC_140976.1, read on the forward strand.
CAAAATAGGTTCTTTATTTCCATTACTTTCACACACCTTTTGGTAAGACTTGTATGCTTCAGCAAAATCATTTTTTCCCAATTAATTTCCAATCTATCTCGTGGGTAAAATGTTCCATCTAGAGAAACGCGAAGTTGTTTCACCTTAGCATTATCACTCAATGCATTATTCTTATCAGTCGCAGTATCACCATCTGGCTTTTTAAAAATGATCCACAGATATCGTGGCTTTCCTTCCAGAACACCCAAATTCCACGTGTAAGTTGTTTGATTGAGTTTAACGTGTTGACATCTTCTTTTGAGGTATGATACACTGAGTGGTTTCTTTGAGTTAAGTCTTCGATTCAACATCTCTTCTGTTTTAAGATTAGGAGTATATTCACTGATATACCAACTCATTTCCTCAATTACAAATTTATTCTGATCACCAAAAGCACTACCAACACCAAAAAGCAATCGATTTTCATTATCATTCCTTTGTAGTTGAAATCTAATTTTAAGGCCATACAGAACTTTATCATGATCACAAAATCCAAATATACCTTTAAGAGGAACTGCCACAGTAAAACTATTTTCTGCTTTTGTATCATCATTATACATTCCTTTCCTTTGAGTATACCCAGGGTCTGTGTTTGTTCCCGTTGACATATCAGGAATAAAACCTTCGACAGACCCCTTTTCCCATTCTATCACTGAATGTATAGAGTGTAAATTTTATCATTTCAGATACAGCAGAGACATAATCAACCGCTTCAACTTCTTGTGTTCCAATATACAAACGCACACTATCAAACATTTTCCAGAAGAAATCATTTACAAGTGTAGCGTTTGTGTTATTCCCAGCCTTAGTGAATTTAAATTTACACAACAAGAAACTTTCGGAGAGATTCAAATAGGTTTGTTGATTATTTATTTCAAAACTTTTGTACCATTCGTATTCCAGTCTGTTCCAGTTATTGCATTTACCTTGAAGTAATCTTCTTTTTTAGTGGAGTTTGAGATAATAATAGTATCATCCAAATCATAGATACTATCAATTGCTTCCATACTTGTATTTATTTAGGAAAAAAAAGATGTTAAAACTTTTGAAACCCTGATCCAAGTATTTGAATTATTTTCTGTCGTTCTTGGGGGACAACTGAGTTTTGCCTTTCTTAATTTCTTTTATTGCTTGTAATTTATGAGATTCCTTCTGAGCATCTTTTATACTCTTTACGGCACCTGCTACATTTCCCACAGCAGAAGCAGTTGAACCAATTAGATCTTTATGTTTAAGAATAGTTGAACCAATACCCATGAGAGTATCAATTATCCCATCTCCTCTAAATTGATGTCCAACACCCCTTTGTCTCTTAGGTTTATAGTATCCTCTACCAAGATACATACCTTCACCCTTGTAGTATGGGGAAAGGAACATCCCATCCCCTGTAATTATTTTATATTTTCCCAACTCGTGTTTCCTCAAAATAACCATCGTATTTATTTATTGGAAAACTTCACGTAGGTGAATTCTGATGGATATAACTTCTCCATTAAAAGAAATCACCACGATTATCTTGGTCGGTTATCCTAAAATTTACTCTGTGTATGGTTTTCCTGACACAGGTAGATAAACCAAATTTTTGGGTTCCATATTGAATTTATAACCAATTGGGGTTGAGTATGCGCTGAATGAAAATATTGTATTTGTTTTTTCCCATCATTATAAGCACCATCAATCAAATCACAGTGAATTAACACCGAATTTATTCCTGAGGATATTTGAATGACATTATCACTGTAAAACGTCCCATCAGTTTCAATCTTTTTTGAGGAGAAACCCAATAACTCTCCAAATGGATTATCAATTATGAAATCAATCTTGTAGTTACTTTTTAAGTTTAATCGTCCATTTTGAAGTATGTTTTTAAATATCTATTACAATATTTTTGGTTCCTCACCCTGTTCTTTCATTAGGCGAGCAATTTCGGAAGCTATTTGAGAAATCTCATATGCTCCGGGTGAGACTGTTATCGTTTTGTATCCACTTCCTGGATTATAACTAAACTTGTCATTTTTCTCGGTTATATTAAATAAGGTATTATAAGTTTCCATGGACAATAAAGATGCCTCATATTCTTTTGTTGTGTCAAGTTGTAGTGGGTATGGGAATGAAGATGTGTGGTCGCTTGTTGTGAAATTGAAACTAAGGATTGTGCTTCTCATCTTATTTAATATGAGATAAAATGTCTTTATATTGATATTTATTAATTATTTTCATGTTCATCAACTGGTCTAAAATGGCTGATGCTTCATTAAAACAATTGTTATTTCCAGCCTTCTTACTGCCTAACAACAATAACAGTCTATTAACTAATTGCAATGGGTCATTTGGAAGAAAACTAACACCTGAACCAAGGATACTTAAAGCCTGAATAATGTGTTTCTCCTTCTCATTCTTCCTACTTTTACCAGAAAGAATAACCTTATAATTTAGAGTGTTCAGCAGATCAATATATACTCTATCATCATTATTTTCCATATCCAATGGTTTATCAATATACTTTGATTCATCCCTCACAGTTGAACCTTGTCTTCCATCTTTTGTGAGAAGAAACATTAATCTTGGAGTTAGTTTAACAGGGGGTTGAGCAGAACCCAAGAACCTTAATTCATCATTAAATATCAATACCTTTTCTTGAACAAGATGAAATATTGCTGATTGTTCTGTTGGAATGAGTCCTGCTTTGGTTTTGAATCCGCTGAATATTCATTGTTTTGAAGAGCATTCACAATATAATCAGGGGGTCGATTAATCTCTTCCAGTTGTTGAAATAAACCTTCATCATCATATTCTAATTCTCCTAAATGCTCTAATTCTTCCTCCGTCATTTGACTGAAATCTTTTAACATTTGAAGTTTTTTAGGAGTATATTCTACCGTGGGAAATGTGGAAACATCTTTCATTTTCCTTGGGAAGTTTTTAAAAGTGTTTTAAAAAATTTCTCTTGTTTTCTTTCAAATGCTTCTTCGCCCGTTAGTTTCTGTCTGCGTTTCTTCTTTATGTCTTCCTGCTGTTTTACAACTTTTGAAACCAACTCTTGATGTTCCCTAAATCTTCTTGCTCTTTCTTTCGCATCCATTTATTTATTGAAAAATATCATTTAATATCTCATCTTGTTTCACAACAATATATTTATATTTTTCAGTCGTGTGTTTCATGTAATCCCCAAATTCCTTTTTACTACATAATGTAGAACAATTGTCTCTCCAAAAATTGTTTATATCTATTGAATTTAACTTGAATAAAATAAAAGTATTAGCATTGTTTCTGATGGAGCAGCGAGGAAGCTGAAAGTACGATTGACTAAGATAAATACAATTACAAGAAGAATCTCTCTCTTTTGTGTAGTGGCTGTTCATTACCGTTTGGTTCCTCTCATTAACACAATCATCAAAGATAACCAGGTTCTTTTTGCATTTATTCAAATCTTTGAGAGACGGTATATCATCCGTATTATCACTCAGAATACAAGTTATCGGTTTTGATTTCTTTTTACATCTCTGTGTATCACAAAATAGTTGTATTATATCTTCAATGTTAAAATCATTTAGGTTTTTGAAGTTTAAATAAACCGATTATATCTTCTTTTTGAAGACCAGCATTAAAACCTTGTGAGAGTAGTTGATACTCTGGTTGAAAACTCGACTTTGTGAAAATTATTAAATTATCATAATCTAAAAAGTTGGGAGTGAGGAGCATCTTTAAAAGTAAGCAGGTTTTTCCACATCCACTTGAACCAACTATGAGGCATCTTAATGAATTTGGGAGATTTTTATGGTTGTCAAATTTTATCTTATTTTCCCAAATAGGTAAAAAATCATTCATTTATATATTTGGAAAACAGGTTATTTAATTTATTCTTGGCTTTTTTCGAAATTCTATATTTTATCCTAAGTTCAGGTTTAATTTCAAGATAATCCATTATTTTATTTATGCAATATCTTGTGTTGATATTTCCCTGAAAATCACATCCATGAATAAGATATAACAACAATCCTTTGAACATTTCTCTAATACGTTCAGTTTCTTCCCTTGTAAGGAAAGGTGTGTTCTCACCCTCGTTCTTTACATTCATTTCTCGAATCAATCTTGTAAAGTAATTCATTTTTGGTGTAAATCTAAAAGAATTATTTTCCTTTTTATATTTTTGATTATCATTAATTAGAAGATAATCACAGAATATACATTGTTTATAGGCTTTTGACTCTGTGTTTAATCCCCGTCTTTCACCACGCAGGACAATTCTCAAATTTGTCATATGGAGAATCATGGAATTCAAGAGGCTCAAAATCGAGTAAACTATTCATATTTATAAAGTAAAACTTTACTTAAACTGAAATTCATCTTCGATATCATCTTCGATACTTTCAGAATCATCTATACTTTCATAACTATCATTTGAACACAAACTCTCGGTGTCATAACTATCGTTTGAATGCAAACTCTCGGTATCATAATCACTCTCATAATCTTCAAAATCTTCAGTTGAATATTGGCTCATTTAATTAGTAGAAAAAACATTACCATCGATATCGATATACATTTTTCATTAACAGATTCAACTGCTACATTTTTTATATTAAAGGTAATTTTAAAATGATCCTTAACTACAATTGAACGAAATGTCATTTCACCTGATATATTAACATCCTTTATTTCATCAGGATTTATATCTTTAGGGTTGTTGAAAAAAATACAAATTTCTCCTTGCATATTACAGATGGTCTTATCTTTTCTTTCTAAAGCTTCATCCATAAGGTTTTTATTTTTTGATACCTTTTCTTGTTTCATTGCTTTTTCTAGTTTTGAATATATTGCCAGAAGGAGAGGAGAAACTTTTGTTAGAGATACCTTAATTGATGTTCTTCCAGGTATACTAAAAGCCCTTCCACTGAAGTAAATTGAAGAACTCATCATATCCACCATAATTGTTTTTATCCAATAGTTGTTATATTTATCTTTGTTCAATTTTACATCCTTGACATATTTCTCAGCATCTTTAACAAATGAAGAGATTGATTGAAACTTGTCTTTTGTGTCTTGAAACATTGTATTTATTAAGTGAAAAAGTTGGAGGATAAAATGGTTTTAAGCACAGATTCACCTGTAAAATAAACGAAATTTTCATCAAGAAAATTTTAGTTTAAGCACAGATTCACCTGTAAAATAAACAGAAATTTTCATCAAGAAAATTTTAGTTTAAAAGCACAGATTCACCTGTAAAATAAACGAAATTTTCACCAAGAAAATTTTAGTTTAACACAGATTCACCTGTAAAATAAACGAAATTTTCATCAAGAAAATTTTAGTTTTAACACAGATTCACCTGTAAAATAAACGAAATTTTCATCAAGAAATTTTTAGTTTAAGCAAAGTTTTATTATATAAATATGGTGAATACAACATACTGCGATGTTTGTAATCACGAATATAAACATTATAGAAAACACCTCCGAACCAACAAACACACATTTAATCTATTTCACAAAATATCCCCTCTTGAGTTGGAAAGAAAACATTGTGATACCTGCTCAAAGGATGTTTTGAAGAGTAGTTATAATAGGCATCTTCAATCACAAAAACACAAGAAAAATGAGTTTAAAGTAAAGAGAGACTATTATATTGAAAACACTGATGGGGCATTTAAAGGGCATATAAAAATAAGGATTTTTCAATTTGGAGAACCCGGTCCATCATCAATAATTGAATCAATTGAAATAGTGAAACCTGATGTTGAAAAATTTATTAAAAAAACATTAAAAGAAATGAAAACTTTAAAGTTTTATATGGGAGTGAAAATGAATATGAAAAGACAAGATGAAGAACAAACTCCTTATATGAGGACAGATCTTCATTTTATAACATCATTTCAAGATTTTTTGAATAAGTGGGGTTTATGAAGAACTATCAAGACAAGAGGAGGATGTTGATAATACAGTGGTAGGAAGTGGATTCAATATTAAAAAAATCATCTTTTTAGATGTACACATTCTAAAATCAAACCCTCTTAAAGCTTCTTCTTATATTGAATTACCAAAAGAAATAAAAGCGAAAGAAGGCAGTTGTTAATATTAAGAATAATGATAATAAATGTTTTCTCTGGTCTGTTCTTGCTCACTTACATCCACCAAAATGTAATTCAGAAAGAGTAAAACAATATATGAAATATGAGAATACCTTGGACATTAAAGATTTTAATTTCCCAATGCCACTAACAGATATTCCTAAATTTGAGAAAAAGAATAATCTTTCTATTAATGTATATGGATTAACGGATACAAACAAAGTTCAAATATTAAAAATTTCAAACAACTATAAAAATGAAGAAACACACATTGATCTTTTATATTTTAGTGTTGGAAATAATTCACATTACACATACATCAATAATTTATCAAGATTAATCTCTTCTCAGGTATTCAGAACAGCAAACAAAATATATCCTTGTAAGCGATGTCTTAATTCATTTCATACAAAAGAACGATTAGAACAACATTCAAAATATTGTAGTAATCATAAATCAGCTGTAATTACAATGCCTAAACCTGGTGAAAAGATTTCTTTTGAAGATTATAATAAATCTATCATGCACCCATTTGTGATATACGCTGATTTTGAATGTATCCTTAAAAAGATAAATACTGCTTCTCCTAATCCAAAAGAACCATATACAAATAAATATCAAAAACATATTCCTTGTGGTTTCTGTTATTATATCAAATCATCTGTTGGAGAAAAGTATAATAAACTTGAACAGTATAGTGGAAAAAATGCTTCACAAGAGTTTGTAAAACGATTAGAAAATGATTGTATAAGACTAAGTAAATTAATGAAAGAAACAAATGAACCGATGAAATTAACCATAGAAGAAAAATTAGAATTTAGAAAGAACAATATCTGTCATATTTGTGAGGAGGAAATTGAGGAGTCTAAAGTTAGGGATCATTGTCATCTTACTGGTAAATATAGAGGTCCCGCTCATTCCTGTTGTAATCTTAATTATAAATTACCTTCTTTTATTCCAGTCTTTCTTCACAACAGCGCCAACTATGACACACATCTATTTATAAATGAACTTTCAAAAAACACCAGGGAATATTTCTGCCATAACAAACACAAGTCAAAAGTACATTTCATTTACAAAAATGATATTCACAAAACCTATAACTCGTATAAGGTTTCTTGATTCTTACAAGTTTATGGGAACACCACTAGCCAACCTCGCATCAAATCTAAGCTCCACGGGCTCTTTTCCAAATCTTAATTCATTCTTTCCAAAAGAGGAAATTCTAACTAAAGAGGAAATTCAGATTAAAGAGAGAATTCAAAGTAAAGAGGAAATTCTAATTAATGAGGAAATGAATGAAGAAATTCTTACTGAAGATGAAATTCTAATTATACAGAAAATTCGAACAAAGAATGAAATTCTAACTAAAGAGGAAATTCTGATTATAGATGAAATTCTGATTAACTAGAGAACTCTAACTATAGAGGAAAATGAAACAAGGAATGAAATTCAAAGTAAAGAGAAAATTCTTACAAGTAAGGCAATTTATCCTTATGGTTATATGGATTCATTTATGAGATTTAAAGAAACACAACTTCCTTCAAAAGAAAGTTTCTATAATAACCTTTATGAAGAAGAGATAAGTGATAAGGAATATAAACACGCACAAGAAATTTGGAAATTATTTAAGATAAAGAACCTTGGAGAATATCATGATTTGTATCTAAAAACAGATGTTTTATTGTTAGCTGATGTGTTTGAAGCTTTTAGATCACTCTGTCATAATAAAAATTGTTATGGATTAGATCCTGCCCACTATTTCACAGCTCCTGGTTTAGCTTGGAGTGCAATGTTGAAAATGACAAAACAAGATATAGATTTAGTCAGTGATGTAGATATGCTTTTGATGATTGAGAAGTCTAAGAGAGGTGGAATATCACAAGTATGTTCAAAAAGATATGCTAAAGCAAATAATAAATATCTTCCAAATTATGAGAGTGAAAAAGATAGTAATTATTTGATGTACTTTGATGCTAATAATTTGTATGGATGGGCAATGTCTCAATCTCTGCCTTATGGTAAATTAGAGTGGGTGGAAGAAAAGGATTATGAAAAGGCTTTGATGAATATTGTTATTTCTTCTCAAGAGAAATTGAATGGCAAAGAAGAAGGTTATTATTTTGAAGTTGATTTGAAGTACCCGAGTGATCTTCATAATAAGCATAAAGACCTTCCTTTTGCATGTGAGAAAGAAACCCCAAAGAAAGAATGGTTCAGTGATTATCATAAAAGTTTTAATATTAAAGGCAAATCAACAGAAAAGTTATTAACAACATTCTATGATAAAGAGGGATATGTTTTGCATCAAAGGAACTTGAGACAATATTTATCTGCTGGGTTGAGAGTAGCTAAAATTCATAGAGTTTTAAAATTTAAACAAAGTCCTTGGATGAAAAAGTATATTAAATTCAATACAGATATGAGAACAAATACAAAA
>NC_140976.1:44659867-44717367 GCF_056783735.1 Eptatretus burgeri
ATTTCATGGCATGGACTCCTCAAAGTCGGCACTGGTGAAGCTTGGAGCTATTGTCTGGCAAAATCAAATGGACCATCAATCAACGTGAATCTTTCTCTGTAGGTGACGAGGGTAATCGCGGGAGAGGTGCTGGTCCAAGACACAGATGGGCATTTTGATGGTCTTCACATGTCTGCACCATATGTTCAATATCATGATCGATGCATGGCCAGAAAATGCAACTGCAAGTGAAGAATTTAATCTTCAATGTGCGTCCATTGATGTCATGAAGCATATCAAGTACGGTGGACCTTAAAGTAGTGGATGCCACCACATGGTTGCCCCAGAGTACGCATCCCGGCTGAGGGCTTTGACTCTGACCTTTGCCTCGAGAATGGCCAAAGCAATTAATCAAAGATAACGGGTCAACCATATGCCAGAAAGACCAGCACTTTACACAGGACTGGGTTCATATTGATGTGACAAATTACATGCACCAGATCCAAAGGGGTAGGGAACAGTGATATTCCATGATATGTACTCGCTTTGCTAGGACTGGAACACTGGTTGGGAATTCTGGAAGTGGAATGTGGCCAGCACATCCGCTTGGCCTAACTGTACTCCCTGTTTGCAATTGAAATGGTAGTTATTTGTTAGGGTTGTTGTGTTGCTCCAGAAATTTAACGAGTTTGTTGAACATATCTCATTGTTTGTAAGGTGCAACCAGGCTTTGTATCAGTGAGTAGGTCTTCGCACCAACCACAGTCGTATTGCTTGACATTTACTCTCGTGGACAGTATCATTTGCCATGACATATTGGCAGTCTTTTGGAATACTGGACACTTATGTTTCCACCTGAAAATCTTCAACAGGGCACTTACTGTGACAGAATCATGCAGAGCTTGTGTCTTGCTCTCAAAAATAAACACATAAGCATAAAAGCTTAAGATAGATCTCTGAGTGGACGGTATCTATGAGTAGCATAAGTCAAGTAACGACTTTAACTCAACGATGTAATCAGAGAATAGAATGGCAAAGAGAACAGATAGATTGAGGGAGCAAGGTTGGAGGAAAAGAGGTAGACCGTGGTTGAGATGGGAGGATTGCGTGAGGAGGGATATCCTTGAGGTGGAGTTGGTTGGAGAGTGGAGGGAGTTGGCTGAGGACAGAGGGAGGTGGAGTAGTATTGTGGTCAAGGCAGGGCAGAAGCTTGGTGCCATCAGACCTCACCCCTTATAAAGAGTAGAGGAGGAGAACAACAAGTGATTATCGTGATGATGTTGTGAAAGGGGGTTAATTCCTACCCGATGGTCTATTGGATTGGATTTCTTCACCTGCATGGGGTAGCTGCATGTAAAAATGAAAGAATAGAGCTATAGGTTCTGTGGAGGTCTCTCCTGAATCCTGTGGAATCTCCAGCTGTGAGGCCGAATCACAAAGTCTGATGCTGTTGTATTGTCGTGAAGTCAGAGGCCTCTCTGTTTTTTAACCCCTCTTTATCAGGTCGAGCTGCCACTGCTCCCTCAGCTCTCCAACCCTCCCCAGCTACTCCAGGACACACACATTCTTCCTGTAACATCCTCTGGATTAAACTCCCAAAATCCAAGCTCACTGCACACCTCCACTCTTCTGTTCCTCTTTTCTACCGATTGTGGAGATGGTTCAATCACATTATTTTGCTCCAGGGCTTTCTTTGTGCAAGTTGTGCACCACCATCTCATGTTATCCCCAATCCCCACCTGTGACTTTCTACCTCCATTAACCCTATCCAATTTGCCACGCTTTTCTAATTTCCCTGAGTTAGCCACGCTTTTCTCATCCTCACTCCTCGCTCATTCCTCAATTAAATTTCGTAGTTGGAATGCCGGATTTATTATCCCCACGATTTTTTTGGGGAAAAAAATGGGGGAATTTTGTAATTGGCTCTGACTGTCTGTCTTTCTGTCTGTCCGTCTGTCATGCTATATCCTCCTAAACGGTTGGGCAGCAATTCACCAAACTTGGTCGTTATGATTACCACATGGCAAGAAGGTGCATTCACAATCATTTTGGCCCTGCCCCCTGGGGTGGGGTTAAAAGGTCAGGAACCGAAAATACAATAAAGGGCTCATTTTATACTACTTCGATTGGCTGGAATACCACTTCACCGATGGCATCATCATTATCGCCCATGAGGAGTTGATAACATTTGCCAAGTTTAAAAATGTTTTCGTTCAACAGTCTCAGAGAAAATGATGTCCAATTTATTTCCCTTAATCTAATATGGCTGCCATACCATGTGACCGATGACATCAGTGTTAACACTAAAATGTTCTCCAAAGGGAGTCCTCCCTCTGTTTAAAGGCGAGGTCAAAAGGTCAGATACCGAAAATGCAATTACGAGCTCATTTTAAAATGAAGCTATGTAGATGCAATAACCATTGAAAGGGGCGGCGGGGGGGACGTGGGGGGGGGGTGGTGTGCATGATATTGTTACGGTTGTGGAAATTCACAGAACACCATTCAGGTTCCCCAAAGATCAGTTATTTCGACAAGTTTGTGTTCCAGGTTAGATTTCCCCACCAATGTATAACGGGAATTGTTTGTGTGTCGGGCTGTGCATCTCTGAGTTAGCCGTTATTCTGTTCTATCTTTTATTTCAAATAAACAACAACTCAACAACCTCGTCAATCTCCACAACACAGCGACCCTCCTCTACAAACGAAAACACCACTCCCAGAAAGCCACCCAAAGAAGGAAACAGAAATGACGGTTGAGGCGGGTCCCTCAGAACGGCGTAAACACGGATGACGGTTATTACAACAACAACAGAGCCAAGCCGATCACTCCTGGGATTTTCCCCTGCGCACCGGGAAGGGAGTGGCGAACGCCCAGGACCCAATAAAAAGCCACGTTCGCTGGCCAAAAAGACAGTTGAGTTGGTCTGGGGAGCTCTGAGTTCGGAGTGTTAATGTCCGGAGAGTTGGGGAGAGCGCTTGAGTTGGGCGCTGGACTTCGTGGCTTGCAGTTGGTGTGGGGAGCTCGGAGTCGGTGGGAGTTGAGTTGGAGTGAAGAGACGCCCCATTGAGAGCTGGAGAGTTCAGAGCAGGGAGTGTTGGAGTGCGGGCAGTTGGTTCGCTGGAAGGTTCGCCGGCGCAACCAGGAGGCCGGAGTCGAGAACCATTCACTCCTCCAGCGCGTCGTCGGCGAGACCAGGCCGAAGTGGAGGCCGGACAACCAAGGGAGCCAGTCGGAGCTCGGGGGTCCGGGCAAAGACACCGAGGGTCGCCGAACCAGGACCCAGCGAGTCACCACGAGGGTGGCCAGGTAGCCCGCCCGTTCTCTCGGAGCCCCTTCGGTCATACCGGCTCTGAGTCATTATAAAGGCTCACGAGCCCGGTTCTTTCTTTCTGGGGTTTTGGATGAAAGTCTGTGGTGCCTTGTCTACCTAAGTAGAACTGATTAAGTGCATGATTGTGTACATAACAAAAGACATCGGCTGTAGGTTTTTGCTCGTGTCCTGTCCCATTCCCCCATTCATTGCATATGTGCGTTTAAAATAAATGTCCCCATTTTTGAATGTTAACCTGCTCGTTGTGTCACTTTCTGCCATTGACTGCCATGATGCGTTCGGAATATTAGCTGGCTGATTATAAGCCGATAAAACGTACATCTGGTCCGACGGGACTTGGCGATATAAAACCGCTCGGCAATCGCATACGGAACGAGCTGCTTAAGCGGCCCGTTGTCGTGCAGTCCCCGTCGAGGTATAAACTCCCGGCATTGCTGTCCGCGCGAATAGTTAGGTATATCGACAATCCGGCGATTGACCCTGTAGCGCGTGGACAGAAGAGTTGACTGGTTTATGGTGTGTTGAAAACACCCGTAGCTGGGTTTCGGCGTTGATCCGGAAGATACGACTAGATTGCTCGTTCAGTGGGCGCGCGCAGTCGCAATTGGGCTAAGGCAGTCATCCGCACGCCGGATGGGTGGAAATCTACAACAATATATATAACGATTTTTGGGATTTGACCCCTGGTTCATAGCCCAGGGTGTGTGGATCAAAACAGGGAAAAATTTAACTCAAAATTTGATATTGGGTCATTCCCGGTGGAACTTTTTGCCATCTTTCAAACTAGCTTTAGGTGGGAAGCGTGGGGATTTGCGATGACGCGCTATTGACGTCACTCTAGTTTAATCTGGTGTCGGTGTAGTGCAGGCATGAAGGGGCGAATGGCCATTTCTTGCGTTAAATTTCCTTGTTATTCCTTGTAGTTGGTAACAATGACCACTAAGCACTGCTTCTTGATGTTGTTGGCAATTTGTTCCATTTCATGTAATACCTTAATTTGTTTGTCCATTATTTTAAAAGTCCTTGTACTTAATTACCTTCGCATTCTGCGAAAGCTTATGTTTTGGTCGCTGTGTATTTATTTATTTGTGAATATGTGTGTTTGTTTGTTATTCTCATAACTCAGAAAGTATTAAACCGAATTGCATGAAATTTGGTGGGATGATTCGTGAGTATCCAAGGACGATTTGATTAGATTGTGGGAGCGATTGGGTCAAAGGTCAAGGTCATGAAAAGGTCAAAAACACTCTTTTGAGCATAACTTCCTTCATAATACAGCTATCGACATGCAACCACCGCCATATTGTTCCATGATGAGATACCTTTCGGATATGTAGTGTCGGAATTGACGTAACGTCATCGGAAGTGCGTCTAAATGACGTCACAAGATGACGTAAATTTTCAATTTTCGATCTCATCAGTTTTGATCATACCGTTTTGTAGGACTTACCTTAAGGACGTCACACACCAAATTTGACTTCAATCGGACTGACCGTTATGACGTCATTGACGTTTGAACATGACGTTTTTCAATTGTAGCTAAAATGTCCTGATATTTTACATTCAAATATCTATATAATTTATAAAGCAAAGTCTCTCAAATACAGGCATTAGGATCAGTTCCAAAATATCTGTTTATTGATGTCCAGGTTTTGCCAATTAACTCTGTAGTCAAGGTCAAGGTCACACTCAAGGTCAAAATATACTTGTAGGCATAGCTTCAGATCTAATAGAGCTATTGACATGAAACCAACGTTAAAACGTTCAGTGAACTACGAGCTTTCAGAATGGTAGTCCCCGATTGGACGTGACGTCCCCGGAAGTGCGTCAAAATGACGTCACAAGATGACGTCATTTTTCAACTTTTTAATTTTTCAGTGTTTATCATTCCATTTTGTTGGACTGCCTTCAAGGAGGTTACACACCAAATTTGACGTCAATCGGACTGACGGTTGTGACGTCATGGATGTTTTAAAATGACGTTTTTCAAATGTGCCCGGAAAAAAGTTGCGGCGGCGAAGGTATGCGCTCTACTGAGTGCCCGTTCTAGTTTATCTATATATTACTAAAACTCTCATCTTGTATATATGTGTGTATGTATGTATGTTCCCGAAATACAGCCAAAACGTTATAGGCTAGCACAAAAATTTTTGGCCCACCTTACTCACCATTCTCCTGCGGTGTGCAGTATTAATTTCGTTAAAATCTGGCAACGAAAAAATTATTCAAAAAATCAATTCCCGATTTAGTCAAGTACTCTTCAGGAGAATTTGATCAATGCAAACAACCTCAGCGGTATAGTTCGCTGGAGCTATCCTTTTTTTTTTTTTTGAGATGATTTTTTTATCAACTGCTGTCACAACGGGAACCCAACGGGTTCATGGGTCATCTAGTATATTACTATAACTCTCATCTTGTGTATATATGTATGTATGTTCCCAAAATACAGCCAAAACGGTACACGATAGCGCAAAAAATTTCGGCCTACCTTACTCACCATTTTCCTGTGGTGTGCAATATCAAGTTTTGTTTAAATCGGGCAACGAAAAAAATATTTAAAAATCAATTCCCAATTCAGTCAAGTTTTGGTATGATGATCCATAAAGCGCAAGGACAAACCATGGAGAATGTGTTGATATACCCCGAGAAACCGGTTGGCCGAACGATGACTCCTGAGGTAAATGCTCAAATTTTCTTCAAGTTAAAGTTTGACCACTAAATAATATTAAAATTTTGTCTTTTTTTTTTTTTCATCAACTTGTCACAATGGGAACCCAATGGGTTCACGGGTCATCTAGTTGTCTATAAAATTACGTAAAGTCATTATTAGTTTCTACGAAACAAAGTGCTGATTGGAAGGTATGTTCAAACAATTACAACAGTTGATCCATTAGTGGCAGTAAATGACACAATGTAACGTAACAAACTACATTCTCTTGACTATCTTCCTGAAAGGGGAGAGGATGTGTGTCGATGTGCAATATGGCGTTCATCAACCGAGGTTGTCAACACGCAAGGAGAAAGTGCCATCCATTTCCAGCGAATCCCAGTGATTGTCCAACCGACATTTGGAATCAAATTAATGAAGCGAATTATATATAAAGGAAATATCTACCACATTGCAGGTTCGAGTACAAATCGTGTAAACGATTCACCTAAATGGGAATGATTCAGAAGATGTGACTATGGAAACGGTTGTCATTTGTGTGGAAGATCCACTGAACTTGTACGCAGCACACCCTAGTTGTTTCACTTTTATTTTTTTTTAATAATGGAGGGATTTCAGGATGTGACAGGTGTATTAGTAGTGCACTTGCCTCTGAGCTGTCTAATCTGTATTTGATTCTTGATCCCACTGTCGGATTGGTGCTTCGCAGGCAGGGTGTTGCAGGACAAAGTGCGCCGTCCCTCGGATGGTCGTTAAGCTGTGTGTCCCTTCTGGTAGCATGAGTTGGTGGATGTTAAAGATGCAACAGTGTCATTGACCCTGGCACCCTGAACAAATTACAAAATTCTGCCCAAATCACTTTCAGTCGACTCCCAAACCCAGCCAGCCAGTTCTTTATAGACTTAGGCGAAGGGCCAAAAACGTTCTCTGGTGCTGATGGTAGGAATAAAGCTACTAATCCACTCCCTCGTACCCCACAAGAAGGTGGGAATAATGGTGCCGCTAAAGAGGTGGTAGTAGTAGTAGTCGTCGTCGTCATCAGGGACCTCAGCACAGATGAGCAAATGATCAAAGTGTAATATTGGCCATCTCATTAGGTTCACCCGTTCAATGAAATGCACTTAATGGAAGCCAGTGTTCCAGACGTCAATGTTTTTTGCATTACTATTCATTGCTGTCAGTACCGAAGCGTATGTAATAGGTATTCTTAGCGAACCTAAACAATGCTAATATGTACAAGCTTTTTACAATGGGGAAAGCAAATCGTTTTCCTAATCTCTTAGCAACGGCTTATGAGGCAGATCGGTGTCAAAACAAGAACAGTTAGAGCACTTAGAATCAGCGGAGTGAAAACATTTTTGGTGTTTTGAAATTTAAAAATTTTTTAGTGCATTTTTCAGAATAAAAGTTGCTTTTTACGCAACAACGCATGAAGCGGCACTCGAGCTCTCAACCTTCTCGAGTCATCCACCATATCAACTTGAGACCTCCATTGCATTGACAACCACGTCCGTCTGCGATCCCCGAACTAACTGCTCCGTTATTGCCAGTATGTCACCTTTCCAACTCCTCCAAATCCACTCTTCCATGATCCGTGATTTATGTGGAGAAATTGAGTTCCAAGATTGCATTAAAAATGGCATACCTGAGGAACTATTCATATCGGCCTTTCTAATCTTGCCAAATCGTGGGTCAACGAGCTGATCCTAGCATTCCTATGCAAGGTGGAAACAACAATGGATGATCTTCAGAATAATGAACGGCCCCTTTGTGACAGAATCTTAATGTCCTCGGTGCCATCACGCAGATAACTTTTCATCATGTTTGTTTTTAGCCGAAGGAAAAGGTCACAGGGTGACAGATCGGGTGAGCGGGAACAGGAAAGATGAGCGATAAGTGCAAATTTGAAGCCCTGCCAAAAACTTACACACTGGCTGGGCCACGTGCAAAGGAGGCATTGTTGTGCAAAATACAACTGCTTCTTATTCAAAAGGAAATAGTCTGCACTTTAACCGCAATCACTGTGGAGCACATTTCTACAGGAGGGCAAATTGACAGTATGACTATGTGGGGATCAATTTGTGCTGCACGATATGCTGTTCGTCAAAAGGGATCTACATTCAATTCCGCTACCACTCTATTCATGCACCTATCAACATATTGGATGGTTGGTAACAAGACGAGGCATCTCTATGTAAGCCGACAGTTCATTAGCGTTTGTGGGAGGTTTGTTTTTCCAAAGCTGATGCAATACTTGAATGAAATATCTATCTATCTATCTATATCTCACTCACTCACTTACACTGCCCCTTCCTCCAAAGTAGAATCAAGATACTTGAATTTTTCCACTTTTTTTAACTCTCTTCCTGCCTTATTCCAAGTATCCACAATCTCTCGTCCCTGTCTTTTACTCACCATTGCCTCTGTTTTCCCCACATCTATCCTCAGTCCTCAAGTTTCGAAACTTTCCTGCCATGCAACCATTTCATCCTGAAGTCCCACTTCAGAGTCTGACATCACTACAAATAATCTGCAAACATTTCCCAACTGCCTAAGCTAATTCATCTCCTTGCTCCTTCACTCAACACAACCAACACCACCACAAACAGAAAAGGATTAAGGGATGACCCTTGATATTCACCTTCTGTTATTTCCAACACCTTTGAAGAACCATTCCTTGTTCTAACTTATGTCTTAGCCCCCTCATACATCACCTCAACTATCTTTACCATACTTTGAGGTACTCCCTCTGCTTCAGACATGATTACAACACCTTCCATGGAACCTGCTCCAATTCTTTCTCTAGATCCACAACCCACAATAGAACTTGCTGTTCGCTTCAAAAAACTTATCCTGTCTCCTCAGAATGAGGATAGCATCTGTCGTTCCCCTTCCTGGCATGAACCCGAACTGCATCCCATCAATCCCCACCAACTCTCTGAGCCTATCATTCACCACTCTTCCCAGTACTTTGGACACTTGCTTCAGCAGCCTGATACCCCACATTCCATAACATCTCCTTTATTCTTGTAGATAGCCTCTAAGTGACTCTCCTAACAATCCTTTGGATACTCTCTCCTCCTACCAGATATGAACAAGCAACTGCCGAAACCAATCCACTCCTTTGTACCCCAATCCCTTAAAAAATCACCACTGACCCTTATGGTCCACAAGGTTTCCCGAGAGTTGCCACAACCTCTTCCTGCTCCAAGCCTCTTTCTGGCCCTTGCACCTTGCTGACCTCTCATATTACATCAATGTAATTGTCCACATTTAGCAGTTCCTGAAAATATTCCTTCCCTCCATGAAGAATTGCTTTCTTCTCCTTAAGAATCTTCCCTCTACTACTCTCTATCACCTTAATGTCTACAGTATCCCTTCTTGCCCTTTCCCTGCTCATAGCTGCCATCCTGTTCCAAGCCACATGACCAGAAACTGCACTGAGAAATATTTTAACCAAAGGCGGTTTATGTCAACAACTCCATTTCCCACTGTCCGTGTTCAACGTTTCCCCCCTCCTAAACCCCAGAAGTATCTTTGGCTGCGCTTGTCCCTCCACAACCACCTCCTGTTTGTCTGGGTGCTGTACCATCCTCCTAACATATTCTCTGCCAACATGTACCATCTTATAACCACCCATCCCAACTGTCTTCCTCATATGTGGTGATTTGAATTGTTACCATGCAAATTGGCTGGGTGTTGGTACCTCTTCAACCAGCCATGGCATGCAGCAACAGACTTGTATGACTCCATGGGCCTCACCCAATCAGTGAACCTTCTGACCCAGATTTCTCCCAATGGCATGGCCTTTCTGGACCAGGTAATGACAAATTTCCCAACTAATGTCTCCTGTTCCTCTTCTGCTTAAAATGGTTCATCTGATCATGGTGCTTGTGGGAGTCAATGTCTCTCTGCTATTGTCAGAGCTGCCTCAGTGCAGTAGAGTCTGGAAGTTCACTCACGCTGACTGGCAAGGACTGTAAGCTAACCTCATGTCAAAATTGGTCCTTCAGTTACACCTCTCTATGATATTATTACCCACAACCCCCTCGTACCCACCTGCTCCTGGATACTGTTTTTCTCACTTGAGAAAATGGAGAGGTTTCTGACAAATCTCGACAACAGGCCCAGATGGCATTAGTGCACGTGTCCTAAACCTGCTCTGCTGCTCTTGATCATGCTCTTTCTGTTCTGTTCATCTGATCCTTTTCTCTGGGTCAGTTTTCATCTGCCTGAAAGTTAGCCAACGTCACTACAATACACAAACATGGTGCAAAAATGGATCCTTTTCACTATGGGCTTATTAGCTTACTTCCATTTAAAAACAAAGTCATGAAATCTATCATTGCAGTTTACATCAAATCCTTCCTTTTCTCCAACGGCCTGATCTCAGATCATCAGTTCAGTTTCAGACACGGTCATTCTACCATGGATATGCTGCTTCTACTCTCCCAACAATGGATGGAAGCCCTCAATCTCAGACATGAGATAAGGGCCTTCTCTCGACATATCTCGAGGATTTGATAGTCTGGCACCCTGCTTTGATCTCCAAACTCTGTGCTTATCTCCTCCAAAGACCATCTCCTCTCATGAATCACTGACTTCCTCCACTCCTGTAGTCAGCATGTAGCTCTCAAAGAAATCCTCTTATCTCCTCTCCCTATCGAGGCGGTAGTGCCCCCAAGGCAGTATTTTGGGCCCAGCCTTGTTCCTTATCTTCTTCAATGATCTTTCTGATTTCCTAGAAAATCCTATATCTCTGCTGATGATTCCACCCTCTGCTGTATCATTTCTCATCCTTCAGACAGGAAGGCAGCAGCCTCTTCCATCTCTGCAGACCTGGATAGAATCAGCAGCTGGTCTAACACATGGAGTATGTCTTTCAACCCCAACAAATCCCACACACCCTTTTCTCCCTAAAAGGGACCGTCTGACATCGCCTCCTATCTACTTCCCAAATAAACCCATTTAAGAGGTTAAGTCACTCAAACTTTTGGACTTAACCATCAGCCATTATCCTTTTTAGCCAGACCACATTTCCAAGACAGCCTCCAAAGCCAGCTACCAACTGGGCATCCTTCATTGTGCAAGGTCTTTCCAATTGGCCAATCTGAACCTTTGATAACCTACAAGGCCTTCATTCACAGCTTGATAGAGTACTGCTCCCCCCTTTGGGCTGGTGCCACTGCCTCACACCTTGCCCTTCTTGGTACTGTGGAAAACAAGGCCCTCAAAATCATTGCGATCTCCTGCGACAAAGTTGAGTATTTCGGCATGTTACTTTCACATCACAGTTTTTGTAGCCCCTCTGTATTCTACTGCCTCGGTTTTGGTCTTGCACCCTCTGTCCTCTCTTGGCTTTGCCCCTCCCAGGTTTCTGCAGGGTGTCCACAGTCTGCCAGTAACTCTCTTCTTGATAAACTCCCAAAATCCATGCTCACTGTTCTCCTCCATCTCCTCCACTCATTTGTTCCTCTCTTTTTTTTTTCACCTGTGGAACCAACTTCCCCAGTCTGTTCAGTCTCATTCTTCCCTCTAGGGCTGAAACACAGCTGTTCACCATTACCACAGGTCATCCCCCATCCATACTCATGATCTCTTCTTCCCCAAATTACCCCATTTGCAAGCACTCCCTTTTTCTAGGTTATTGTGCCCCCCCCCCACAACCTCTATGTCTGTTAGCTGTCAGTTGGTTTTTATTCCTTGTTTCATCCCTCTTTTCCCCTTCCTCTCCTTGTGTTTCATTCAACTTGTGTGTAGATTCGTCACCCCATGTGTCCTCCTCACTCTCCCCTTGATCTCACCCCCACTCTCACTTCTACTCTCCTGTTGATGTTTCCCCTCTTCCATTTTGTTCCCTTCCAGGATGCTCTCACTCTTCCACGAACCTCGATCATGTATACAAAAAGCACAGCAGGTTGGTATGAAGAATGGATAACGTGCGTGAAGCGATCCCATTACGTTTTGATTAGACATCAATGCAATTGAGCAGTCAAATGAAGAATAATAGGAAAATACATTTACATAGTCAAAGTATTGTGTATTACAGAGTAGGGTAAATAAATGGATCATACAATTCCTTAAAGTAAATATTACCCAATGTAGGACGACATAGTACGGTGTTCAGGTTGACATCAACTCAATCATGAGGTTGGCATTCAGTTCGACAAACTATATACTCACAAAAGTTCAATAATGTAAAGGAACAAATGTACTCACAAAAGTAACAAAAGTTCAATACCAAGGCCTGTAATATACAAATTTTATAAGCATATCAAAATGTTTTCACACAAATTATTGGTTTTTATTTATTTCTCTAATGAATTTTTTTAAACTATAATAATATTTTATGTATTCTATAATTAATCAATCCATTTTCACCAATTGTAATTTTAGCCAATTCAAATGATCTCCAGAATATATCAAGAGAGACTGTATTCATAATGCTACGGTTTTGGAAACTTACCCCAGGGGGAGAGCATACAGGAACACGAAGGTGACCCGAGGATTAGTTATTTCGTTGGTCTTTGTGTAGATAGTCCTTGGTCCTCTTTCCTCCTTTACCCCATCGGTCTGTTTCTCCCTCCCCTCCCCACCCCCACTGCTTTCAACAATCTCTCCTTCCCACCATCGGTCCGTTTCAAAAAATCTCCCCAATAACCCGCTTCACTGAATCTCATTTTGACAATCCCTCCATCCCATTGGATTACCTTCACTGCGTGGGACTGTGTCCACTCTCGCATGCATGTTCATGGCACAAAGCACGACGCTTGATGTTCATGGTCTGCAGGACAGCGCATCTTGCTTGATGCAGTGATGGACTGTGCAGAGAAAGTTTGTGCACGGAGGAGAGACTGGGGGCACCTTCCGCGTCCTTCGTGCGTGAGGGGATGGGCTGGTGGTGCTCTTGAAAGTTCCCTCAGAAACCGTGGCATTTCCCTCAAGCTGCATCATGGACCCGCCCACATTGGATGTGGACCAATGAGGATGAGGCTCGCATGAGCCGGAATGGAAAAAAAGAGAACGATATGAAGAGGAAGAGGACAGAAATGCAAGAGACAGGACAGAGTCACCTCAGAGCTTGTCCTTGTCCTAAAAGCTTGTCCTGGGAGGAGCAGAAAGTTCAGTGTGGAGGCGAGGAAGAAGAAGCGCTGATCCTCGTTGATGCCAAAACGCTCGTTTTATTGCATATACTGAAGCATTTTTTTCGCATATATTGTATCCAAAGCCAAAACGCTGGGAGGGGCAGAGGTGTGCGCAGGGTGTGTGAAGAGAGGGAGGGGGCCCGTGGTGCGAAGGAAAGGCAGTGTGGAAAGCCCACAACGCAGTTTGGTTCGTAGGTAGCTGCTGGACGTGGGGGCCCAGCTGAAACTGAGCGAGCTGTTTTCCGGCGCATATCTAGCATGCTGGAGAGGACTTGCTCCTTGGGTCTGAATGCCTCAGAGACGTGGCTGCGTGTCCCATCACACCGCATCTGCCCATCTTCCTCATCCTCCCCCCTTCTCCTCCCATTCTCTAGTATATTTGGACTGGCACAGTTGGGCTGTGTAAGATGAGGGAGAAAAGAATCGACCCTACTTTTGTTTTCTCCGTACCTTACTTTTCTTTTCTTCTCAAGTTCTTCTTCTTCTCTTCTTCGCCCCTCATTGAATGATGGCCATGTCTCTTGTGTAAATAAGATTGTATAAGAAAGACTATGTGTTACAGTTAAATCTGTTCTTTCGTGCTTTTTGCTTTCTTGCCTTTAAGTACTCGCTTTTAAATGATTTCTTGCTTGTGTGTGTAAATAACTAATTGTTAGTTATTATTTCCAATCTGTCTGTTATCCTTTCCTTCATTTGTCCGACACAGCATACAAGTATAGTTAGACAGGAAGTTGTACCCCACCTGATTTGCTCTGTTAGCCAGTGCTGCACCTATCTGTTTCACTCTGCAGAATAGCACCAGGTGTCGTGCCGAGGGTGTGGCCTCTAGTTAGGTTGCCGTTCCAATAGAAAGGTATTGCAGAAAAATTGAAGCGTAACCTTGCTCGGCTGGTAGTCTAAGTCGAGCGGCTACAGGTGTGTGAGATCTCCAGCCCGTTGGACCGCGGAGTTATCTGTGGTCGGTGGCCTCAGAACTGGGTGTTCAGGAGAAACTCAAGCTTCCCATCATGGTGAGCCCTGAACTGGCTGCAACAATATTGACTTCAAAATGCATTCAGTTCTGTAATATTACCATTCACCTCACAAGGATAATCACAACGTTTGTAGTCGATGAGTTTATTGATCGTTCTTCTTGCCCCATGTATTTAGGCCATTTGGGCTATCATACCTGTATCTTATCCACAACTTATAGTCGTACTCTCATGAATTGTTATTTTTTGGATACGTAGTCGAGGCTCGTGGAAGAACTAAAATTTACTTTCCTGATATGTAATAGCGAATGTAGTGAGCTTCATACTTAACGTGTGCACATTAGAGAATAGGAAACAACAACAACAACAACACAATACCTTGGCAATTTGGAATCCATGTCATTGGCTATGATCCTTTTGCTTCCGGTTTTTTTTTTTTGCTTCCGGTTTTTGTCATGGGGAATGATGCATGCCGGGAGATAAAGGCATCGTCGGAGACATGAAATACCCAAGTATCAGACATGGTGTATATTTCCTCCACTGATTTTAATAAAGATATCTCCCGCATCATCAAAAAATAATTTGTAATCGTGATTTACATTATTTGATCGCTGATCCCGAATCCAGGCCGAAGTAACCGGAAATTGCATATACAGTTGTGAACAAGTTATCGGTAAAGTCAGAAGCGAATGTAAGAAGAATTCTACGTTCGCTTCTCGTAATAATTTTTTAGATGAGATCCTGTTCTGGGCGGTGTAGTTGTCGTTGTGAAGGTAATGTTGAGGAATTTTTTTTTTTTAGATGAGATCCTGTTCTTGACGGTGTAGTTGTGAAGGTAATGTTGAGGTAATATATATATATATATATATATATATATATATATATATATATATATTTTTTTTTTTAGATGAGATCCTGTTCTCGGCGGTGTAATTGTTGTGAAGGTAACGTTGAGGTAATATATATTTTTTAGATGAGATCCTGTTCTCGGCGGTGAGTTGTCGTTGTGAAGGTTGTTGAGGATTTTTTTTTCAGATGAGATCCTGTTCTAGGCGGTGTAGTTGTGGTTGTGAAGTTAATGTTGAGGTAATATATTTTTTTCAGATGAGATCCTGTTCTCGGTAGTGTAGTTGTCGTTGTGAAGGTAATGTTGAGGTAATATTATTTTTTCAGATGAGATCCTGTTCTAGGCGGTGTAGTTGTTGTTATGAAGGTAATGTTGAGGTAATATATATTTTTTCAGATGAGATCCTGTTCTAGGCGGTGTAGTTGTGGTTGTGAAGTTAATGTTGAGGAATTTTTTTTTCTTTCAGATGAGATCCTGTTCTAGGCGGTGTTGTTGTTGTTGTGAAGGTAATGTTGAGGTAATTTTTTTTTTTTTTAAGATGAGATCCTTTTCTCGGCAGTGTAGTTGTTGTTGTGAAGGTAATGCTGAGGAATTTTTTTTTTAAGATGAGATCCTGTTCTGGGCGGTGTTGTTGTTGTGAAGGTAATGTTGAGGTAATGTTTTTTTTTTTTTTAGATGAGATCCTGTTCTAGGCGGTGTTGTTGTTGTGAAGGTAATGTTGAGGTAATTTTTTTTTTCAGATGAGATCCTTTTCTAGGCGGTGTAGTCGTTGTGAAGGTAATGTTGAGGTAATGTTTTTTTTTTTAGATGAGATCCTGTTCTAGGCGGTGTAGCTGTCGTTGTGAAGGTAATGTTGAGGTAATAGGTAAAGTCAGAAGCGAATTTAAGAAGAATTCTACGTTTGCTTCTCGGCTTTGCCGATTCCATATTATCTCAACATCGACATCCCCTTATTATGAAGTTGTACATTTGTTGCATTAGAAATGTTTGTGGTGAATTGAAGGTCGTGACGTGTGATCACATGTCGCACGGCTCGAGCACGGAATAGATAAAGCTAAGGTTCCGCTCGGTCGGGGGGATTGTCCCAGGGGCATTGTCGTTTACGGCGGCGATTCACTTGGTGCTCGTTGAATGGTGAGAATTGAGAGTATATCGGACTCCGGGCTTATACTGATTTATTTTGCGGTGATTAGTTGCACGTGTATACCTTACTGCTTATGTACTCCTTGCTGCACCTGTATCCCCTGATGTGCCCGTAGAAGCGGCTTCAATCAAATGGAATAAAGCCTACACTCTGAAGGTTCTTCTCTCGTTTTCATTTCAATTTATTCCATTTGGTTTTCTCGGCTCTCTCAACCAACGATGGACAAGATCTACAAACCAGAGAGGTTCGACGCAGACCCAAACGCGACTGACTCAGAAATGAAATGGTCGCATTGGTTCCGTTCCTTCTCACACTATCTGACCATCATCGAAGAGGGAGCCGACAAATTGGCCGCCCTTGTGAATCATGTCTCGCCCAGCGTATACAGGCTCTTCTCGGAGTGTGACACCTACGAAGCAGCGATCGACGTGCTGCAGGCGCTCTACGTGAAGCGCAAGAACGAGGTATACATACGACATCTTCTCAACACATGCAAGCAAGCAGCCGGGGAGACAATCGATCAGTTCCTGCAAGCTCTGAAACAGCTGGGAAAAGACGGCAGCTTCCGGGCCGTAAACGCCGAGGAACACCGAAATGAAGCGACCCGGGAGGCATTTATCCAAGGACTTAGATCAGCCCACATACGGCAACACTTACTAGAGAAAGCGCAACCCACTCTTGAAAAGGTAGTCGATCAGGCTCGAGCGATGGATACGGCTCAGCAGCAATCTGAGTCATTTGGGACACCGATGCTGCTAATGAACGCCGCTACGGTGGAAACTCAAGGAACCCCACAGACACAGACACAGCCTGACACAGGGGATGGAGAAAAACCCGAGGAGTCGGATACCCAGACCTCGTCAAACTCCTCAGCAACTACTCCGGTTGGTAAATGCTTCTTTTGTGGGTACAAAAGACACCTCCGCCACAAATGCCCCGCCAGAGATGCCACATGCATGAATTGTGACAAGAAAGGGCATTATGCCAGGGTATGTAAATCTACTCTAAGGAGAAATAAACCCACTTCTGCGGCTCTCTACTCACAAAATAAACTAACTGCAGCCTCACCGGGGAATCTATCCAAGGCTATCATCAACGTACGAATTAACGGGCATATGGCTGAGGCTCTGATTGATACCGGTAGCTCTGAAAGTTTCGTCAACAGCTCGCTAGTGAAGGGCAGGAAATGGAAGATCCACCCGACAGACAATACGGTATGCATGGCCGCCACATCACTACAGTCCCGCGTACGAGGGTACTGCAATGTTGAATTGGACGTAAAAGGGTACACGCATCGGGATGTAAGGGTACTGGTGCTTCGTGATTTATGCGCATACGTAATTCTGGGTCATAATGTCCTCAAGCAGCACACGAGCGTTGAAATACCCTTTGGAGGAAGCAAACCTCGTCTAATTTTAAATGCTTTGACCACCGCAGAGGTAACGTCCCCCCAGCTGTTTGCTAACTTGTCGCCGGTCTGTAAACCGATAGCGATCAAATCGCGGCGATATACCACTGCTGATATGAACTTCATCACTTCAGAGACCAAGCGATTACTGGAAGAAGGAATTATAGAACCGAGCGATTCGCCATGGCGCGCACAGGTGTTGGTCACCGCCAATCAGAATCATAAGAAACGAATGGTTGTCGATTATTCCCAAACGGTCAATCGTTTCACCCAACTCGATGCCTACCCTTTGCCGCGCATAGACGAGATGGTCGAACGCGTGGCCAATTATAAGATATTCAGCACCATCGATTTGCGAAGCGCCTATCATCAAATTCCCATCCGAGAGGATGACAAACCTTACACCGCATTCCAGGCAGGTAGACGCCTCTACCAATTCAGGAGGATTCCGTTCGGTGTCACGAATGGAGTAGCTTGCTTCCAACGAGTTATGGACGACATCATCTCAGATGAAAACCTCAAAGACACTTTTGTTTACGTGGACAATGTCACAGTGTGCGGTAGGGATCAGGGGGAACATGATATGAATCTGGACGGATTCTTGAGGATTGCTAGAAAATATAATCTGACCCTCAACTATGAGAAATGCGTATTCTCGGCAAGGTCAATTGACCTTCTCGGCTACACGATAGCCGACGGCACGATTAAGCCTGATCCTGAACGATTGCGCCCACTTCGTGAGCTACCCCCACCTCAGGACCTGCAGACAATGTGCCGGGTGATCGGCATGTTCGCTTACTATGCAAGATGGATTTCCCAATACTCCGAGAAAATACATCCCCTAGTGCATTGCAAAAACTTCCCACCAGATGCCGCTGTTGTAAAAGCTTTCCACAGCCTCAAAGATGATATCAGTAATTCCGTGGTATTATCGATCGATAGCTCGGTGCCCTTCGTGGTGGAAACAGATGCTTCTGATCACGCGATAGCTGCTACGCTTAATCAGTCTGGGCGACCCGTCGCGTTCTTCTCGAGAACTCTCTCTGGAAGCGAGCAGAGACACTCGGCAATAGAGAAGGAAGCGTACGCCATTGTCGAAGCCCTACGTAAATGGAGACACTATTTACTGGGAAACCATTTCACGCTCGTCACGGACCAACGATCCGTGGCATTCATGTTTGATGGGAAAAATAACGGGAAAATTTAAGAATGAAAAAATTATGAGATGGCGGATAGACCTAGCCTGCTATAGTTACGACATAGTTTACCGGCCCGGGAGGGAAAACCCTGCTGCAGACACCTTCTCTCGGGTCTACTGTTCGGCGACAATCAGTCGGGCTTTGCAAGACCTCCATGTGTCTCTGTGCCACCCGGGGGTAACCAGAATGGCACATTTCGTGCGCAGACAGAACTTGCCCTATTCTATTGAAGATATTAAACAAATGAATGCTTTATGCCCTGTTTGTGCTGAACTAAAACCCAGATTCTATGGCGCGGCTTCTGGCAGATTGATCAAGGCCACTTCTCCCTTCGAGAGACTAAACATTGACTTCAAAGGGCCCCTGCCGACCGAGACAGACAACAGATACATATTCACTGTTGTTGATGAATATTCAAGGTTCCCTTTCGCATTTCCGTGCTCGGATATGACCTCGGGCACTGTCGTGAAATGTCTGTCTGACCTCTTCGCTATGTTGGGGAAACCTTCGTACATACATTCAGACAGAGGGCCGTGTTTCATGTCGGCCGGGCTAAAACAATTCCTATTTGAGCACGGCATAGCAACTAGTCGAACGACGGGTTACAACCCACAGGGTAATGGGCAGGTGGAACGATATAATGGAGTTATTTGGAAAGCCGTAACTCTGGCGCTGAAATCGAGAGGACTGGGGCCCGAGCAGTGGGAGGTTACCCTTCTCGACGCTCTGAATTCCATACGCTCTTTGCTCTGCACGTCCACCAATGCAACTCCTCACGAACGAATGTTTACTCACCAGCGGCGTTATGTTGACGGCCAATCGGTGCCCAACTGGCTAACCCATCCCGGAACAGTGTTCATGAAATGCCCAGTACGACAAAGCAAGTATGAACCCATGGTGGAAGAGGTCGAACTCATCGATACTAATCCAGAGTATGCTCATGTCAGGCTCCCGGATGGCAGGGAGACCACTGTGTCGGTTCGCCATTTGGCTCCCTCAGGTACTCCTCCCGCAGGTACACCACCATCTGGCACTCCTCCCTCTGACATCCCCTCCCCAGGTGTTCCCCCCCCCCAGGAACTCCACCCGAGAATGGTGGCGACGGAGCTGCCGCGTTCCACCCGAGAGCGATCGGGGAGTCATCCCCGACACGAGTCGAGGCTCACCAAGAAGATCGGAAGCCTCCCTCAAGTGAAACCGCCATTTACTCCCGGAGAGGTCGACGGATAATACCCCCTCGCCGACTCAATCTGTAAAGGGGATTATCGGCATCCTCGATGCTCATGCTCCTATATGCTCATTATATCATATATCGATGCTCATTACCATGCTCCTACAACTCAAAATAATCCTCACTGCTTGGCATGTATGCTTCTGTAGTTTAGATAGTTCGCGTTGCTTGAAATGTATACTCCTATAGCGCTGAAGTAATCATGGTGCGTTAGTTGGGCCTCTAGTTACATTTTAAAGACGGGGAAAATGTGGTGAATTGAAGGTCGTGACGTGTGATCACATGTTGCACGGCTCGAGCACGGAATAGATAAAGCTAAGGTTCCGCTCGGTCGGGGGGATTGTCCCAGGAGCATTGTCGTTTACGGCGGCGATTCACTTGGTGCTCGTTGAATGGTGAGAATTGAGAGTATATCGGACTCCGTGCTTATACTGATTTATTTTGCGGTGATTAGTTGCACGTGTATCCCTTACTGCTTATGTACTCCTTGCTGCACCTGTATCCCCTGATGTGCCCGTAGAAGCGGCTTCAATCAAATGGAATAAAGCCTACACTCTGAAGGTTCTTCTCTCGTTTTCATTTCAATGTTCATGCAACGTTCATGTAAGAAAATAAATTGTTGAGCAGGTGTGTATAGGAATCTCATTTTTCATCTGTGTAAGCCATCCATGAGTACACCAGCTTGTCAACCACGACTCATCTCCTCCCAAGTTGGGGTGTGCCTGTGTGAATCGCTGACAGCCAACTTGTTATTTCAAGGTGCGTTTGAATTCACATTTATATAAAGTTTGACTTTGGGGGAAAATAAATTATTTTAAGCCATGACTTGAATAAGACATTTGTATTGTGGGAGGTCATTATATGAGATCCTGTCCTGGGCGGTGTAGTTGTTGTGAAGGTAATGTTGAGGAATTTTTTTTTTTTTTTTTAGATGAGATCCTGTTCTTGACGGTGTAGTTGTCGTTGTGAAGGTAATGTTGAGGAATTTTTTTTTTCATGTTCATGGTCTGCAGGTGGTTAGAGGTGGTTGGGTGGGTTTTTGTTTTTTTTTGAAAGATATTTGTGAATTTTGGTGTGGTTATATCCATTACAGAGTATGCATGTCAGCTTGTTAAATTCTTATATTGTAATCTATAAAACGTTTTGTTTAATCGATCATACGTTGCTAATCGCTTTGACAGTTGTAGAGGATGTTCTGTTGGTGTGTGGTATTAAATTGTGGAGACAAAGTTCCACTACATACTTCCATTATCCTAATACATCGCTTCCATTTTGTATCTATATCAAAGGGATAAAGGTGTGGGGTGTCAAAGTTTCAGTCATATTTGTATAGGTACTAAATAGATAGCGCATGACAATAATCAGCTCCTTCAATTGTAATCTCAACGTCCCTTATGAGTTAAATGCTTTTCAAAAAATGTTTGAACAACCATGAGACCTAATGTACCTCGTACATGTAATAAGTCAGCAAAGTGAAAGTAACATAGCATGTTTTAAAATGGACAAGATTTTTATGAAAATGGACACATTTAACAACCTTTTCAATCTGTTTTGACGACCATCAAAACCACAGCTAAATCTCCCTACCTGCCCCCACACTAAATTTGGAGTATAAATGTTTTTCGCCATGTTGACATTTACCGGAGTAATAGGACATAGCTGCAGATGGGTCTCCATCATCCAAGCGTCCCCCAAGAGGGCGTGTCCGTCGGGCTCCACCCCGGAACAACCCGTGACCCCTCCGGCCACCCAGTGCGCTCAGCTGCTTCATCCTGCGCTCCTTGGAGCGGCGGTTCTGGAACCACACCTGCCAGTCATGTCCGGCGAACTTATTACAGTTTGGCCATCAAAACATGGAAACGACGGTCATACATATTGTTTGTGAAAATGAGGTTATGATCTTTGAATGTGGCTAGAACAATATTGTACAGTATACGCTACATAAACATTATCATCAATGTCGTGTTGAAGATTTGCTGAAGAATTAGGAGCTATCTTTTACATGTGTAAAATGGAAAATGGGTGGGAGGAGCCATTGCCACAATAAATTTTTATCAGCACATGTCACCTGATTCACAGTCATCACAATTGCATACACAAATTGACTATTATTCCTTTCGAGCTTCAACAAAGATGTGATATCAGGCCATCAAGGCCCTGCTTGTGATGCTACAAAGATCCTCCCACTGATAGAGGCAACACTTAAGTACCATTTGACCATTGGGTATAGGCACACTTTGTCAGAGTTCTGTTCTGTTGTGTGTGTGTGTGTGTGTGTGTGTGTGTGTGTGTGTGTGTGTGTGTGTGTGTGTGTGTGTGTGTGTGTGTGTGTGTGTGTGTGTATGTATGTATGTATGTATGTGTATATATATATATATATATATATATATATATATATATATATATATATATATATATATATATATTGTTGTGGTTCTGTAAAACCACATGCCTCGAAGGCAGTGGAACAAGAAACAGCGATCCCAAGGCAGTTATATCAATAGTATATGTCTTAGTTAATCCCTTCCACATGTCGAGTGAGGAAAAGGGAAAATATGCATTGCGTGGGACTCTCGTAGTTCGGTCTTTTATATCTCTTATGTCTTCCACTTTAACCGTTGACCTTTTCCTTTCCGTTACACGACCCATGCAAGCAAGCATGCGCGAGACAAATGTACGAGAATCTCGCCACACAAATGCACGAGAACACGCTACGAGCATTTCCAGCATGTTCGCGCTGCGGGCGCATCCGGCCAACAGCGCACCGGTACATTGTTTTGTTGGAGTTGGCATGCCCATTCCCTGTTCAAATGTGCGCACCAATTCCCAACTGCCACCTCACCTCAGACTTCACTCCGTTCACCAAACCTCACCTTGTTCACCACAACCGCTTCCTACAACTGGGAAAACACCCCCGCAACAACCCACTCCAAATCCCGACTTTTATTCACCATCTCACGACTGCTATGAGGTGGGGCCGCTCCATTTGAGCGATCCTCAATCGGTACACATATTTACACAGATTGGATAGGGACATTCTTGTTGTGCATATTTTTCTATTATCTTTCTTTCCATCTACCTCGTCCACTGTGGATGCATAAAAGAGCATTAACACGGGCGAAGCCCAATCATTCTTTTACGGGCCAAACCGAAGGATAAAACGTACTGACTCGCATTCACATTTTCCTCTTGCACGACGCTGCACCCCTTCAGGTTGCACTACACCACACTTCCCACTCCCACATCTTCGACATAATCAGTATTCCTCCCACCTTCCTGTCCCTAAGCATTCTCCCAAAGTTGGGATTGGATTATACATAGTTGAGAGAAAAGAGGTGCATCCAATCAAAAATCAGTGAGAAGAACTACCCTGCCATTCTCGTAATAAACAAGTGAGAGCAGATCCTCTCTTGGACGACACCATACACCATACTGATGCACCATACTCTTCGCAGCGTGTCGGTGCTGCTGAAGCAGCTTCCTGAGCAAAAGTTTTGCTTGGTGGTTTGCTATTGACTTCCCAGAGTAGTATATGCAATACTCCCAAATCAAATTTTAATAAAGTAACAGATGCATACCTTGTAGTTTAAATGAATTTTTATTCAGGAGAATGATGTGCTGAATGTGTATTCAGCTTAACGGAGCTCAATTGTCTTCTCATTACTCATGACCTCATTGCCCATCTGCCACATGCCCAATTTCCATCACTTACTGCAACCCCAATTCAGCCTAATTTTCCTCTTTCGATAAAGGTTAGTCTCCATTTATCTCAATTTGTTTATTTTGCGGTGCCTGTCTTTCTGTCTTGACTTGAGAAAAGGATTGTAACTTTTGAAGGGATCCAATTCTTAAATCAACACAGCTATCACACGAAATCATAGACTTCAGACATTGTTATATCCTAAAAGCTTTGTTCATTGTCCGCGCATCATACGAGTATAACTCATGGAGTTAAAATACTCCACAGCTCAGGCGCGTATGTAAAGGTATTCTTTATTGAATAGGAAATCTGTTTCTATTATATCTCATCCTTTATCTTGTTTTCTGAATCTTCGGCATTAAACTCTGGATTGTATATTGTGATCTTGTGTTTGTGATTGTGGCCATTTCCTCAGTTGTTTCACCAGATATGAGGGGCCACTGTGTGTGTGTGTGTGTGTGTGTGTGTGTGTGTGTGTGTGTGTGTGTGTGTGTGTGTGTGTGTGTGTGTGTGTGTGTGTGTGTGTGTGTGTGTGTGTGTGTGTGTGTGTGTGTGTGTGTGTGTGTTGTTACACCGTGAATTTCACATTAATATTCTCATTCATTTTTGAGGTGAACGCCACTTATTCTCCATATCCATCATCTCGTCTGCATTTTATTTTGCGTTACTTTAAAGACCCCAAATCAACTTGCCGACAAGTCATCACCAAATGCTAATTAATTATGTTGTAATGCATTATTTGTTGAACACCCGATCAGCAACCAAATGCTTTTTGCAAAATATGTTTTAAACATTCTGTGTTTAAACAGCAAACTGATACACTCGGTCGGCTGACCCTTGACTGCGTGGCGTAAACGTGAAAGCAAAGGCTGCTTTTCAGTGTATCTGTTTTAACTTGATAATGCATAAATGTAACAATGTTTGAAGCATTAACTCGAAAGTGGTGGGAGTGTAACGGAAGATTAAAGGAAAATTTGTGCTAACAATATTAAGCGACAAATCACTGTCAACAACCATTACACTGACTAGAGGTTGGCCTCACTTGGTTGTCAGCAAGAGTAGGCCGAACAAAAGTGCAAGCAGTACCATTGTATGGCCGAGTGAGAAATAAGCAAGGAACAAAACTAGCCTCCTCTTGCGTTTAACTTTCTTGCAACACAATGCCTCAATAAAATCCTCATGACATTTTCAGTGAGTTGCTGATTTCCTTTCGCCATGCCAGTCATGAGATCAGTGTGACAAGCTGACAAGGAACATCATCGGAAACGATGGCATGGCCTGACTGCTTTTGAGTGAGAGTCAGTGCTACGAGCAAACGGGGAACGTCATTGGCAAAGACATTGTTGAAGTCATCTTTTACATTACGTGGAATTTCCATGGGTACTTGCTCGTGTACGTAATTATATTAACACCCTCGATAAATAATAATTGATGCTAAATTTGCAATTGTATTTCATGGTTATTTGGTGTAATGCAACTAGCTTTATTTTACTTTGAGGCTTCACCAGTGTGTTTTTGAAATTGTTTCGTTTTCATTGCAGTCCAGAAAAATGTGGCGAGGCAACCAAACCCGGCTTGACCACCAGACCCTCCAAAGTATCAGCAAAAGCATTCAAGCATGTGTCAAATGTGGACATTCACTTGGTAAGACATAAGATGCAAATTAAATGTGAATAAAAACAATCTTGCAGATACATGTACATTACATGTAGTGTATACATAATTTAATATTTGCCATAAATCTTATAGGAACACAACCGATTTAACTTTGAGGTGATTGATACAACTTAAACCGAGAGGCCCAAATGCCCGATACTGTGCAGCGTCCCCCGTCTCCACTTCTTCAAATTCTGTGCTGGACCCTGAGCATGATGGCTTATTTATAATGTATATTTAAATATCTAAACTGGTGTTATCCATTGTGCGTATACTATAATCACTCGATATTTTGACGAAATTCCACACTACTGTAACGGGATGTACCCCCATTGACGTCTTCGCTATTGGTGGGCATTCCGTCTGGGACAGGTTTCATTTTCTGCTAATGGTGTGTTTAAAATGGTGTAGAAGATTTATTTTGTAAATTAATCAGTTTTTTTCACCAAATGAATAAAAACAAGGAGCTGATACTCTTGGTCCCCCGCATAGATCTCTGTAATATGAAAGGTAAATCTTGAACAGTTTTTGAAATACAGCGTACACAAGTGAAGTTACCGAGGTGGTTGCCATGGCACCAGAATTCAACCAATTACAGCAGTGATCTAATCAGGTTGAGATCATCTCATGAGGAATATCTGCAATATGAAATATCTGCAGTATGAAAGTTAAATGTTCAATGGTTTTTGAAATATCGCGTACACAAAAGTACATGGATGGATGATCGGTCAGTCGGACATAACTCATTTTAATGTCCCCCGTATCTGACCTTGTCGGAGGGGTGGGGGACAATAATATTGGGATGAATTGGCAATGTAAAAAAGGAGGGCTTAACTTTAGTAACATACGGGGTCTGCAATGTCTGGGCTGTTCTTTCGAGTGCGCAATACCTGCAGAATAGGAAGAAACTCTATCCCTGTGCAAGAATACCTCAGTTGCCCAGTGGTGCGAATTCCATCCATCCATCCATCCATCTATCCATTGGGACCATACTCTGTGCAGAGCGTTGGTGCTGCCTAAGCAGTCTCCTTGGCTATTGGACACAATCCTGGACGGGTCGCCACTCCGCCACAGTATACCAGCATGCTGGCACTCATTTTGCTGACTTCAGAAGGATGACAGGCAGAGCTCACCCCACCTGGTATTCATTCAACAGCCAAGTGGGCTTTGAACTCAGAATCATAGGATCCCAACCCCATCACCCTAACCATTAAGCCAACACCAGGCGTGGTGCGAATTGCAGTGGTATATCTACCTCCCTCCTATCCTGAATAAGTAACATTGCTCGAAAAAATCTTAAGCAACAATAAAACAACAATACTGAAAGCATATAATGTGCAGTGGAGTAGAGATGAATTCATAAACTGCAGTAAAAACAATAGAGTATTATTGATTTGTTGTGCATGCAAAGTGGTAGTTACCTCTGCCACTGAAGGTAGACATCGTTTGTTTTCGGCCCCTGTTTGTCTATCTGTGTGTCTGTCTGTGAGCAGGATATCTCAGAGTTTTTTGTGGAATCAGAGAAAACTTGTTGGACAGGTTGGTTGTGTGAGAAGGACAAAATGAAGAGATTTTGGTGAAGATCCAGACCCTGATACTGGAATTTTTTTTTCTCATGATTCTTCACTGTCGAGAGCTCGGGGCCAAAAATTATATACTGTACTGCATAGCACGATATCTCGTGAATGGATTTGAATGAAACTTGGTGGATATGTTGAGTGTGTGACAAGGATGAGCTGATTAAAATTTGGGGAAGATCCGGATACGAGATTTTTTTTTTTTTTGACATTTAAAGTGATTCTTCACAATTGAGAGATGGGCCTAAAACTGATATATAGCATCATATTTAAAAAAAGTTATGGACGGATTATGACAAACCTCGATGGATGAGTTTTGGTAGGTGACAAGAACAAGCCGATTAGATTTTGGATTAAGGTCTGGATGCAGATCCAGCCTATAAGTGGGATACAAAATGTAAACTGTTCAGCGTGGTGGAGTTATGCGCTCTACCAAGTGCTGTTTTAGTTAGTCTCCTCCTGAAGGGGATAATTGACTATTGCAATGTGTATGTGTCTGTCTGTTGGGTGGTCGCTAAACTACCGTTATTCTCAGGTTTTCAGTCTGTCTGCATGTCTGTCTGTTTGTATGTAATGGACAGCTCTGGAGGCCAGAGGAGTCAACCGATTTTGATGAAACTTGACTGGTAGGTTCTTACCAGGATCTAGTTGTATGCTTTTGAGCACCGCTGCTATGGACGCCACCGTTGCCTAGCAACGGGACTTTGAAATTTTTGAAAAAATTCGAAAAATATTTATATATATATATATATTTTTTTTTTTTCGAAAATCAAAAATCTGCTTCCATTTTTTTATGCGCACTATAATCAACCTCTTTGTCAAAAAATTTCAGCCCGATCCATCAAAAACTGTATGACTAGTATGCAACTATGTAGCGACCACCTATGTCGCCTACCGGCTTGTCTGTCTGTCCGCATACATATATAGTGGTTTTCTCTGCAACCACTTGTCCGATTGATGCAAAACTTTAAACATAGGACGGACTCCCCATGGAAGATATTGTTGCAGTTCTGCAAAAGTTCAAGGCAAATGCAAACAACATATAGTGGTCCCCAGGCAGTTATTTCATTAGTATTCATTCTCATTGGCCCTTCTCTCGTGTCTAGTGAGTATATAGGACGAAATGCATTGCGAGGGCTTTTTGGTAGGTCTTTAATTCCATTTGATATCCCTTTATCCATTTTATTTACTTTACTTCGTACACACAACCTCTCCTTCATGCAAGCATGCATGCACGTTAACAGACAGCTTCATTAGCATATGCCGCCAAAACCCCATTCAAACTGTGCGCTATTCCCCAATGGACACTTTGTTTCAACCTTCTCCATACTCGAAGCACAATGCTACAACCTTCATATGACCACCACAACGCCTCCTTAAAATCTCCACAATAACCTATGCTTGCCCTCTTCACCACAAACGCTACAAATGCTTCAACCACCTCACTGCAAACACCACAACACTTCATCCACCTCACCACAACCGCTACAAAGGCCGCAACCACAGTCGACACCCCCGACCGCTTATCACTGTCCTTTGAGGATATTGGGGAACCATAGACGCTACCTACCATGGCGGAGGCTTGTCTTCGGAACAGATTGGCATATAGTTCGAAGCACAAGTACGCACTGGAATCGTTCAACGTCATTTGAATATCCCTGGCACTCTGCTCAATTACGTCCCCATTTGGTACCCAACACACTTTCATGGTCAGAAAGTGCTCGCAGAAACCCGCACTCCATGTTAATTCTGGAGCTCCGTCACGTGGCCAAGTTCGGGGGTGAATGAGGCCATTTTTGGCTTCGGACCCTCACAGTGGTGGGGCTACTTCTTGGGAAAGCATTCGTGCACCAATGAGACGCTGGGAAATGCCTACTGATCATCCTGATTCGACATTGAGCTCCTCCCTCATCAGACATCCATAAAACACCGTGCAAAGTCGCTGAGAAAAGAGTTACAGAGTGGTTGAGCAGCGAGAGGTTGGTTGAGAGTTAGAGGTAGTTGCTGGGTACTGAGTGAGAAGAGGAGGTTTCTGGCTTAATCGTTGACACGAGAAGGAAGGTGGAATGGAGTAGTCGGAGCGGAGCACTGGGTGGACGAGTGGGCGGAATGCCAGACCGATCAGAGATGATTAGCATTTACAATTACATTTACAGACCTCCTCACATGCCGTTGTAAGCTTTCCTCTCACACGTTCTGTCTCTTATCTTCTGACTCGTCTACTGTGGACACACAAGATCTAAAAGAGCAACCTGCAGATACAAACTTCTTCTCATTTTTTCTCCTCTGCATCTCGTTTGCATCTCCCCACTCACACACCTCAGACACCCCAAGTTTTATTCTCTCCTCCCCCATCCTAATCGACTTGGTTTACGCTGGTCCATCAGCTGCACCAGGTATTCTAGAGGTCACAATCACCTCGAGCTGTCTCTATCTTTCTTGCTGTTCTAATTTCCTCGGGTGTGTGTCTGATGGCACCTGTCATGTTGGTGTGAAGTTAAGAATGTGTACGTTCATTGTATCGGGTTCACTCTGCACTGTGTCCTCTTTTGTAAATACTTGCATTTCTTTTGCTGCATCTCACAAATCCTTACTTTCCCATGCTTGTATGTACTACTTGTAATATAACCTTTTATTGTGCCACATGCCCTTTCTTCACCTTAATAATAAATTCCTTATATTATAAATGTACCCATTCTGTCTTTTCCTCCATTGGTCGGTCCAGTGTAGTCCACACACAGGTTATCCGGGAAGTTCTGCCCCACAAATTTGCTCTTATTGGCTGGTGCATACTTGGCAGCTCCGCACGGCTGCACCTGATACAGTAAGTTAACTCGAGTACGCATTGAGAGCACAAGACCCCGTTTGATGCTGCTAATCCACCGGAAACGGTAACACGCAAAATAGTACGAACCCTGCCAAGATTGGCGATACCAATCGGCACTCGTGGTTGCTTAGCAACCCGTCGGTGTGCGGAGCCTCAGGACTGAATGTTCGGGAGGAACCCAAGTGCTTCCCTTCATGGTCGAACTCGAACCCCGGATCCAGAACAATATTTTATTGCGAACCGTGATGTCATAGGTCACGTGATCTGGCAGCCATATTAGATGAAGGGAAAAAAATTGGACAATTTTCTCCTAAACAGTTTAAAGAAAAAAATTGAAACTTGCCATATGTCATCAACTCCCCTTGATTTATATAATGTGAAAACGATGACATCATAAGTGAAGTATTCCAACCATAATTGGTTCAATTGAAATCCTTAAACCTAAAACTCTGAAACAATGTGTTTTATCTATGGCCCGATGCGAGTTAAGAATTAAGCCTGGTGGCTGGCTTGAGATCTTAGGGTCTTGTGTTTGAGCCCCTGTTGTGCTGTTGAAATAACACCAGGGAGGTTGATTCAGCCTGTCATCCTTCCGAGGTCGGCAAGATGAGTACAAGCTTACGGGTAACGGGCACTGCATCAGCAGCATAGCTGCGCTTCCAGAAGATGACGCAACCAGCCGCCACAGGCTGCATACGGAACAAGTGAATAATTAAATTAATTATGTCATCAGTCACATGGTATGGCAGCCATATTGGATTAAAGGAAAAAAATTGGACCTCGATTAACTCTGAAACTGCTGAACGAAAAAAAAATTGAAACTTGGCATGTCATCAACTCCACATGGGGTATATAGGGTGGTAACGATGATGCCATCGGAGATATGGTATTCCAGCCATAATTGGTTGAATTTAAATCCTCCAAAAAAATATGAAACTTCATGTATCTGATCTGTGACCCAATGTGAGTGAATAATTAATTTTACAGTGTTCAGAACCCATGCCAAGAAACTATGTGACATAATGGGGTGCATGGATGATATGGGGACAGTGCCTTCAGAAAGTATTCACACCTCTTGACTTTTGTCACATTTCGTTGTTTCAGCCTGAATATAAAATCGATTAAAGTCAAAAAAAAAATTGTCTCCGATCCACACAAAATACCTAATAATGACAAAGTGAAAACATGTTTTTCTAAATTTTTACAAATTAATTCAAAATGAAAAACGGAAATTTCTTGCGTCAATAAGTATTCAACCCCCTGAGTTCAATAGTTTGTAGAAGCATCTTTGGCAACGATTACAGCTTCGAGTTTTCTTGGGTATATCTGTGTCAGCTTTGCACATCTGGATTTGGGGATTTTCTCACATTATTTATTGCAGATTTGCTCATGTTCGGTCAAGTTGGAGGGGGAGCATCGGTAAACAGCAATCTTCAAGTCTTTCCACAGATTCTCAATGGGATTAAAGTCTGGACTTTGGCTGGGCTACTCAAGGACTTTCACGTTCTTGTTCTGAACCCAGACCCACCAAATCCCGACTCAGCCTGTTCGCAAACTCCTCAGCTACCCTCTCGTCCTTGAGCTTCAGAGCTGCAACTTCAGAGTTGCTATATCAAGCCTGTGGTCAGTATTGAGGAACTGAGCACTCCAGTATATGCTGCAGTTCTGAATCATCCTCCAGCGACCATCAACTAGTGCATGGTCAATCTCCTTTTCCAC
The DNA here is from genome assembly GCF_056783735.1 of Eptatretus burgeri. Classification (NCBI taxonomy): domain Eukaryota; kingdom Metazoa; phylum Chordata; class Myxini; order Myxiniformes; family Myxinidae; genus Eptatretus; species Eptatretus burgeri. Next base: position 44,691,270 of record NC_140976.1, read on the forward strand.
ACCACCAGCATTGGAATACCAATTCCAGCGATGTGCCTGTGGGCGCTGAAACCATGAACCCAGCCACCCTAACTCCGTGACTTCTTGCAGTCAAGGAACTTAGTGCCATTCTGGTTCACAGTTCCAGACCCATCGGGACCAACACATGTCTCCTCACCTTCCCTATCAATGCCAGTAGATGCATTGAAATCCTCCAAGACTAGAAGAGTATCTCACCTGGGGCACTGATCAACCACAGACGCAAGCATTGCATAGAATGTGTCCTTCATGGTGAGGTCACTCGCTTCAGTCAGAGCATTTCTAGAGACCAGGGAAACGACACCCAAGGAGTGACAAATCTTAGTCTCATAATACGCTCGGTGACCGGTGTTACCTCAATTATTATCATTGGAGTCAGCTTATTGGACACAGCCACAGCAACTCCTTGGGCATGGTAACCATCAGAGCAACCAGACCAATAGTAGCCGTAACCACCCACCATGATCTCACCACTATTCCGTCTCCGAACCTCAGAGAGTGCTGCAATACCAATGCCCAAACGCTTGAGCTCAGATGATAACAGACAGGTGATCATCCTCTCTTTGGGATAGGACATTCCAGGCACCCACCCGAAGGGACTGCTTCAGGTTAACCCAAGGCGACTGCCGTCTGGTGGACGACACCTCAGCACTACCCTGATAACAACACTACCGCAATCTGAGCCGGGAGGGTTACCCCGTGGTTTTCCTCCTATCATCAAAGAGTGCGTGTCCCGAAGGCTTTTCCCCAATCCCATCATCTGGTGAGCTGCCCTGCAAAGAGCAGCTGTGCAGGAGGTACTCCCACAGAGTGGGCTTTCAGATTTCTTTGCGTTTTTTCTTGTGTTTTGCAGAGTGAAGGGTTTTATGCTGGCTGGAGTGCAAATCCTGCCACCAACCTCCTTAAAAAGGTAACCCAACTGCAGGAGGATGTCCTCAGACATAGTTGGGCACTCAATCCAGCAAGTTTCATCATAATCTGTCCACATTTTGAAATACAGTGCTATAAATCGTTTATGGACCTATTTCTCAATTGTGAAGAATCATTTTCAAAAATCCAAAAAATTATTGTATCCGGATCTGGATCTTCACCAAAATCGGATCGATTAGTCCTGATCACACCCCTAAACTGCCTCTCACGTTTTGTCTAAATCCATCCATTACATTTTGAGATATCGTGCAACATATCATTTTTGGTCCTATCTCTCAATAGTAAAGAATAACTTAAAAACATTATAGTCCGTATCTGTTCACCAAAATCTAAGCCATTAGTCCTTGTCACACATCCAACATGTCCACCAAATTTCATCCAAATCCGTCCATAACTTTTTGAGTTATCCTCCTCGCATATAGACAAACAAACAGACATTCCAACAGAGACCAACAAACATGGGCGAAAGCATAACCTCCATCCACTTTCCTTGGCAGAGTTAATAACGTAATTTCAAATGTGCTCTACTGTCTCTCCAGAAACCAGTGAAAATGCTTTAAAATGCATTTATTTAAATGCTTCATTACCTCCAACACCTAAGGTGCACGGAGGCTATGTTTTGCCCATTTGTCTGTCTATCTGTTTGTTTGTCTCTCTGTGAACAGTATGGCTCAAACATTTACGGACAGACTCGGAGGAAACTTGTTGGACAGGTTGGGTGTGTGACAAGGACGAATTGATTCGATTTTGGTGAAGATCTGGATCTGGATGCGAGAATTATTTTTATTTTTAAAATTCTTCACCATGGAGAAATGGGGCTAAAACGATGTATCGCATGCTATCTCAAAACATTTTGGATGGATTCGGACGAAACTTGGTGGATGTGTTTGTTAGGTGACAAGAACAAGCCGATTAGGTTTTGGTTCAGGTCTGGATACAGATCAAGCCAATCAGTGGGATAAAAAACGTAAACTGTTCAGGTTGGTAATGGTATGTGTTCTACCGAGTGCCGTCCTGACACCTAAAATCATCAATCCAGTTTTAATTGGATTTATTAAATTCCATTTAGTGTCATTTTGGGACCTTTCGGAACACTTGTGTTGACTTACTAATTGTAGCTCCTGTTTTTGTAAATGCATGCCCAGTTGTTTTAATCTATTGATAAGTTCTCTGCTTTGTGGAGTTGATCTCACTGATTTGATTATTTCACCTGCAACTGTACCATACAAAAACTTTATCGGACCGTTGTTGTTAAAGAAAGGTAATCGTACAATGTGGAATGGAAAAGCATGTCGTTTATACAATTGGGTGTGAAATGTATTTTTAGCCTGTCTCCCGCCCAACGTGAGATGTGGTTTTGCAATTTTGTGTGTCTGTCTGTGTCTGTCCAGGCTGTAACTTTTTTTTTTTACCATTTGAACTTTTGTCATCAAATTTTCACAAAGCTTTATTATGATTAATATCGAGAAGTCGAATATAATTATTATTATTATTGTTATTCTTCGACCCTTTTTTGGCTTTTTTTTTTGCTGTTACTTTTTTAAACATATTTCTTCTCAGAAACTATTTGTGTGATTCACACAATTTTCAGCGTAGGAGCGATCCCACCCCCCCCCCTAATGTCCCCTCCCCCCCACCTATGAAGAATAAAATAATGATAATTGCAACATCATCGATCACGTGGTATAGCAGCCATCTTGGATGAAATGCAAAAAATTAAAACATATCTCTGAAACTGCTAATCAGAAAAATTTGAAACTTGGCACATCTCATTCCATTCCCAACGGGGAATATGGGATTTTAAAGATTACATCATCAGTGAAGTGGAAGAACAGCCATCAATGTTTAAATCGAAATCCTTGTTTGCCATTGAGATTGCGTGTGTATGTCCAGGCCGTAACATTGTTACCAATTGAGGTTTTGTCATGAAATCTTCAACAAGCCTTTATTATGAGATTGTGGAGAACACAAATTAATAACGTGTACAATTTTTTTCATTGTAGTTTTCCTCAAGTTTAGTTTGAGTACAAAGCGGATGTGGAAGGTCTTTGCATTTGCAGATGCTTTCGAGTTATTATTAATGTTGATTTGTAAATCTAAAGAAGAAACTGCAATGTGAGTTTGGTTTTCCTTTTTAAATTATCACTCTTTTGGATATCTTTCATAATGAAGCTGATCAAATATGATGAACCCATCATTAATTGCCAATAAATCATCAATTAATCTAAAGATGTTCCCACACCTTCTCGCAGTTCTGGAGCATATATTAGTTTATGCCAATCAGACTCGTACATGTACAGGAACGGATTTGTAAAGAAAGAGGTTTGATCCGAACTCCTGGGTTCGCTGTCTGCTGGAGTGTCATGTTGCCAAATGTAAAGTAGCCACTGTTCAATATAAATCAAATACTTTTTTAAAGTCTATTTTTAATTGCATGAAAACTGACTACTTTTTACCGACTTGTTTTACTCTTTATTGATAGACTGTTATGTACTCTTCAATTTGTCCAGTAAATGGTTTTTACTTCGCTCTGTCCAATTCCTCCATGAGTTTGTCATGTGGAATGTTGTTGTTTCACGTGGTAAAATCACAAGTTCATTTACATTTAACTTTACCCCTGTTGTAAATGTTGTGCATGCAATCGGTTCCACATTTGGAGTTAAACAATAATCCAGAATTTATGTTTATTTTTCAACAGAATAAGTTTTGTCTTTCTTTTGTTATTTTACAAGATAATAATTTAACTTTAGGACAAGATTTTTCTAATATCTATGTGTAATAATTTTATGATTAAAATGTTTTAAACTCTAGATATAAATCACATGTTTGACTCCTGGAGACGATTGAGGCATTTAACATTCATTAAATATTACGTGAAGTTCCACCCAATGTGCAACCAACGGTAAGTTTTAAATTTCGATATATACAGAGGTCTCTCACAGGAGACATAATGCGCTAAAGGAAGTGTGGAGGGGAGACGGGGAGATTTCATAAAATGATATGTACGAGATACTCACAACAGCCCAACATAAAGCGAGTAATGAAATACTGTGAGGCATTTTGATTTGAGTTGATGTAGCACATACTCTTTACAGAGCGTTGATGTTGCCGAAGCAGTTTCTTGGCAAGAGTTTCCTAGGTGGTTTGCCATTGCCTTGCCAGCATTGCTTGTTCATGCTGAACATCAAACAAGGAAGCAGCACGCACCATTTTTTAAGTCATTGGTATGACTCTGCCGAGGTTTGAACCGCCGACCTCCCAGATTCAGAGCGGACACTCGAACTACAATGTGACTGTTCTACAATGTGTTACAAGCTGCACAAAGAATGTGGATGATTAATAATTATTACTGCCATACCCCTTTAAGGATTATCAAGGGTGTCTACATCCACATGATGAACATCGCCATTGCTGATAATGGAAGAACACTCCATGCATTGCTGTCAGACAATAATCTCCGCTCTTGTTCAACAAATTTTAAAGTGTCTTAACAGAGCCCCACTTACTACAGAATGAAGAGCTAGTCTTGCCTGTGAAGGCTCGTGTCGATTTGTGTCTGCGGACAGGTAGAACAATGGATTAAATCAGCAGGACATTGATGGAGGTATGCTCACCACCGTGGGAAGCAAGCAGAAGCTGACTGGAAATATCAGCTTCTCCTTGCTTCCCACGGCGGTTAACATACCTTGACCAACGTTCTGTTGATTTCACCCTTTATTCACCTACAAGTTACGACTGAGACGTCTTGACTATTTTTCATTATTATTTAAATATTAATACTTTAATAACGACTCTTAAATAATGGAGACAAAGTTCCATTGCGTACTTTGTCGAAGTGTAGTTTGGGGGGGGGAGGGGTGGTGGTGCTTGGAGGAGGGAGTTTGGACCATTTCTTTCAGCATGTGGGTCTTGTATATGGTTGCAATAATTATCAAGCTTCAGATATCTTTTTGCAAACATTTTGTTTAAACTATTCTCCCATTTAAAGCACCAGGATGTCCTCGTGTTTATTGTGGAGATGCTCTTCGGTGGGCTGAGGAATGGGTCATCGGTGGGCAGACCATATTGGAGTTTGATGTTACTTTGGCAGGGGATTGTGGCTTCATCACCCCCCACCACACCCTTTTACTCACAGCTCCACCCCTTTACCCACTCTTATGTTCACCAAAATATCCTTACTTCTTTCCTTTTTGAACTTTACTCAGGTGTTAATATATGATTTAAGATAGCCTGATTGTTTTCTTGGGTCACATCAATGTTTCCAACGAAACAGCAAGTTTTGGTTCTGCGACATGGATGTCAGATTATGGAAGAACATATTATGCTGTTAAAACCAATGAAAATTAATGGAACATCTCGGGGAACAAAATGTAATTCGTCCCACTTATTTAACAGTCCCAGTTATTCTCACTTTCTTGTGGGGTCGACCAAGGAAAGGTTTTGGCCCAAGTCTTTTACGAACTGGCTGGCCAGGACTGACGTTCAACTGAAGGACATTTTCTCAGGAACCTCACATGCAATAAAAAGTTTTTTGATAAAAGGCCCCTAACGGCACGATCCAGACTCGGTGGCATGATGGCACCCGCTCCGAATCTGGAAGGTCGGTGGTTCAAACCCCGGCAGAGTTATGCTGAAGACTTTATTTAAATAATGGTACGTGCGGCTTGCTTGCTTTCTTGACAGTTCACAATCAGCATTTAAATGGATAAATCGCAGACAAACAATTCTGTGACGGTAATGGCAAACCACCTAGTATAACCGTTGCCAAGAAAGTGCTTCGGCAACACAAACGCTCTATCAAGAGTATGGTACCTGAAATGAAATCAACGACACAATCACCTAATTATCCTAAAGGCATCCCAAAAAATGGTGCAATCTTAAAGGTACAATATCCCATTGTGATCCCAAGGCCCTAAAGTCGTGATAACCTAATTGTATCATTCTAGAGGTATCCCCAAAAAGGGACAATCTGAAAGGGGAAATATTCCATTTTTGCAATCTCAAAACTTAAATCTTGTTAATCCTGATTACGTCCACGTTCGTGTTTGTTTGACGTTAACAGACTTGCAATGAGATCCTTTGCGTCTTTGCAATGGAGTCCTGTATGTCCTGTATGTCAGAGGACATTGAGGTGGTTGCCTTTTCAGTCTGCACTCACTGGTGGAGAAACCAGGTTGTGTGTGCAGTGGACTGCAGCCAACTATGGAATCTAGTCTCTGTCAGATCTAGCACGGTGCCCAGTGGGTGTTGCACAGATGCAAATGGGTGATGTAATTGAGAGCCTCTCAAAGCTGTGCTGGTGATGCCATGCAGTACGTCCGAGCACAGTTTTATAAGGAGTTTTAACGTTCTTCCTTTCATAGCAGGTACTTAAACCTACCCACGATTGACAGTATTTAACGAGCAAAGCAGGTGCTTAATCTCATTTCCAGAATTCTCCACTGGTGTGAGGTTTATTAGAGTACAAACAAGAATAGCACCCGGGAGAGTGCATATCCGCATACCCTCCGCCAGGCTGAACAGTTTGCGTTTTGGATCCCACTGATAGATCGGATCCGGATTTGGACCTAAACCAAAATCGAATCGGCTTGTTGTTGTCATCTCCCAAACTAATCCACCAAGTTTTGTCTCAACTTGTCCACACCGTTTTGAAATATAATTTTGGCCTTATCTGTCATTGGTGAAGAATCTTTTCTGGGATCAAAATTCTCGTACATCCACATCCGGATCCAGATCTTCTGCAAAATCTAATAAATTTGTTCTCGTCGTACACGCAACCTGTCCACCAAATTTCTTCCGAATCTGTGCACAACTTTTTGATATATTCTGCTCACAGACAGACGGACAGAGATAAAAACATAACCTCCGCCCACCTTCGGTGGTGGAGGTAATAACCCGAGAATTCCTGCAAAACTTAAACTGAATTTCCTGACATGCACTTTGCAGGGTGCACTAAGATTAGTGCAGCATGGTTTAGTGTCAATGGTGTGTAGTGGTGCGGTGCGGTGCAGTCTCATATTGCATATAGTTAATAGTCTAGTGGTTGCCACATGATTTTGATGGTGATGTGAAAAGGTATTTATTGGGTGCCGATTGCTTCTCATGCTTGGCATGGTGAGAGGGTAGGTGAGACGGGTTAACCACTGCATATCACCTTTGATACATGATTCACAGTAAACCCTTACAAGACATTATACTGTTGGCTAATAATGTTAATGCACACGATTGTGCTGTTAGGTGTACAGTACATGGTCGTCAATCATTACTGGCATTAGGTAATGACGTCAGACAGCAAGAGTGATGTTACATTGCAATCCTCAGGCATATTTTTTTAATTTATATCTTATATTATATGTATTAAGCTCTTTCCAACCACTGACTCACTGACTGAGATTAAAGATCAGTGCCTTCTGGGTGACGTTGAAAGCTGAAATTTTGTCTGCTGATGGACATCGAAGCCGATACACCGGAAAACAAAATCACAGAATCGTCAGATAAATGAAAAATCAAATGTTGGTGAGCGACCCGAGACAATGGGGAAACACGGTTAGTATGCTTACACAATGTGTAAGCACACCCTGCTTTGTGTGTGTATGTGTGTATATTTTTATATGTACGTATATGTATATGTATATGTATGTATGTATATATATATATATATGTATATATATATATGTATATATATATATATGTATATATGTATATATGTATATATATATATATATATATATATATATATATATATATATATATATGTATGTATATATATATGTATATATGTATATATGTATATATATATATATATATATATATATATGTATATGTATATATATATATATAATATATATATATATATATATATATATATATATATATATATATATTACATAACTGAATCGAACCCCCTAATTTGACTAGACAACATGGTATAAATCGAGCCACATCATAGCACTTGCTGCACAATCTGCCAGCACCAAGTGTCGCGTATCACGCGAGGACATTGTCTCTGCCCTGCTGATCACCAGTCAAGACGTTTGCAGCCAGGAATATTAATGTGTCATGTCATTGGGTCAGTGTACTTCTTTGGTTGAATATTCTAACCATTGACTCACTATATGATAGAAATGTTTAGTGCTTTCAAGGTTGGCTGGAATGCTGAAATTTGGCATGCTGATGCAAATCGAAGCCAACCAATATCGCAGGAATTTTTTTTTTTTAACCGTTGGAAAATATTCATAAACGAAAATGTCCACGAATAAAAGTCGGCCAGTGCAAACTCACTCTGCTCAGGGGTCACGTGATGCGGGACAATGGAGCTTACACTCGAACTAGTTGTTAGGCAATGCTGGCAAATGCTTCTTCCGCCTCTTATTTTCTAACTTTTGCCATATTTAGATTAGATATTCCTGTTTCTGTAAACTTTGAAATGAAGAGCTCATTCTAATCATTAATCCTTGATTTACTTTAGTTAAATAGCTGCTTGCAGAATGCAACCACAATCCACATCATCAAATATATGAAGCTTGTATTCATTATGTATGCACGTAGGATGCACACGAGTAATTGCTTGCAGTGTGCAAGTCGGCCCCACAAGTGCTCAGTATTAACTATACTCGGTGGCGTAATGGTAAGAGCGTCCACTCTGAATCTGGGAAGTTGGTGGTTCAGCCCCCGGCCAAATCCCACCACAAACTTCAAAAGTGGTACATGCTGCTTCCTTGCTTGATGCTCATTATTTAAAAATGAAAGAGCATGTGCAAACAACCATAGGTTAGCAACCACTGCACAGGTTTGATGGGCCTCATAGTCTGTTTCTACTTTGAAATTCCTTGACCGTCAACTGATTTTTATTTTTATTTCATTGTTATTATTATTCGTGGTGTTATAGAGAATTATATCCCTTAACCCTGTGCCACGAATCACATAGGGTAGAGGTGTAACTAACACCCTTAACCTCCCTCTACTCTGCAGGGATGACCAAGGTTAATTGAAACATCACCCTGCTTGGCATCAATGCTGGCTTCCCCAAATGAAGCCCTATAGGTATAAACGAACCATGCTGTAGCACCCCTGCTGATTTACACATTTCAAACGATGCTATTAATTAAGGATACAATTAGTTTTGAGCAATTGAAGCGCCTTAAATTGACCACAAAGCCATTTTGAGGTGTAGTGCCTCAAATGATTCACATGGTCTCCAAGGCAAGATCACAGGTTGCAGCAGCCAGTTGTTCTCTTTCTCTCCCTTGCACTCTTATGAGTAATTATTCGAATGCGCAGTCCATGAGTTGTAAGTGACATGCACCAACACACACATTGTTTCACTCAAATTCGTAAACTGTGGGCTCTTTGTCGAAAAATTGACAAAACAAAAAAAAAATTCACATTCCGCAAAGTGTGCTCGCTCAAACGGAAAACTCACATAGGAATTGTTACATTGGAAATGATTCGCTGGCATCACTTGCACACAGGGAAATAGCACGGAAAGTCATTATCTACTCCTTTAATGATCCCAATTATTCCCACCTTCTTGTGCGGTTGGTGTGTGAACGTTTTTTTGCCAAGGTATCTCTCGAACTGGCCAGGTTTGACGTTTGACTAAAGTTAATTTTGGGCAGGAATTTGGAATTGGCAGTGTTGTCGGCGATAACTCGCATACTTGTGAAAGGCACCATGGTGTCTAATATCCAACAACGAATGGTGCTGCCAGACGGGTCCTCCATTTAATGTCCTTCCGATGGATGGCACACACATCGATGCATCGACATACATGCGAACCATCAGAGTGACCGTTTATTGCTGGGTTGAGATTCCAACCCAGACGAGACAACTCAGAAGCTACTGTGCATACCTCTAGCCTATTCTACAACCTCTTTACAAGCCAGTATACCACTACTGTATTATAGCCACCGAATGCCATAATCTTTTGGATACTTCGAGGGCGGACTACATTCCCAGTCATAGTGTACCGCATGCCTCGCCTACCCTATCAATTTAATTTAAGTCCATACCCCACCCTTTCCCCTCATCACACCTGAATAACTCTCATATTGAGTCCGGTCTCCTGTGCCAGCTGTTCACGAACATGTCGACTTGGCTTTGGAGTTGCAGCGAAAGCCGCTCTCAGAGTCTCCAGTTGCTTTGCCTTGATGGTGGTCCTGGGACCCCTGCGCTTGCCCCCACCGCTCGTGCTATGCTCATCACCAGCCTCACCCTCCTTGTCAGAGGTCGTACTTGGGTCCTTTGCCATTAAGTCTCCATCTTCGGGTTCCTCGAGTGAGCGGGAGACTGGAGATGCGGCTGGAGGGCTCCCGTCACAACTTCCAGCTCCTGATGGATATAACATGTGCTGTACAAACAAACTCTGTATCTGGTTGATCACATGCCATTGTAACTATCTCACCATGCTCCCCACCAGCAAGCAGACTCTTATCTCCACCAATCAAAGTCTGACACATACTTCGTTTTTTGTTCAACAATTTGCTTCGCACTTCAAGAACGCATCAAAATGAAACCGGTTTAATTACTGATTCAACGTTATTTCGCAGTGAAGTAAATTTGGTACATTGCCAATCCATGAAAATGTTGAAGCTTCATGTGAAATGTACGAGATCCACATTTTGATGTGATCTCCTGCTGGTGACTTGCACTCACTCGTCCACACATTTATCATACCCCCTGTTTTGTGAATTTTGGGCATATTTTGCTGCACAGCAGTCACCATCAATTTTGTATCTTCCAGGAGGTGTGTCTACTCATGCAGATAGTACCAGAAGCCTCTCCTTGAGCCCCGGAGCCCAAGAGGTGCCGCTTCCCACTGTTTTTAGTGTGAATCCCGGGTGTTTTTTTTTTTTTGCATCCCCCCCAAGGCATGTCAACATTACCAAAATATTATACAAAAGTTACTGGCTCGCAGGGTCACGAGAAACGGGAGTTCACCACACTCGTATTGAGAGGTTATTTTTAACAAACCATTTGAATCGACGATTATGAACGAAGATAAATTGAATGTATGGAGCGGAAACGCAAGGCTTTCATTTGGACGACGATCTAAAAAGGATGATGCACAGCTCACACGGCCGTGACGAGCTCGTGAAATTTTCAGGAAAATCCCCCCTCTCGATAAGAATTCTGAAACGAGCCAAGATGGACACATGCATTTGAACCGTATGCGTCGAGAGCGAGTCATAGTTCAAGGCCATTTTGTATAGTTTGTGGTTGCTCACCGTGAGCGCTGCTCGTGGGTCTCGACTCCTGACCGAGCGCTTCCACCGAAGTGCTGTCTGCAGGTCCCGACTCTCCGCTGGGAATCAGGGGAAGCTGCGGCCCAGCGCCTGAGCTCAGATAGTCATCTTTGCACAGGAAAGCCCCCCCTGGCAGGATGTAGAGCTGCTCACCCGTGCTCAGCTGCTTGGCACAGAGCGCGCAGGTGAGGCATGCCAGGTGGTAGACACGGTCCCGCGCCCTCCGCACCAGCTCGCTTGGGGATATGCCTTGGGAACAGCCTGAGCACTTGGGTCCGAATCGCCTGCGGCAAAAACGTGGGGGGTTATGTCACACGTGATGATTTCTGTGACAGAGGTGTCAGTTTGCGGAGAATGCATGTTCCCATTCAAGGGAATCACCTGGAGAGGTGAAAATCAAGGATAAGTGGATGTGGAAAAGGAAAGAAACTGCTGTGAATCCTCTCACCAAGAGATACACATTTAAAAAAAGGACTCCAGCTGTTGCAGCAGGGACGCAGTTTGTCCTGCAAGGACTCAAGAGCATCAATCAGTGTGAACCTAAAGATGAGAAAAACCGTTTTCCAACTCCCCCCCCCAAGGCCATGCGCTGATTTGAATCTCTGCCGATTTGGATGTAACGACATTGATTTTTCAGTAGGGTGAAAAATTCTTTTTCATTATTTAGACTATTATAGACCCATATGTAGGTATACGATTATGTACAGTTGACAAAATATAGCCTAGAGGTATGCACACTCACTTCTGAGCTGTGTCACCTGGGTTTGATTGTCGACCTAGATATATACTGTCACTCTTGTGTTTGGCATGCAGGGCAAGACCATCATTGTGCACCTTCCATCAGATATATGTGAAGCCCTGGGAGTACGCCTATGCCAATACTGCTCGGTGGACGTTCGAATAAAGCGAGTTCTCACCGTCACCCTGAACAAATAGCAAATTCCTTCCCAAATCACCTTCAGTCGAACAAACATCGGGCCTGGCCAGCTGATTCGTGAAAGACAGGTGAAAAAATGTTCCCTACCAGGTGGGAATAATTGAGGCCGTTTAGAAGTGGATTTCGTAGTCGACTCGGTGAACTATACGAATAATAGAATCAAGCATTCGTTGCCATGGGACACAGTCGGTTTAAAAACGAATTGTTCTGGCGTCTCGAGAGTTCGACTTTCACATGACTCGCCTTCCTTCGCTCCCACAAATGAGCTTCATCGGTGTTGACAAAAAGTATGTTTGGCCCAATTTGCATTCAGCAAGTGGCATAAATAATAACAACGTTACAGTCAAACGCAATTTGTTTTTGTCAGTGTTAATAACAAAAAGTTACATTCCATTAAGGGCTCAGTGAGGCTTGCTTTGCTAATGATGGTGCATTAAGGCCCAATGCCCCGAGAGCACTCGCAGCGCCTTTAACGAATCCTTGTAGAAATTATTTGTTTATTTGGCTTTTGGAGGGAGACATTTCTTGATTTGTTTTCGGTCATTTAAGGTCATTACGAAGGAGTCAGACACGCGTCAAAAGAACTTGTTTGATATAAAATTATCTTTTACGGGTAAACGAAATGCTTAGGAGATGCTCGAGCACCGATAGATGCAATATCCAAACAAAAAAGAGAACTCCTTACGTAACGAACATGTATATAGTCTATGTTTGCTACAACGTATATGTGGCCTCCTTAAGTTAAAAACTTGCACCACATTGTCAGTTAAATGTGAATTCCTAAGTGGTTAGATATTTATGACCATGGTGGAAATTTCAGATACCTTTGCATTTTCTTAACTATTTCAGATATAGTTATGCGATAAAAATGTCAGAATTCCCAGTGACGTTATTGATAGCCTATACGATGCGTTTCGATGAAATAATATTGTGGTATTGTCCAAGCAATTTGTGCTTGCTCAGAGATTATCTGCCCTCCTTGCTGGGTACATAGTTTAGGATTGCGGAGAGGAGAGCTAATAGTGAACAGTTCCAAATGTACACAGAAGATCGTCAAGTACCTTGTTGTGTAATCTGCACAGGGAATTACTCGAGAAAGAGAAACTAATGGCAGCAAGACTCCTTACTCGAAGACCTACCGGAAAAAGTCGTTGCGACAGTAGAGTTTTCCATCACGGGAGAAGCATTTGTCGGTGAGAGGGCAGCTGCACTCGCAGCACTGCACACAGCCCGGGTGCCATGGCCGGTCCAGGACTGTGAGCAAAAATCGGCCCAAGATGGGCCTTTCGCAGCCAGCACAATGAACCATGATCCTTTGTCTGCGTATCCACCTCCCTTCCTTTCCGTCCCGTGCCCCTTGGTCTTCAAAGTCGCTGCTCAAGCCACATGGTCAAAAATCCCTTCAAGGGCTGTTGCCTTGAGTGTGCAGCAGCAGTCGTGCTTTCCACGTGCCGGACACAATCGGCAGTCACGCTTTCCACGTGCTAGGCGGGAGCGGCAGTTGCGCTTTCCGTGTGCTGGGCAGGAGCGGCAGTTGCGCTTTCCGTGTGCTGGGTGGGAGCGGCAGTTGCGCTTTCCGTGTGCTGGGCGGGAACGGTAATCGTGCTTTCCGTGTGCCTGGTGGGAGTGGCAGTCGCGCTTTTCCTGTGCCGGGCGGGAGCGGCAGTCGTGCTTTCGACGTGCCGACGGGAGCGGCAGTCTTGGTTTCACTGTGCCGGACAGAAACTGAGAGAGCTTTCACTGTGCCAGTGGGAGTGGCAGTCTTCGTTTCACCATGCCGGGTGGGAACTGTGCGAGCTTTCACCATGCAGGGCTGAAGTGGCAGTCGTGGTTTCACCGTGTCAAGCGGGAGCCACGCTCATTTTCACCTTGCCGAGCGGGAGCCAGGCATCTTTTCACTATGCCAAGCTGGATCCACACTTGCTTTCACTGTGCTGAGCAGGAGCCGCACACTCTTTCACGTTGTGGAGTGGGAGCGGCGGGAGCTTTCACTTTGTAGAATGAGAGCCGTGCATGCCTTCACCTTGCGGAGCGGGAGCCGCATGTGCCTTCACCTTGCAGAATGGGAGCCGCAGGCGTCTTCACCTTGTGGAGCGGGAGCCGTATGCTCCTTCACCTTGCGAAGTGGGAGCCGCGCGCACCTTCACCTTGCGAAGTGGGAGCTGCATGCGGTTTCACCTTGCGAAGCAGGATCCGCGTGCGGTTTCACCTTGCAAAGCGGGAGCCGCGTGCGCTTTCACCTTGCGAAGCGGGAGCCGTGTGCGCTTTCACCTTGCGAAGCGGGAGCCGCACGTGCTTTCACCTTGCGAAGCGGGAGCCGCGTGCTTACACCTTGGGAAGTGGGAGCCGCACGCGCTTACACCTTGCGAAGCCGGAACCGTGCGTGCTTACACCTTGTGAAGCGGGAGCCGCGTGCTTTCACCTTGCGTAGCGGGAGCCGTGCGCTCTTTCACCTTGCAAAGCAGGAGTCGCGCGCGCTTTCAACTTGCGAAGTGGGAGTCGCGCGTGCTTTCACCTTGCGAAGCGGGAGCCGCACGCGCTTTCACCTTGCAAAGCGGGAGCCGCGCGCGCTTTTACCTTGCGAAGCGGGAGCCGTGCGCGCTTTCACTTTGTGTGGAGAGATCATTGCACACGCTTAAACCTTGAGCGGGAGCCATGCGTGCTTTCACCTTGCAGAGTGGGAGCCGTGTGCTCCTTCATGTTGTGGAGTGGGAGCCGTGCGCTCCTTTACATTGCGGAGTGGGAGCTGTGCGCTCCTTTACATTGCGGAGTGGGAGCCAGGCGTGCCTTTTACCTTGTGGAGCGGAAGCTGCGCATGCTTTTACCTCGTGGAGCGGAAGCCGCACACTCAATTGCAATGCGGAGTGGGAGCCAGATACTCTATTACAATGTGGAGTGGGAGCCACACTCTCTATTACAATGCGGAGTGGGAGACGTGTGCTCCTTTATGTTGTGGAGTGGGAGCCGTGTGCTCCTTTACGTTGCGAAGTGGGAGCCGTACGCTCCTTTATGTTGCGGAGTGGGAGCCAGGCGTGCCTTTTACCTTGCGGAGCGGAAGCTGCGCGTGCTTTTACCTCGTGGAGCGGAAGCCGCACACTCAATTGCAATGCGGAGTGGGAGCCAGATACTCTATTACAATGCGGAGTGGGGCCACACTCTCTATTACAATGTGGAGTGGGAGCCGCACATTCTATTACAATGCGGAGTGGGAGCCACAGTCTCTATTACAATGTGGAGTGGGAGCCGCACATTATATTACAATGCGGAGTGGGAGCCACAGTCTCTATTACAATGTGGAGTGGGAGCCACAGTCTCTATTACAATGTGGAGTGGGAGCCGCACATTCTATTACAATGCGGAGTGGGAGCCACAGTCTCTATTACAATGTGGAGTGGGAGCCGCACATTCTATTACAATGCGGAGTGGGAGCCACAGTCTCTATTACAATGTGGAGTGGGAGCCACAGTCTCTATTACAATGTGGAGTGGGAGCCACAGTCTCTATTACAATGTGGAGTGGGAGCCGCACATTCTATTACAATGCGGAGTGGGAGCCGCACATTCTATTACAATGCGGAGTGGGAGCCACAGTCTCTATTACAATGTGGAGTGGGAGCCGCACATTCTATTACAATGCGGAGTGGGAGCCACAGTCTCTATTACAATGTGGAGTGGGAGCCGCACATTCTATTACAATGCGGAGTGGGAGCCACAGTCTCTATTACAATGTGGAGTGGGAGCCACAGTCTCTATTACAATGTGGAGTGGGAGCCACAGTCTCTATTACAATGTGGAGTGGGAGCCGCACATTCTATTACAATGCGGAGTGGGAGCCGCACATTCTATTACAATGCGGAGTGGGAGCCACAGTCTCTATTACAATGTGGAGTGGGAGCCGCACATTCTATTACAATGCGGAGTGGGAGCCACAGTCTCTATTACAATGCGGAGTGGGAGCCACAGTCTCTATTACAATGTGGAGTGGGAGCCGCACATTCTATTACAATGCGGAGTGGGAGCCGCACATTCTATTACAATGCGGAGTGGGAGCCACAGTCTCTATTACAATGCGGAGTGGGAGCCACAGTCTCTATTACAATGTGGAGTGGGAGCCGCAGTCTCTATTACAATGTGGAGTGGGAGCCGCAGTCTCTATTACAATGCGGAGTGGGAGCCACAGTCTCTATTACAATGTGGAGTGGGAGCCACAGTCTCTATTACAATGCGGAGTGGGAGCCACAGTCTCTATTACAATGTGGAGTGGGAGCCGCACACTTTGTTACAATGCAGAGCAGGAAATGCACTCAACTTTACATTGTAAAGCGAAGTGGGGACCATGGAGCGGGAACCACGAGCGTCTTTACTTTGCTGAGTGGGAACTAGTGCGCCTTTACATTGTGGAGTGGGAACTAGTGCGCCTTTACATTGTGGAGTGGGAACCACATGAGCTTTTAACTTCTGAAGCGGAAATCGTATGCGCTTTACCTTGCAGGATGGGAACTACACGCACTCACCTTGTGTAGTGAGAACCGCACGCACTTTTACCTTGTGAGGCGAGAACCGCACATACTTTTCCCTTGTGTAGTGAGAACCGAACGCACTTTTACCTTGTGTAACGAGAACCGCACACACTTTTCTCTTGTGTCATGAGAACCGCACGCACTTTTACCTTGTGTAACGAGAACCGCACACACTTTTCTCTTGTGTCATGAGAACCGAACGCACTTTTACCTTGTGAGGCGAAAACCGCACGCACTTTTACCTTGTGAGGCGAGAACCGCACGCACTTTTACCTTGTGTAACGAGAACCGCACATACTTTTACCTTGTGTAACGAGAACCGCACATACTTTTCCCTTGTGTAGTGAGAACCGCACACACTTTTCCCTTGTGTAACGAGAACCGCACGCGCTTTTACCTTGTGAGGCGAGAACCGCACACACTTTTACCTTGTGAGGCGAGAACCGCACACACTTTTCCCTTGTGAGGCGAGAACCGCACACACTTTTCCCTTGTGTAGTGAGAACCGCACGCACTTTTACCTTGTGTAACGAGAACCGCACACACTTTTACCTTGTGAGGCGAGAACCGCACGCGCTTTTACCTTGTGTGACGAGAACCGCACATACTTTTACCTTGTGAGGCGAGAACCGCACGCGCTTTTACCTTTTGGGGCGCAAACCTTTTCACGCTTTTTAAATCTTGTTTAGTGGGAATCACTTGGCCTTTTATCTTGCGGAGGGAGCCGTGCACGCTTTTATCTTGCGGAGCAGGAACCATGCACGTTTTTACCTTGCGGAGGGAGCCGTGCACGTTTTTACCTTGCGGAGCAGGAGCCGTGCACGTTTTTATCTTGCGGAGCAGGAGCCATGCACGTTTTTACCTTAGGGAGCAGGAGCCATGCACGTTTTTACCTTCGGGAGCAGGAGCCATGCACGTTTTTACCTTAGGGAGCAGGAGCCATGCACGTTTTTACCTTAGGGAGCAGGAGCCATGCACGTTTTTACCTTGCGGAGCGGGAGCCGTGCACGTTTTTACCTTGCAGAGCATGCACACTTTTACCTAGAGGAGCGGAAGCCGTACACAATTTTACCTTGCGGAGTGGCCCTTTTTACTGGTCCGCGCTGGTGTGTGCTCTTTGTATGAACGTGATGTTAACCCCTCCCTCCCCCTTCCTCCTCAGCCCCTCTTTAACAGCGGCCAATGATGCTCCGAGCTCCTCCATGCTCTACCCACGGGAACTCCTTATCCTGGAGCTTGTCAACATGACTATGCCCCTCATACCATGTACAATCCCTTCCTGGTATTTCCATATATCCCACGTGCACAGATCACACCATGTCGGTCATATAACGCGTCTTGCCGGCTCCGTATCGTGCACACCTCCAATGTAAAACCATTCCTCCTCTGTCTTCTTTTCAAGGTATTTGAACTTCAACTCAAACGTGTTGTCACCCAGCATCTGCCATAATCCCGTATCCAGAGCAGTTTTCCTCGAGATGCTGCTCTTTCTGATCGTACATAAAATGGGTGAGACCGCTCAAAGCAGATGCTCACAGTGCATTTCCATGATGGATACATAACATGTTATGACATCTTTGGCTTGATTGAAACACAAGAAGTGCAGATCGTCTGTTCATGACTTATAACCTCAGATAATCGCACCCTTCGTCGCACTTTATTACAAACTCACTCTTCATCATGCAATCGTGTCCGATATAACCACCAAATATAACCACACCATCAAACTGCATCCATCAAGTGGAACCACAAATCGCATCCCAAGAGTGAATGACTGCATATGGCAACCCTCCACACAACCATGTCCCGAATCACACTGCTCCCACCTCCCCCCCCCCCGCCCCCACTTGTGAATGATGCATGTTTGTTGATCTCACAATCTCGAGATGTCCAGCATGTGCTGCTTGTCATGACATCCGGTCGTGTGTGCTTGAACGTGTTAACTGGCCTGGGAACTACACCCCCCTCTCGGCGATCAACTGTGCACTGCCGGCGATACATGGGGACTCCTTTGGTTCACGGGTCTTCATGGGCATTGGGAAGGTTGTAGAAACACAGGATTCAAACTCAAATGTAGGAATGGAAGTGTGAGGAAGAAATGTGAGGTGGTTACGGCATGTGAGTGTATGCTGGCTTCGCTCGGGATGCCGGCTGCGTATGGGATGCCGGCTTTGCTTCTTCGCTCGGAATGAAGATTTTCACTCTGAAGTGGTCATTCAGATTGGTTAACCGAGCATCAACTCACCTGGTATGCAGGGTGTCTGAAAATGACTATATCAAAAAGAACGTTGAATAGTTTTGTTGTTATTTGAGATACTGACATCAATTTGATATGAATCTACGCATTGGACTTATAAGTTTAAGAATGTTGTGAATATTGATTTTTATTTTCTTCATGTTTCATGAGAAACACCATTTTCTGATTTCATGACAAGTCCTGAAGAGAAAGCAATAATTGTGAGATCTGTCCCCAGACGTGGTTCAATCACTGAAGCCCAACTTGGCATTTTTAGCATAAAATGAACAAACTTGTGCCTGAAAGACACTTCATATGAAAAGTTGAGGCTCCAGGATCTCTCCTGAAGGGGAAATCTGCTGGAAGGCCAAGAAAGTCAAATGAAAGGGCAAATAAACATTCTGAAAAAATCTGTTCATGATATCCTTCATAAATAATTGAGGTTTAAATGGTATAAAATGCAGACAATTACATAAACTTTTAAAAGATTATGAAACAAGAGTAAATGTTTGTCCATGATTAATTGAACGGATAGAATCAGACAAACTTTTTTTTTTTTTTTTTGAAATCAAACCTCATTTTTAGTGAGGAAGCTACATTTCACATATCAGGCAAAGTCAATTGTCACAATTGTGGGATATGGGGGAAAACATCTGCACTAATTCACCAAAAGTAAACGTCTGTTGTGCCATGTCATGTTCTCACACCTATGGACCCTATTACTTTGATGATGCACTTTCTCCAGCATTTCGTACCTCAACATGCTGTGATGGTTCTTTATTCCGCAACTTTAAGAAAATCCTGACTTGTTACAAAGAGCGAGCTAGCTATCTTTCAACAGGATGGAGCACCACTTCACTTTGTTCGAATTGTAAAAATGTTTTGAAATAAAACTTCGTCAGACCGTTCAATTGCTCGAGGTGGATCTATGAAATGGCCCACTTGTTCACCCGACTTAACATCTTTAAATTATTATCTCTGGGGTTTTTAAAAAGTAAATACAACATGAGCAAACCAGGGGACCTTGAAGAACTTAAACATCTTATTGTTGATGCTGTATTGTCCATCTCAACAACTGTGTTGAAAAATGTTTTCTCAGAATTTGAACGCCGAATTAGATTGAGTAGAAGCACCCACTCCCTAAGGGAGCCGTCAAGGGGATCGTGTTATTATATTGTTGTGGTTGAGGAAATTCGCAAACCACCATTCAGGTCCCAGAGGTGAGATATCTCTGTAAGTATATGTGTAGTTAGCCCAAACCCGTTGTTTAGAGGGAATAAATGTCATTCATTCGGGCTGCGACCCTTCAAGATAGCCGTTTTTCTGTTCTATCTTTATTTTGAGCCAACCACGTCTCAACAGCCATCACACAACAACCACCAACCGCAACACCGCTTCACAACAACAACAATAACAACGCCAACAGCCACGACCTTTACCGTCACATCTCGCTCTCGCAACCATCGCATCACCGCCATTCCCGCGCCGCTTGTGGGCACCGATCCTGGACTCGTACAGGGCGCGCACCGAGCAGCGGGTGCAAAAAGCGGCCTTTCCGAGAAATCGGATCAAGAATGATTCACGCTCACTTCTGTTCCGTCCTATCAGCGAGCGTGGGGCGATTTGGCCCCGCCTCCAGGCGCGTCGGAGTATAATCGATATATGCAGATTCGAGGATCAGGAATGATTCACGCCCACTTTTCCTCTGTCCAATGGGCGAGCGTGGCTCCGCCCACGAGCCGATCCTGATCCAAAAATCTGCATATGGTTTCTCCTGTCGCACTATAAAGCGCCGAGCGTGGGGCGAATCGAGGGAAGAGTTGGAGAGTTGTGGCGGCGGCGAAATCAGTCGAGAGAGTGTCTGTCGGGGTCCGGAGAGTCTGGAGAAGCCAAGGAGCTTTGTGGAGGTCTGCGCTCGTGTCAGAGTCGGGGAGCTGCGGAGAGGGGAGGCCGGGAACGCGGTCGAGGTCGCAGTGGCGTCGCTCGTCGCGGGACCCAAGCCAGCCAGATATCCTCTTTCCCCCGAGCATCAACAACCCCCCCCTGTTTCCCCCCGCGCTGAGATAGTGTTAGAAGGGGGCCCCGTTCCCACCCCATTCCAGGAGTGCCAGCGAGGCCCGCGGAGGAGCGCGGAGTCGAGGCGCCGCCGCCATTTTGCGGCTCATCACCAGACGGGTAGGCTCGACGCGGTCTCGGCCCCAGGCCCGTCTGCCCCCTTATCGTTGAGGGTGGCCCCTTTTTTCTTTTGCTTTGGAGTATATGTGTTGTCGGCGCCGTCTGTGAAGTAAAACTGTGTAAGTGTTGCCGTGTGCTCGCGTAGTCGGTAGTAGATCTGCATTGTGTTTCTTTTGTTGCAATTGCTTTTGGTGCGTAATTGTTGTTTCTTCTTTTGTTACATTTGCTTTTGGTGCATAATTGTGGTAATTGTATATGTGTGCTTTCCGTTTGCCACGGAATAAATGTGCTTTATGTTGAACTGTTTCTCCCGTTTCGCTTCGTCTTTTCTCTAATTGAATCTCCATCTTACTTCACGTAAAGGGTTGGTCGTGGGCTAAATACGCCCGATAATTAATCGGAACCGTCGAGGTTGACGATAACACCGCTCGGTTATCCCGATAGTACGGAACGGGTCGCTTAAAGTGGCCCGTGTCCGAAGTCGACCTGCGGCGAGGTGCGATCGCCCGGTCTACCCTCCGTGTGGGTACTTAGGTAGGTCGAATTTGGCAAACAACCCTATCCCACGCGGGGGGCCGATTGGCACGATCGAGGTGAGGCCGAAAGGCCCACCCGTGACTAGTTCCCGGCATTAGTCCGAGAGGGTCACGACGGGATTGTCCGTCCGGTGGGCGACGTGCCGCGATTCGAGTTACGTGGCCGCTCGCACGCCGGCGGGCGCGAATCCGCAACACTGGTGTCAGGAGTGGGTTACAAACCCATCCCCCTCCTCGCGGCACTGGTATCGGAGAACGGGAAAACGGGCTCTCCTATCTCCAGCTAAATTCACGGGAATCGGTCCAGGGGTGAGATGAGTGACCCCCGATTCCCTCCAAATTACGAGCAATTTAAATTAACCCTTTACGAGAAATAAAATGGCGTCTCAAGGCGAGCGGGAGCCGGGGGTATTAGAAATGGATTTAGAATGTGTAGAATCCATGGTCCAGGATGAAAACCCCGTGCAGGAAATGTTGGTTGTGCAGGAACACGAACTCCCCCAACTGAACCCAGAGCCCGAAATAGGTGCGGCGGCGGCCGCGGTGTATGACACCTCCCCTCCCCCTCTCCACCAAAACCCTTCCCCGATCCCTGCCGAAACGGCTCACCCAAACGCACCCGACATGACCCAGCTATTCACCATGCTGGCAAAGATGAATGCGGATGCGCAACAAATGAATGCGAACATGAACAAGCAAATGCACGAAATGAAAACGAAAATGGATACAAACACAAACGAAGTGAAGGTGAATATGGAAACAAACGCACTCAAAATGAAGGAAGAAATGAAAGAGCTGCGGGGTGAGACGCAGAACATGGGCCGAAGCCTGCAGGCGGGCATGAAGGCCGTTACCAGGGAGTTTAAAATTGCGACTCCACGTGTAGGAGCGAACGAGCTGGAGGGAGTGCAACGGCTGTCGGGCCCGCGGTGGAGGCTGGTAAGGAGAAAATAATTCGGGGGACGTGTTGGGCGAGAAGAGTGACGGTGACCGAGAGGGAAAAACTAATTGGGGTGACGGAGACGTGCACGAGGGAGATAACAAGGGAAGAGACGGAAATAATAGTTGAGACAAGGGAGGTAAAGGGTGAAGAGGTTACTGAGTTGGCAGAGACACGGGAGATGGGAACGATAGAGGGAAGACTACACGATGAAGACGGGGATAGAGACGCACACACACACGGAGGTAGTGGAGGACAATGGGGGTGAGCTGGTGGACTGGGTGGAGACCCGGTGCGAGCAGCGGGATAGCCTCCTCCAGGAACGAGGGGAGGGAGTCTGCCCCCTTGAGGCGAGTCACGACCAGGTGGGTTCGGTCGTGCTTTGCGAGGTTGAGGGGAGGAGTGCTGCGAACGGGTGCACGGAGAGCTTGGGGGGTATAGAGGCCCCGGAGACCCTTGTGGGGACACGAATCCCCAGTGTGGTTGTCCCGGTGTGTGTGGTGTCGAGGTGTGTGTTCACGAGTGTGGCGAAATGCGTGCTGCAACGCACGCATAGCGCGGGTGCAAGGGCGTGTGTGAGAGCGACCGGGTGGGTGACAAAGACCCCGTGTGTGGAAGCGACCCCGTGTGTGAGTGGTGTGGTGGTAAGTGTGCAGAAGGGCGTGCTTCCCAGCACGCCGTGTGTGGATGAGGCACCGCGAGCGAGTGCCCCCGCGTGTGTGAGTAGTATGGCTTGTGTGAGGGAAATGGCACGAGTGAGTGAAAGGCCGCGAGTGAGTGGAGCCACGTGTGCAAGGGTAATGGCATGCGTGAGTGAGCGGCCGAGTGTGACAGAGACAGCGTGTGCAAGGTCGCTGTGTGTCAGGGAGATGTCGGTGGGCATGTGTGAACATGCAGCCGCGTCTCCCGGGGTGAATGTAATGGAATGGTGTATGAGCGTCGTAACACGCGGGAGTGCGTGGGTTGAATGGAGACGACGACGGCGACATGTGAGGGACAAAAGCCGAGTGGCGGCTGTAGCTGTTTCGGGGACCGTGCCGGGTTCACCCAGCAGCGAGCGCGAGGTCCGTGCTGTGCAACGCACGAGGCCCCCACGTGCTCGCTTGGGAGAGTGAACTCCCGGTCCGGAAACGAGCGCGGTGAATGTTGCCGATCCTGCGACGGACAAAGTTTAGGCAGGATTTCGGATTTGGACCGGACGGGTTCTCCATGCGGGCGTGTGTGTTGCGCTCCAACGGGCAGAGCACGTGTTCGCGTGGGGAACCCCTCGAGACGTGGGGCTTGTGTTTTTTTATGCGCACGGTGACGTCATGGCTGCACGTGGGGTTGGAATCCAGCAGGAGGGGGTATCCCTGCCGGATGGTACCGTCCAAGGAGGGACGAGGTGCACGTGCAGCTGCATGACATCACGGACAGGTGCAAAGTGCGCAAGCTGTGAGTTGCCGCGCTGGTGCTGCGCATGTGAAAAAAAAAAGAAAAAGCAAGCCTCACTTTCGGGTGAACATGATTCCCAGGCAAGGGGTGGAAGACCCGCTGAACCTGGGCACAGGAGGAAACTAGTTAGGGGGAAGGGTTAGCTTAGTTAGACCGGCTCCATGGGGCAGGGGTAAGTCCTCATGGGGCCCGTGGAATGGATTAGTTAGAGGGATTGTAGCGAGATTTAGGTTGAGAAAATGGAGTATGGGATTATTTTGGAGACAGAGACAGACCTTGGATGTGTAGAGGGGACGTAGTTTAGCGACGTAGTGTTAAAAGGAACGTGCTGTAGTGTAAGGGACGACGTGGGAGCACGAGGTAGTTAGGGGAGGTAGTTAGAAGGGTGGCAGAATTCAGCGGTGTGTGTGTTGAAGAGTTGTGGGTTGTGAGGTGAGTACATGTGCTGGGTGAGTGAGTGAGGCCAGCGGGTCTGTGTGTATGGAGCGAATGTGGAATGCATGGTGCGATGAGTGATTGGGGGGAGGAGTGACTCCCGCCCAAGGGACCTCAGGGTCAGTGTAGACTGAGTTAGGGGGTTAGTTAAATTGACAAAATGGAGGTCGTTTTGCTGTTGGTGGGAGTGTAGGCTCGAAACCCGTTTGGAGGGGTGCAGGAGCCCTGTTGACGGGCTGGGAGCGTGGCTGCGAAAGGTGAGTATCGCTAAGTGGGCACCCCGGCCACCAGTCTAGTCGGCCGTAGTAGGCCAAGGGCCCATGGGGGGCCGGGATAGCGTAGTGGGCACAGGATAGGTGGGTAGGCTAGGTGACAGGATAGGTTAGCCGAACAAGGACAGTACAGGGGGTTAGGGGATGATTTATAGTGGGGAAGTAAAAAAAAAAAATAAGTTGGGGCTAAATTGGGGTTTGACAAATTAAGGGAATGGGTATAGACAGTGACAGGCAAAGGCGATAGGTTGGGAGGGAGACCGTAGAGTAGGTCCGAGCCCGCCTTCCAAGTGGCCAGCACCACCGCACTCCCTCCACCAACCTCCACTGAACGGCGAAGGCTGGCCAGCTTCATCGGCAGCTGTTGTTTTGCTGCAAGGCCTGTGCCGGCTGGATCGGCTGCAGCTGCTGTGCTGCAAGGCCTGTACCGGCCGGATCGTCTGCAGCTGTTTTCTGCAAGGCCTGTGCCGGCCAGTTCATCTGCCGGCTGTGTTTGCCTGCAGCGGCCTTGTTCTGCAGGCTGTGTTTGCCTGATCACCTTTGCCATGCCATGCCCACTGCCCCTGTTCACCAGCCCCATTCAATTTTTGCTTTGCCCCCCCTGTTCATTGCCATGTGCGCCAGGATCAGAAAGCAACAGTTTGCAAGCTGCAAGAACTGCCCTGTTGGCAGCTACAACACGGGCCTGCAGTGGCGGCCCGTGCACCATGTTTGTGTCCATCCATCCATCCGTTGTGTTCATTGCGTGTGCCACTTGAGCTGGCACGGAGACTGCGTTTGTGCAGCCCATGCACCGTTGTGGTTCACTGCGTTCAGTTCAAAAGGGAAGGCCTTGGACTGCGTGTGAGCAGCCGCCACGTTCCCTGTCACCTGCATTGTTTGAGCCAGAGACTGCATGCGAGCAGCCTGGCTCCCTGCTAACTGCTTTCTTTTTGCAGAGTCCATTGATCCTGGGCCATGGTATAGTGTAATATTTGTAAGTTAAGGTTAAGATGTACTGTAAATATGAGTGCGCCCCCGGCATGTCTGTCTTAGCGCCGGCAATTTTATTTAAGTCGTCCGTGTGAGTGGGTTTGTTTAGTTAGTTACTCAGCCCTCAGGTTATTTATTTTGGGGACACGAATACCATGAATGTCGCACTCAGGGATCCGTAGGTAAAATGTACTAGGGGAGAACTACACATGATGGCACACGAAAATTTGACGACTCGGGACGAGTCTGTAAAAAGGGGAGGGGGTAGTGTAGTGGTTGAGGAAATTCGCAAACCACCATTCAGGTCCCATAGGTGAGATATCTCTGTAAGTATATGTGTAGTTAGCCCAAACCCGTTGTTTAGAGGGAATAAATGTCATTCATTCAGGCTGCGACCCTTCAAGATAGCCGTTTTTCTGTTCTATCTTTATTTTGAGCCAACCACGTCTC
>NC_140976.1:44724867-44742367 GCF_056783735.1 Eptatretus burgeri
CACTCTCTGCCACCAAAACTGACTCTGCCAAAACTCTGCTCCAAAAACTGACTCTGCCCCAAAACTCTCTGCAAAACTGACTCTGCCAAAAAAAACTCTCTGCCTTCCTCTGCCGTGCGCTCGGCGTTTTATAGGCCGGCAGGAGAACCCATATGCAAATTTCCGGATCAGGATGAGCTCGGGGGTGGAGCCACGCTCGCCCATTGGACGGAGGAAAAGTGGGCGTGAACCTCCCCTGATCCTAGAATTTGCATATTTCGATTTCACACGGACGTGCCTGGAGGCGGGGCCAAGCCGCTCGGTGCTTGCTGATTGGACGGATCAGAAGTGGGCGTGTTGCATTTTTGATCCGAATTTTCCCTCGGAAAGGCCGCTATTTGCACTCGCGGCTCGGTGCGTTTTGCTTGAACGAGCCCAAGACAGCCCGACGCTCAGTGTTCACAGGTGGTGCGGGAATGGCCGTAGAAGGAGAGAGGTGAGGGTGGTGGAGGGTTTTGGTGGTGGTTTGATGGTTATGGCGGTTGATTCAAAATAAAGATAGAACAGAAAAACGCCTAACTCAAAGCGTCGCAGCCCGAATGAATCACATAAATTCCCTCTAGACAACGGGTTTGGGGCTAACTACACATGTACTTAGAGTTATCTCACCTACGGGACCTGAATGGTGGTTTGCGAATTTCCACAGCCGTAACAATATTTTCAAAAACCACAGCAGTCATATAGGATGAAAGAATAGTTTTTCCAAGGAGACCAAGATGAGCTTTTTGACATTGCATTGCAAAATGCCCTCTCCATAATGGACATAATTGTGCCAACTTGAGGAACCCCTAAATATCATGGAATTTTGTTCATTTTTGACCTATAAGTTCAAATGGGATATTGGAACAAAGGCAAAATCAGGGAGCAGCAAAAATCAAACTTTCATTTTTTTGAAACACCTATATATATATATATATATATATATATATATATATATATATATATATATATATATATATATATATATATATATATATATGTATATATATATGTATGTATGTATATATATATATGTATATATGTATGTATATATATATATATTTATATATATATGTATGTATATATATATATATATATATACATATATATACATATATATACATATATATATATATATATATATATGTATGTGTATATATATATATATATATACATGTATGTATATATATATATATGTATATATATGTATATATATATATATATATATATATATATATATATATATATATATATATATATATATATATATATATATATATATATATATATATATATGTATATATATGTGTATATATGTATATATATATATATATATATATATATATATATATATGTGTATATATGTATATATGTATATATTTATGTATATATGTATATATATATGTATATATGTATGTATATATGTATATATATATATATATATGGAAGTAGGGTGGATTTACTGGATCTGGCTCACTTTTCCCCATGTAAATGAATGGGGGATTTTCAGCGATTCCCTTTTTTTTCCCCTAAAAATAAACCCCCTTTTTATCCATTTTTCCCTGCTGTGCAGGGGTTTGGCTTTTTGTGAGGCAATGTTTTATGGCCGGATGCCCTTCCTGACGCCAACCCTGGTCGCCTCTTACGACACACAGGGATATGGTACACCTATTCTAACCAGGGTATACACCGGGATCAGTACACTGGCACTCATTTCGCCGACCTCGGAAGGATGTCAGGCTGAGTCAACCCCCTGGTGTTAATTCAGCAGCCAACGGGGCTTGAACTCAGGACACTGGGATCCCAAGCCGCCACCCTAACCACTAAGCCAACACCAGGCTTTGTATATATATATAACCAGGCTATCCCAAGGTATATTTATTTGTCTCCCCTTTTAACCTAGAGGTTGAAACTCATTGAATTAAACAGCTCACTCATTGAACCTATAAAGATTTGTTCATTCTCAAATTCCTTCAATAGTTTAATTTTCTTTGCACAATAATCCCCATCTAAAATATTGACAAACAAAACATTTGAATCTTTATATTTTTTAAGATACCCCTTTTGTGCCATTACGAAATGATAAACTTCTCTTAATGATCTCATCTGACCACCTCCTGAGCCACATATCATTTTGAGATTATAGTAAATTGTTTCAAATGTTTTCAGTTCATGCCGTGAAAATGAGGAAGTGTTTTTTGACACGGTCGTGCTGTGTGAATGAGGAAGTGGTTTTAGACAGTCATGCTGTGAAAAAACAGGAACTATTCTGTGAGACAAGGTCTCGTGTTTATATTTTATCTCAGAACACGAACTGAAAACATTTGAATCAAAACCATTTTAAGTATGTTTTGTAAATGATTCATACAATCGCCCAGTTATTTTCCAAGCTGTCATTTCCTGTGGCCGCACCCAATGCTTAGGTAATTTCCTCGTCGTTGCCTTATAAGTGATTCACCAGACAAAGTTTCTGCCAGATGGGATTTTCATTTTTACAACTGAGACATGAGCGATCTTTCTTCCGATGAAGACAACAGCTCACTACAGAGTTGGTAAGTTTGTGTATGGTTTTCTCTTTGAACGATGAAGCAATCGATTTTAAATTAAATCATGATAATTCTGATATATATATATTTTTTCCCTGACAGGTCATTGGAAGAAGTGGAGTTTACATATCATGACGAGGTGCATGAAATGAATACTCTTATTGAAGAGATCAATGATTTTAGAAGAGAATTGAAAGACATTTATAATGAGTGGTACGAAGTCTTATCACGTCCTCTGATCTCGAAGGAATTAAACCAATGGTGAGACACGTGTGTGTGTGTGTGTGTGTGTCTCTCTCTGTCTGTCTTTCTACCTACCTCTCTCTGCTCTCATTGAAGAGGTCAATGATTTATAATGACTGGTCTCTGATCTCGAATGAATTAAACCAATGGTGAGACACGTGTGTGTGTGTGTATATATATATATATATATATATATATATATATATATATATATATATATATATATATATATATATATATATATATATATATATATATGTGTGTCTATGTGTGTGTGTATGTTTGTGTATGTGTGTGTGTGTGCGTGTGTGTGCGTGTGTGTGTGTGTGTGTGTGTGTGTGTGTGTGTGTGTGTGTGTGTGTGTGTGTGTGTGTGTGTGTGTGTGTGTGTGTGTGTGTGTTGCTTTCCCTGTCTGTTTGTATCTCTCTCTGTCTGTCTCTTCATCTATACCCTTGACTTATTATTTTATTTTTTTTTCAGCACTATCACACAACATCAGCTGTTGAAGCAATCTTGTACAACACATGATTTTCTGGAGGTAAATGTTTCTGAATTATTATTAATATCACTCTGTCTTTAGAATGTTGTCTTATGTTGGTTGCATCATTAGTTTGGACGCGGTTTTGTCAGTACACTGGAATTCATTTTATTGACCTTGAAAGGATGACAGGCTCCTGGTGTGTTAATTCAGTGGACAACGAGGCTTACTCATATTACCATGTAATTATCTTTATAAAACCTAATTATTATCCACTTTTTGTTTCAAAACAAAATATGGTGTCTGAGTTTCTAAATCACAAGACATCTGAAGAAGATTGCTGGGAAAGATTATACATTCTCGCAAATGAATATTTAATATTTTCAATATTAATAGATTATATTTGTTTTGTTATCAATTACTTGATTCTGAATTTCAAGAAGAGGATCAAGGGGGGTAGGTGCGCTCCCCCAATGACCCATCACCCCCTCATCCCATCCCTCCCCTCCCCATGTGTGTGTGTGGGGAAGGGTGGGGTGGGATGAGGGAGGTGGTGGGTCAAAGGTGGGGGGCGCACGGGGGGGGGGAGGGGGTGGGGCTTGTGTGGGTGGGGCTTGTGTGGGCGGGGCTTTGGTGGGGCTTGTGTGGGTGGGGTGTGTGTGGGAGGGCTTGTGTGGGCGGGGTGTGTGTGGGTGGGGCTTGTGTGGGTGGGGCTTGTGTGGGTGGGGCTTGTGTGGGCGGGGTTTATGTGTGTGGAGCTTGTGTAGGCAGGGCTTATGTGGGCAGGGTTTATGTGAGCAGGGGTTTATGTGGGTGGAGCTTATGTGGGAGGGGTGAATGTGGATGAGGCTTATGTGGATGAGGTTTGTGTGGATAAATGGATGGGTGGAGAGATGGGTGGATGGGTGGATGAGTGGAGCTTGTGTGGATGGGTGGATAATTTTTTAATTAAATAAACATGTTGTGTGTGGGGAACTAATTAACTAATCACTAATTATGTGAATATGATGAATATGGGTGGAGCTTGTGTGTGTGTGGAGCTTGTGTGGAGTTTTTGTGTGGAGCTTGTGTGGAGCTTGTGTGGGGTTTGTGTGTGGTGGGGTTTGTGTGGGGCTTGTGTGGGCGGGGCTTGTGTGGGTGGAGTCAAAAAGGGGCGGAGTCAAAAAATTTCAATTTATTGGAGCTTGTGAGGGGTTTGTGTGGAGCTTGTGTGGGGTTTGTGTGGGGTTTGTGTGGGCGGGGCTTGTGTGGGCGGGGCTTCGGTGGGGCTTGTGTGGGTGGGGTTTGTGTGGGAGGGCTTGTGTGGGCGGGGTGTGTGTGGGTGGGGCTTGTGTGGGTGGGGCTTGTGTGGGCGGGGTTTATGTGTGTGGAGCTTGTGTAGGCAGGGCTTATGTGGCCACGGTTTATGTGAGCAGGGGTTTATGTGGGTGGAGCTTATGTGGGAGGGGTGAATGTGGATGAGGCTTATGTGGATGAGGTTTGTGTGGATAAATGGATGGGTGGAGAGATGGGTGGATGGGTGGATGAGTGGAGCTTGTGTGGATGGGTGGATAATTTTTTAATTAAATAAACATGTTGTGTGTGGGGAACTAATTAACTAATCACTAATTATGTGAATATGATGAATATGGGTGGAGCTTGTGTGTGTGTGGAGCTTGTGTGGAGTTTTTGTGTGGAGCTTGTGTGGAGCTTGTGTGGGGTTTGTGTGTGGTGGGGTTTGTGTGGGGCTTGTGTGGGCGGGGCTTGTGTGGGTGGAGTCAAAAAGGGGCGGAGTCAAAAAATTTCAATTTATTGGAGCTTGTGAGGGGTTTGTGTGGAGCTTGTGTGGGGTTTGTGTGGGGTTTGTGTGGGCGGGGCTTGTGTGGGCGGAGTCAAAAAGGGGCGGAGTCAAAAAATTTCAATTTGTCTTTGTCTTTTGTAATTCCTGTGAATAAAATGAACCTAAAATCTCTTCCCCTTCCAAATCATATATTTTATAAGTCCAAGGAACCGTATCTATTACATCAACAATTTTAAAAAGCTCGTTGGTCCATCTTTTCATATAACCTTTTTCAAAATGAGATTTCCACCTATATATTCTTACGATATCACCAACTTTGAACTTAGGTTTTCTGACATTAATCTCTTTTTCATATTTTAATTTTGTAAATGTTTCTGATGGTTTCATATTTGTTGACGTGTGAATCGTGTCATTATACTTATCCACAATATCCTGAATAAAAGATGACCATTGTTGTGAACCGAGTTGTGTGAATTTTTTATATAGTCTCTCTTTTAAGGTATGATTAAAACGTTCAACAACAACTGCCTTCCCTTCATTAAAGGTACTGTATAATGTAATACTGTTATTTTTTAGAAAATTCATAAATGTCTTGTTATAAAACTCTCTACCCTCATCAGTCCACAATTTTTTAGGTTTTCTCTTACTTTTATTAAATATCTGTTGAAAGGCTAACATAAGAGTATTACCTGTTTTGTTTTTTAATGGTACAACCCATACGTATCTACTCCTCAAATCAATAACGGTTAAAGCATACTTGTACCCCTTATCATTATTGAGTTCAACCAAATCAGCAGACCAGATATAATCAACTTCCTTGGAATAAACTTTCCTTCTCTGAAACTTTGTGAATATTGGTTTATGTAATTCATCAGCTAATTGCTCTTCAGTCTTAATGACAACATTAGAGCCTATAAGTTTTTTGAATTTCCAAGTCCAAGTTTCAATTTAGCACTGATCATCTTCTTCACAATGAACCGATCAACTTTTTCTCTCAAGGTTGGATTTTGTATCAGAGACAAATTATACAACATTTCTCTATTGGCTTCATGCTTTTCTTCCAGAGTTGTGGTATTCCCATAATCAATATCGTGTCTCATGCACACTTCATCAACTCTATTGATGGGTTTACTCCAGGATTTAGGATTGTCTGCCTCATCTAATCTTTTATCCAAGTTTGTGCCTGGACCACAGAAAGAATACCCTGGAAGATGTAATTCCCCTGGTATTCCAGTAGTTGTAAATTTACTTCCTGATAAAAACTTTTGTATATCTCCTCCTCGTTTGTGTTTGGAGATAAATTGATTTTTTTTTGAACCACACACCGAACATATACCTTTTTGTATAACCCTGTTATTTTTACTTTTAATATATGAAATATTTTTAGTATTAGTTTTCTTTTTACATTTGAGACAATAACTCATTTATTTATGTGAAAAAAAATGTACATTTGAATCTTAATTTTTAAAACATAAAGAATCCTTAGAAATGAATTCACTCTCTCCTCCATTTATTTAAGAAAAAACTTGAATTAAAATGAATAGCTTGTCGATGATAGTCTTGAAGAAAATATTGCAAATAGACTTGTCAATTCTTTGTTTTCCTCCTCGGTGGGTTGAGTTATTTTCTGTAATACCACCAATCTTTTTTTAATCTCACTGGTTTCCATATTTTGATATTTATTTTGTCTCGCTCTTTCCTCCCTCTCCTCCCTCTCCTCCCTCTCTCTCTTCTCTCTTTCCTCCCTCTCTCTCTTCTCTCTTTCCTCCCTCTCTCTCTTCTCTCTTTCCTCCCTCTCTCTCTTCTCTCTTTCCTCCCTCTCTCTCTCTTCTCTCTTTCCTCCCTCTCCTCCTTCTCTCTCTTCTCCTTTTCCTCCTCTTCCCTCTCTTCTTCAACTCCTTCCTCATCCTTTACTATCCTTGAATCGCTTACACCCCATAGAATATTATACATATATTCAACAGGATTTCTTGTTATTCCTGTATCCAAAATAATTTTTTTTACAACAGGAAACCAATAAAATTTCTTTTGAATTTCTAAAAGAGCCTTACCTTTTCTTAACTTTATAATTTTTTCATTATTTAACATTCTAATTAAATCTAAAGTTGTCGGTTTATCAACATCAGCTTAATGCCAATCTTTTATTGAAAATACCTCATTCTTATGTTGTGGAACATATTTATTAAAATACCGAATACCCTTTTCTTGAAGGTATGCTTGGACACAGAAATGATAATTTTCTTGAAGCCTTCTTGCTGTCATTTATGTATTAGAAATATATGTTAGAATAATATTATGGCACGAAACACCTCCCCATCTTCCCATAGTTAAATCATTTTGTATTTCCTTACTTATTATATATAATCCTGTTTTTTCTGTTTTCATGAGATAAACAAGGGCAAAACCATTATTATATTTACCCTTATTAAATTCTTTTATTTGTTGTTTACTAATCGTGGACCCACAAAACTCATTCTTGATACCAAGTGGATAATATTCTTCCTTACGAGACTGATTTAATTGTTCCAGGTCTTCGAGGTTAATTTTAAATGACCAATTATACCCTAAATCATTCATATCATACCCCCATTGTTCTATTCTCATACAAATGATACGCCCTTCTTTATAAAAATTTATTTTAATTCGAACTGTGAATTCTGTATGACCTGGAGATAATATCAACACTTCTGTATCTTTGGAATACACAGCCGTTTTATTTAAGGATATATATTGTGATAAATCACTTAATCTCACCAAGTCATTCGCGTCAGTCGGGCTTGGATAATTTTTTAATTTAAAAGCATTTTTCATGTTAATATTTTTGGTTATATTATATTTATGTCGTTCAGCCTGTGCCTTTGTGTAATAATTTGATAAATCAATATCCAGTTCTTGAGATACACCAAAGATAGAACGATCTTTACCAACATAAGTCATTTATATTAGATTAAAAATAATATCATAAAAATTTTTATTTTTGTTGAGTTGAAATAACACATATAGACATAATTGACCACAACACTTGGAATTTAATTCTTGGACTTGAAATGTTTGATAAACACCATTCTGTAAGAATTTTATGACTTCAACAGGTGGTGGAAGACCAAAACTATCAAAATAATATTTGTCTTGACTATTAAAAATACAAACCCAATGAGAACCGTTCCCATTATTATCTTCTAAGTTCATAATAATATTCTTTGTATGTTTCGGCACATTTGTTAATTCATCTCTCATACAAATAACCACATTATGAATTTTTAATTTCTTACAATATTTAACAAGTTGTAAATTTGATGTTGTATTCTTTCCAAATTCTTTCAACCACTCATCAATGCTCATTTATTTATTAGAAAGATATAATCCATTACCTCTTTTCATTAATTTTACACCTGCTTGTGCTATAGAAGAAAGCATATCTCCAATTAACAATCTCGCTTTATCAGGCAGACCTTCAAGTTTTTCAGCAAAATTTACAATTACACCACTTCCACTAATTTGTTTCTCCAACTCTTTGTTATGTCTTTCCAATTCTTTTTGAGCCTGGAGTTGAGCCTTCCTTTCGTTGGCAGTTTTCACCGCTGTTGAAATACCACCAGTCAATGCTCCAACCGCACTTAAACCAGCAAATAAAGGAATTAGAAATGGGAGAAATCCTCCACTCGTCTCTCTTATTGAATATTTTTTCAACATTGGTTTTGTCATTTTAATTTTAAGTGAGCCAGTGTCATTCAAGATTTTAACCTGTTCTCTTGTGAGCAAAACATCAATTCTAACTGCTCCTTTTCTCTGAATTGTATTAACGTTAATCGTACAAGGCTTTTGATTTTGAACACAAGATGATAGTTTATGAAGATTGATTTGATTAACATATACCCCAGTTGGTACTTTGCCACTCATTTATTTAACAAAAAATTATGTGAGACTAATCATCACACCATTATCTGTATTAATCTGCAATTCTGTTTCTTCCAAAAGCAAACAATATGTATCAACTTCTTCACTCTCTCCTCTTTCAATGTATAGGGAAGTATCCACTCAATTAGACTTTATAGTTTCCTTTTGAGCGCTCAGGTCAAACGCATAGATTGTATACAAACTTTTAAATGCTGTCATATCCAAAATAGGTTCTTTATTTCCATTACTTTCACACACCTTTTGGTAAGACTTGTATGCTTCAGGAAAATCATTTTTTTCCCAATTAATTTCCAATCTATCTCGTGGATAAAATTTTCCATCTAGAGAAACGCGAAGTTGTTTCACCTTAGCATTATCACTCAATGCATTATTCTTATCAGTCGCAGTATCACCATCTGGCTTTTTAAAAATGATCCACAGATATCGTGGCTTTCCTTCCAGAACACCCAAATTCCACGTGTAAGTAGTTTGGTTGAGTTTAACGTGTTGACATCTTCTTTTGAGGTATGATACACTGAGTGGTTTCTTTGAGTTAAGTCTTCGATTCAACATCTCTTCTGTTTTAAGATTAGGAGTATATTCACTGATATACCAACTCATCTCCTCAATTACAAATTTATTCTGTTCACCAAAAGCACTACCAACACCAAAAAGCAATCGATTTTCATTATCATTCCTCTGTAGTTGAAATCTAATTTTAAGACCATACAGAACTTTATCATGATCACAAAATCCAAATATACCTTTAAGAGGAACTGCCACAGTAAAACTATTTTCTGTTTTTGTATCATCATTATACATTCCTTTCCTTTGAGTATATCCAGGGTCTGTGTCTGTTCCCGTTGACATATCAGGAATAAAACCTTCGACAGACCCCTTTCCCATTCTATCACTGAATGTATAGAGTGTAAATTTTATCATTTCAGATACAGCAGAGACATAATCAACCGCTTCAACTTCTTGTGTTCCAATATACAAACGCACACTATCAAACATTTTCCAGAAGAAATCATTTACAAGTTTAGTGTTTGTGTTATTCCCAGCTTTAGTGAATTTAAATTTACACAACAAGAAACTTTCGGAGAGATTCAAATAGGTTTGTTGATTATTTATTTCAAAACTTTTTGTACCATTCGTATTCCAGTCTGTTCCAGTTATTGCATTTACCTTGAAGTAATCTTCTTTTTTAGTGGAGTTTGAGATAATAATAGTATCATCCAAATCATAGATACTATCAATTGCTTCCATACTTGTATTTATTTAGGAAAAAGATGTTAAAACTTTTGAAACCCTGATCCAAGTATTTGAATTATTTTCTGTCATTCTTGGGGGGACAACTGAGTTTTGCCTTTCTTAATTTCTTTTATTGCTTGTAATTTATGAGATTCCTTCTGAGCATCTTTTATACTCTTTACAGCACCTGTTACATTTCCCACAGCAGAAGCAGTTGAACCAATTAGATCTTTATGTTTAAGAATAGTTGAACCAATACCCATGAGAGTATCAATTATCCCATCTCCTCTAAATTGATGTCCAACACCCCTTTGTCTCTTAGGTTTATAGTATCCTCTACCAAGATACATACCTTCACCCTTGTAGTATGGGGAAAGGAACATCCCATCCCCTGTAATTATTTTATATTTTCCCAACTCGTGTTTCCTCACAATAACCATCGTATTTATTTATTGGAAAACTTCACGTAGGTGAATTCTGATGGATATAACTTCTCCATTAAAAGAAATCACACGATTATCTTGGTCGGTTATCCTAAAATTTACTCTGTGTATGGTTTTTCCTGACACAGGTAGATAAACCAAATTTTTAGGTTCCATATTGAATTTATAACCAATTGGGGTTGAGTATGCGCTGAATGAAAATATTGTATTTGTTTTTTTCCATCATTATAAGCACCATCAATCAAATCACAGTGAATTAACACTGAATTTATTCCTGAGGATATTTGAATGACATTATCACTGTAAAACGTCCCATTAGTTTCAATCTTTTTTGAGGAGAAACCCAATAACTCTCTAAATGAATTATCAATTGTGAAATCAACCTTGTAGTTATTTTTAACTTTAATCGTTGATTTTGAAGTATGTTTTTGAATCTTTATAACAATATTTTTTGGTTCATCACCCTGTTCTTTCATAAGACGAGCAATTTCGGAAGATATTTGAGAAATCTCATATGCTCCGGGTGAGACTGTTATCGTTTTGTATCCACTTCCGGGATTACAACTAAACTTGTCATTTTTATCAGTTATATTAAA
This sequence comes from Eptatretus burgeri, assembly GCF_056783735.1. NCBI lineage: Eukaryota > Metazoa > Chordata > Myxini > Myxiniformes > Myxinidae > Eptatretus > Eptatretus burgeri. Next base: position 44,736,123 of record NC_140976.1, read on the forward strand.
TAAGGTATTATAAGTTTCCATGGACAATAAAGATGCCTCATATTCTTTTGTTGTGTCAAGTTGTAGTGGGTATGGGAATGAAGATGTGTGGTCGCTTGTTGTGAAAGTTGAAAAATATTAAAAATTTCAAACAACGATAAAAATGAAGAAACACACATTGATCTTTTATATTTTAGTGTTGAAAAGAATTCACATTACACATACATCAATAATTTATCAAGATTAATCTCTTCTCAGGTATTCAAAACAGCAAACAAAATATATCCTTGTAAGCGATGTCTTAATTCATTTCATACAAAAGAACGATTAGAACAACATTCAAAACATTGTAGTAATCATAAATCAGCTGTAATTACAATGCCTAAACCTGGTGAAAAGATTTCTTTTGAAGATTATAATAAATCTATCATGCACCCATTTGTGATATACGCTGATTTTGAGTGCATCCTTAAAAAGATTAATACTGCTTCTCCTAATCCAAAAGAATCATATACAAATAAATATCAAAAACATATTCCTTGTGGTTTCTGTTATTATATCAAATCATCTGTTGGAGAAAAGTATAACAAGAAAAAAAAAGCTTCACAAGAGTTTGTAAAACGATGAGAAAAGGATTGTATAAGACTCACTAAATTAATGAAAGAAACAAATGAACCGATGAAATTAACCAAAGAAGAAAAATTAGAATTTAGAAAGAACAATATCTGTCATATTTGTGAGGGGGAAATTAAGGAGTCTAAAGTTAGGGATCATTGTCATCTTACTGGTAAATATAGAGGTCCCGCTCATTCCTGTTGTAATCTTAATTATAAATTACCTTCTTTTATTCCAGTCTTTCTTCACAACAGCGCCAACTATGATACACATCTATTTATAAATGAACTTTCAAAAACACCAGGGAATATTTCTGCCATAACAAACACAAGTCAAAAGTATATTTCATTTACAAAAATGATATTCACAAAACCTATAACTCGTATTCGGTTTCTTGATTCTTACAAGTTTATGGGAACACCACTAGCCTACCTCGCATCAAATCTAAGCTCCACAGACTCTTTTCCAAATCTTAATTCATTCTTTCCAAAAGAGGAAATTCTCACTAAAGAGGAAATTCAGATTAAAGAGAGGATTCAAAGTAAAGAGGAAATTCTAATTAATGAGGAAATTAATAAAGAAATTCTGATTAAAGAAGGAATTCTTATGAGAGAGGAAATTCAAACAAGGAATGAAATTCAAAGTAAAGAGAAAATTCTTACAAGTAAGGGAATTTATCCTTATGATTATATGGATTCATTTATGAGATTTAAAGAAACACAACTTCCATCAAAAGAAAGTTTCTATAATAACCTTTATGAAGAAGAGATAAGTGATAAGGAATATAAACACGCACAAGAAATATGGAAAATATTTATGATAAAGAACCTTGGAGAATATCATGATTTATATCTAAAAACAGATGTTTTATTGTTAGCTGATGTGTTTGAAGCTTTTAGATCACTCTGTCATAATAAAAATTGTTATGGATTAGACCCTGCCCACTATTTCACAGCTCCTGGTTTAGCTTGGAGTGCAATGTTGAAAATGACAAAACAAGATATAGATTTAATCAGTGATGTTGATATGCTTTTGATGATTGAGAAGTCCAAGGTCAGGTCAGGTCAGGTATGGGAGCATGTGCCAGAACAGCGCGTCGCTGCATCCACTTTCCGCCGGTACTCCAGGGGCCTCCGTCTGGCCATCCCCCAGGCAGATGCCAGGCCCATCCCCATCTCCTTGAGATGATGGTCAACCTGCTGTAACCATGAGGCACGTGGTTGGCCCACTGGCCTTCTCCACTCATGAGACTCCCTCGCTGAGAGAATGTGGTGAGCAGGATCAGCGTCAGGAAAACGAGCCACATGTCCATACAGCCGCAGCTGACGCTCACGGACTATGCAGGTAACAAATCTCATCCGAGTCTCTCTCAGCAACCGCTCGTTGGACACAAAATCCGACCAGCGATAGCCAAGGATTCTCCGAAGAGACCTGGTACCAAAGGAATTAAGTCTCCGTCTCAGATCCTTGGTCAAAGTCCAAGTCTCGCACCCATAGAGCAAGACTGGAAGTACCAAGGACCTGAAGACTCGGACTTTCGTCCTCCCGCACAGGTACCGGCAGCGCCACACCCCATGATCCAGTGAATCCATGACTCCCCAGGCCCGACCCAGACGTCTATTGACCTCCGGCTCACAACCGGCGGAGACATGAATATCACTGCCAAGGTAAGTGAATCTATCCACGACCTCAACATCCTCACCAAAAACAGACACAGACAGGACAGCAGCATCCAAGATGTCACCGAAAGCCTGGATCTTTGTTTTGACCCAAGAAATCCGTAATCCCAACGGCTCCGACTCCTCATTCAGCACCTCGAGGGCCCCCAAGAGGATGTCTAAAGTCTCCGCAAAGATGACTGCATCATCTGCAAAATCAAGGTCCGAGATCTTGACATTGCCAAACGATGCACCGCAACTTGATCTCTCCGACATCCTCCCAAAAATCCAGTCCATACAAGTGCTGAAAAGTGTGGGGGCAAGTACACATCCCTGACGAACTCCAGTAACAACTGGAAATAAGTCAGAGGCGGTACCACCACACTTCACAGCACTCTCAGTACCAGAGTAGAGTTCAGACATCAGATCGATCAGTTTCGGTGGCACCCCACGAAGACCAAGAATCCTCCAGAGGACATCCCGATTCACTGAATCGAACGCTTTACAGAGATCAACATAGGCTGCAAGCAGCCCCTGCCGAAACTCTCGTCTGCGTTCGGTGAGTACACGAAGTGCAAGGATACGGTCAATCGTTGACCTCTTTGGTGTAAAGCCTGACTGCTCTGGACGCTGGTGCTCAAGCAGATGGTGGCGAACCCTATCAAGAATTATCCGAGCAAAGACCTTGCCCGGCACTGAGAGCAGCGTCACCCCTTGGTAGTTGTTGCAGTCTTGGCGATCACCCTTCCCTTTCCAGAGAGGGACAACAAGGCCCCTCTTCCAGTCAGTTGGGATGATGCCTGTGTTCCAGGCAGAGCACAAAACTGCATGCAACGACACGAGTGCAGCATTTCCACCAGCCTTGAGAAGTTCGGCATGGATGCCACAGATCCCTGGAGCTTTGCCCCGTTTCAACTGGTTCACCGCAGCCCGTGTTTCCACAAGCGATGGTGGACCACAGTTGATTCGAGGGTCAGCAACAGGGATTGTAACACCCTTGACGTCCAACTCGACAGCTGGGGGATCAGCCTGGTACAACCGCTCGAAGTAACCGGCCCAGCGGGCCTTCACTTCAGACTCCTCTGTCAAGAGCCTACCACTCTCTGCTCGAACTGCAGTGCTCCGAGGGATGGGCTTGGATGAACGTAATGCGCGAATTCCCCTGTAAGCGGGACGAGAATCACCTGTCCACAGGTGATGCTCTATCTTGACCCAGATTCCTCGCACATAGGCCTCCTTGTCCACCCTCAGTGCACGTACAGTTTTACGCCTCAGCTCCCTGAACAACTCAGCTCTGCCATTCAGCCTGGCCCTGCGACTCTGGTCAATGGTATCCAGTGTCCCTTGAGAGACAAAATTCTTCTTTGCCCTGCGGTGAACTCCAAGGCATCCACCGGCAACATCAAGGACGGTGGTCTTGAAGGTGTTCCACAACTCTTCAGGACCCCCCAAAGCACCCAGACCCCCCAAGTGTCCACTCAGCCTGTTCGCAAACTCCTCAGCTACTCTCTCATCCCTGAGCTTGGCAACATCCAGCCTAGGCTGGGATGGTACCATTCTCCAGGATTTAAGGTGCAGCTTTAGAGTTGCTACAACAAGCCTGTGGTCAGTATTGAGGAACTGAGCACTCCGGTAGACCCTGCAGTTCTGGATCATCCTCCAGCGACCGTCAATGAGGACATGGTCAATCTCCTTTGCCACACCGCCAGCGTTGGAATACCAAGTCCAACGATGAGCTTGCGGGCGCTGAAACCATGAACCAGCCACCCTAAGTCCATGACTTCTTGCAAAGTCAAGGAACTTAGTGCTATTCTGGTTCATAGTTCCTGACCCATGGGGACCAACACACACCTCATAACCATCCCTATCAGTTCCAGTCGATGCATTGAAATCCCCCAAGACTAGAAGTGTATCTCGTCTGGGGCACTGATCAACCACAGACTCGAGTGTGGCGTAGAATGTGTCCTTCACGGTAACATCACTCGCCTCAGTCGGAGCATAAATAGAGACCAGGGAAATGACACCTAAGGAGTGACGAATCCTTAATCTCATAATACGCTCGTTGACCGGTGTTACCTCAATTATCATTGGGGTCAGCTTATTGGACACAGCTACAGCAACTCCTTGGGTATGGTAACCATCAGAGTGACCAGACCAATAGTAGGTGTAACCACCCACCATTATCTCGCCGCAATCCGGTCTCCGAACCTCAGAGAGAGCTGCAACCCCGATGTCCAAACGCTTGAGCTCAGAGGATAACAGAGACAGGTGATCATCCTCTCTTAGGGATAGGACATTCCAGGCACCCACCCAAAGGGACCGCCTCAGGTTAACCCAAGGAGACCGCCGTCTGGTGGACGATACCTCAGCACCACTCCGACACACTCTCCCGCAATCTGACCCAGGGATGTTACCCCATGGTTTCCCTCCTATCAAAGATTGGGGGTCCCGAAGGCTTTGCCCCAATCCCATCATCCGGTGAGCTGCCCTGCGAAGGGAAGCTGCACAGGAGGTACTCCCACGGAGTGGGTTTTCAGATTTTTTTGCGTTTTTGCGTTTTGCGGAATGAAGCGTTTTACGGTGGCTGGAGTGCAAATCCTGCCACCAACCTCCTAATAAGAAGTAACCCAACTGCAGGAGGACGTCCGCAGACACAGTTGGGCACTAGATATGGATGGCCGTTGGCTCACAAGGAGCTCCTCCGCCCTTTGACAGGTTTTGTTTTTAATCCTGCTGGGTGTCCATATCCAAACACCCTCCTCACCAGAAAACCTGGTGGGGGAGACGGTTTAGTCGCCGACAACCCGACCATGGAACAGGTTAGTACAGGTTTACATGGTACCTGTAGCAGGTCACAGATCGAACCTGACCTGACGAAGTCCAAGAGAGATGGAATATCACAAGTATGTTCAAAAAGATATGCAAAAGCAAATGATAAATATCTTCCAAATTATGATGGTGAAAAAGATAGTAATTATTTGATGTATTTTGATGCTAATAATTTGTATGGATGGGCAATGTCTCAATCTCTGCCTTATGGCAAATTAGAGTGGGTGGAAGAAAAGGATTATGAAAAGGCTTTGATGAATATTGTTATTTCTTCTCAAGAGGAATTGAATGAGGAAGAAGAAGGTTATTATTTTGAAGTTGATTTGAGGTACCCGAGTGATCTTCATAATAAGCATAAAGATATTCCTTTTGCATGTGAGAAAGAAACCCCAAAGAAAGAATGGTTAAGTGATTATCATAAAAGTTTTAATATTAAAGGTAAATCAACAGAAAAGTTATTAACAACATTCTATGATAAAGAGGGATATGTTTTGCATCAGAGAAGCTTAAAACAGTCTTTTAAGAGAAGGATTGAGAGTAGCTAAAATTCATAGAGTTTTAAAATTTAAACAAAGTCCTTGGGTGAAAAAGTATATTCAATTCAATACAGATATGAGAGCAAATACAAAAGTAAAATTTGAAGGGGACTTTTATAAATTAATGAATAATGCTGTATTTGGAAAGACTATGGAAAATGTTAGAAACAGGCAAAACATTAGATTCGCAACATCTTGGAAAGAAGCTTCGAGATTGATAAATAAACCAAGTTTTGAGAGAGAAGAGGTTTTTTCAGAGAACTTTTCTGCAATTCATATGAAAAAGGAAAGTATTGTAATGGATAAACCAATTTATATTGGAACAGCAGTTCTTGATTTATCAAAGATATTGATGTATGATTATTTGTATAATGACTCAAAGAAAGAGTATGGTGAAAATGTTTCATTGTTGTATATGGACACTGATAGTTTTATCCTAGATATAAAAACTGATGATGTTTATGAAGATATGAAGAAAAATATTGGAGTATATGATACAAGTAATTTCAGCAAGAAGAGTGAGTTATTTTCCAAAAAGAATGAAAAGGTTATTGGTAAGTTTAAGGATGAGTTGGGTGGAAAAGTAATGAGTGAGTTTATTGGATTGAGAGCAAAGGCATATGCTTAT
>NC_140976.1:44747367-44767367 GCF_056783735.1 Eptatretus burgeri
TCTTTCCCTGTCTGTTTGTATCTCTCTCTGTCTGTCTTTCTACCTACCTCTCTCTGTCTGTCTCTCCATCTATACCCTTGACTTATTATTATTTATTTTATTTTTTTTCAGCTCGATCACACAACATAAGCAATCTGGTACAACACATGATTTTCTGGAGGTAAATGTTTCTGAATTATTATTATTTTTTTTTTTTATTAATATCACTCTCTCTTTAGAATGTCGTCTTATGTTGGTTGCATCATTAGTTTGGACGCGGTTTTGCCAGTACACTGGAATTCATTTTATTGGCCTTGGAAGGATGACAGGCTGAGTCGGCCTCCTGGTGTGTTAATTCAGTGGTCAACGAGGCTTGAACTTAGAACCAACAACAGGCTTACTCATATTACCATGTAATTATCTTTATAAAACCTAATTATTATCCACTTTTTGTTTCAAAACAGAATATGGTGTCTGAGTTTCGAAATCACAAGACATCTGAAGAAGATTGCTGGGAAAGATTATACATTCTCGCAAATGAATATTTAATATTTTCAATTTTAATAAATTATATTTGTTTTGTTTACAATTACTTGATTTTGAATTTCAAGAAGAGGATCAAGACATGAAGGAGAGGGAGGGGTTGGGGGGTTGGGGGGGGGGTAGGTGCGCTCCCCCAACGACCCATCACCCCTCATCCCACCCCTCCCCTCCCCATGTGTGTGTGTGTGGGGAAGGGTGGGGGTGGGATGAGGGAGGTGGTGGGTCAAAGGTGGGGCGCACAGGGGTGATGAGGGGGTGGGGCTTGTGTGGGCGGGGCTTGTGTGGGTGGGGCTTGTGTGGGTGGGGCTTGTGTGGGCGGGGCTTCGGTGGGAGGGGTTTATGTGGGCGGAGCTTCGGTGTGGCTTATGTGGGAGGGGTGAATGTGGATGAGGCTTCTGTGGATGAGGTTTGTGTGGATAAATGGATGGGTGGAGAGATGGGTGGATGGGTGGATGAGTGGAGCTTGCGTGGATGGGTGGATAATTTTTTAATTAAATAAACATGTTGTGTGTGGGGAACTAATTAACTAATCACTAATTATGTGAATATGATGAATATGGGTGGAGCTTGTGTGGGGTTTGTGTGTGTGGAGCTTGTGTGGAGTGGAGTTTTTGTGTGTGTGGGGTTTGTATGGGGTTTGTGTGGGGATTGTGTGGGGTGGGGTTTATGTGGGTGGGTTTTGTGTGGGCGGAGTCAAAAAGGGGCGGAGTCAAAAAATTTCAATTTATCTTTGTCTTTTGTAATTCCTGTGAATAAAATGAACCTAAAATCTCTTCCCCTTCCAAATCATATATCTTATAAGTCCAAGGAACCGTATCTATGACATCAACAATTTTAAAAAGCTCGTTCGTCCATCGTTTAATATAACCCTTTTCAAAATGAGATTTCCACCTATATATTCTTACGATATCACCAAATTTGAACTTAGGTTTTCTGACATTAATCTCTTTTTCATATTTTAATTTTGTAAATGTTTCTGATGGTTTCATATTTGTTGACGTGTGAATCGTGTCATTATACTTATCCACAATATCCTGAATAAAAGATGACCATTGTTGTGAACCGAGTTGTGTGAATTTTTTATATAGTCTCTCTTTTAAGGTACGATTAAAACGTTCAACAACAACTGCCTTCCCTTCATTAAAGGTACTGTATAATGTAATACTGTTATTTTTAGAAAATTCATAAATGTCTTGTTATAAAACTCTCTACCCTCATCAGTCCACAATTTTTTAGGTTTTCTCTTACTTTTATTAAATATCTGTTGAAAGGCTAACATAAGAGTATTACCTGTTTTGTTTTTTAATGGTACAACCCATACGTATCTACTCCTCAAATCAATAACGGTTAAAGCATACTTGTACCCCTTATCATTATTGAGTTCAACCAAATCAGCAGACCAGATATAATCAACTTCCTTGGAATAAACTTTCCTTCTCTGAAACTTTGTGAATATTGGTTTATGTAATTCATCAGCTAATTGCTCTTCAGTCTTAATGACAACATTAGAGCCTATAAGTTTTTTGAATTTCCAAGTCCAAGTTTCAATTTAGCACTGATCATCTTCTTCACAATGAACCGATCAACTTTTTCTCTCAAGGTTGGATTTTGTATCAGAGACAAATTATACAACATTTCTCTATCGGCTTCATGCTTTTCTTCCAGAGTTGTGGTATTCCCATAATCAATATCGTGTCTCATGCACACTTCATCAACTCTATTGATGGGTTTACTCCAGGATTTAGGATTGTCTGCCTCATCTAATCTTTTATCCAAGTTTGTGCCTGGACCACAGAAAGAATACCCTGGAAGATGTAATTCCCCTGGTATTCCAGTAGTTGTAAATTTACTTCCTGATAAAAACTTTTGTATATCTCCTCCTCGTTTGTGTTTGGAGATAAATTGATTTTTTTTTGAACCACACACCGAACATATACCTTTTTGTATAACCCTGTTATTTATACTTTTAATATATGAAATATTTTTAGTATTAGTTTTCTTTTTACATTTGAGACAATAACTCATTTATTTATGTGAAAAATTCCTGCAGAGTGCAAAAACCTTTTTAGTTTCCAACATGCACATTTGAATCTTAATTTTTAAAACATAAAGAATCCTTAGAAATGCCTTCACTCTCTCCTCCATTTATTTAAGAAAAAAAAATAAAAATGAAAAACTTGAATTAAAATGAATAGCTTGTCGATGTCAATATTCTTGTCGAAAGTATTGCAAATAGACTTGTCAATTCTTTGTTTTCCTCCTCGGTGGGTTGAGTTATTTTCTGTAATACCACCAATCTTTTTTTAATCTCACTGGTTTCCATATTTTGATATTTATTTTGTCTCGCTCTTTCTCCCTCTCCTTCTCCTTCTCTTTCTTCTCTTTTTCCTCCTTCTCTCTCTTCTCCCTCTCCTCCTTCTCTCTCTTCTCCTTTTCCTCCTCTTCCCTCTCTTCTTCAACTCCTTCCTCATCCCTTATTATCCTTGAATCGCTTACACCCCATAGAATATCATACATATATTCATCAGGATTTCTTGTTATTCCTGTATCCAAAATAATTTTTTTTACAACAGGAAACCAATAAAATTTCTTTTGAATTTCTAAAAGAGCCTTACCTTTTCTTAACTTTATAATTTTTTCATTATTTAACATTTTCATTAAATCTTAAGTTGTCGGTTTATCAACATCAGCATAATGCCAATCTTTTATTGAAAATACCTCATTCTTATATTGTAGAACATATTTATTAAAATACCGAATACCCTTTTCTTGAAGGTATGCTTGGACACAGAAATGATAATTTTCTTGAAGCCTTCTTGCTGTCATTTATGTATTAGAAATATATGTTAGAATAATATTATGGCACGAAACACCTCCCCATCTTCCCATAGTTAAATCATTTTGTATTTCCTGACTTATTATATATAATCCTGTTTTTTCTGTTTTCATGAGATAAACAAGGGCAAAACCATTATTATATTTACCCTTATTAAATTCTTTTATTTGTTGTTTGCTAATCGTGGCCCCACAAAACTCATTCTCCATACCAAGTGGATAATATTCTTCCTTACGAGACTGATTTAATTGTTCCAGGTCTTCGAGGTTAATTTTAAATGACCAATTCTACCCTAAATCATTCATATCATACCCCCATTGTTCTGTTCTCATACAAACGATACGCCCTTCTTTATAAAAATTTATTTTAATTCGAAATGTGAATTCTGTATGACCTGGAGATAATATCAACACTTCTGTATCTTTGGAATACCCGGCCGTTTTATTTAAGGATATATATTGTGATAAATCGCTTAATCTCACCAAGTCATTCGCGTCAGTCGAGCTTGGATAATTTTTAACTTATAAGCATTTTTCATGTTAATATTTTTGGTTATATTATATTTATGTCGTTCAGCCTGTGCCTTTGTGTAATAATTTGATAAATCAATATCCAGTTCTTGAGATACACCAAAGATAGAACCATCTTTCCCAACATAAGTCATTTATATTAGATTAAAAATAATATCATAAATTTTTTTATTTTTGTTGAGTTGAAATAACACATATAGACATAATTGACCACAACACTTAGAATTTAATTCTTGGAATTGAAATGTTTGATAAACACCATTCTGTAAGAATTTTATGACTTCAACAGGTGGTGGAAGACCAAAACTATCAAAATAATATTTGTCTTGACTATTAAAAATACAAACCCAATGAGAACCGTTCCCATTATTATCTTCGAAGTTCATAATAATATTCTTTGTATGTTTCGGCACATTTGTTAATTCATCTCTCACACAAATAACCACATTATGAATTTTTAATTTCTTACAATATTTGACAAGTTGTAAATTTGATGTTGTATTCTTTCCAAATTCTTTAAACCACTCATCAATGCCATTTATTTATTAGAAAGATATAATCCATTACCTCTTTTCGTTAATTTTACACCTGCTTGTGCTATAGAAGAAAGCATATCTCCAACTAACAATCTTGCTTTATCAGGCAGACCTTCAAGTTTTTCAGCAAAATCTACAATTACACCACTTCCACTAATTTGTTTCTCCAACTCTTTGTTATGTCTTTCCAATTCTTTTTGAGCCTGGAGTTGAGCCTTCCTTTCATTGGCAGTTTTCACCGCTGTTGAAATACCACCCATCAATGCTCCAACCGCACTTAAACCAGCAAATAAAGGAATTAGAAATGGGAGAAATCCTCCACTCGTCTCTCTTATTGAATATTTTTTCAACATTGGTTTTGTCATTTTAATTTTAAGTGAGCCAGTGTCATTCAAGATTTTAACCTGTTCTCTTGTGAGCAAAACATCAATTCTAACTGCTCCTTTTCTCTGAATTGTATTAACGTTAATCGTACAAGGCTTTTGATTTTGAACACAAGATGATAGTTTATGAAGATTGATTTGATTAACATATACCCCAGTTGGTACTTTGCCACTCATTTATTTAACAAAAAATTATGTGAGACTAATCATCACACCATTATCTGTATTAATCTGCAATTCTGTTCCTTCCAAAAGCAAACAATATGTATCAACTTCTTCACTCTCTCCTCTTTCAATGTATAGGGAAGTATCCACTCGATTATGTACTGTACTGAATTGGGAGATGCTTAGCAGGCAGACACGAAGCGGAGGAACAGTCGAGCCGGGCTGTGTTGCACGAGTGCGAGCCAGGGCGTACTGTGCCCGCGGCTCTCCTTTATTCCGTACGCGGTACACTCACGAGCCGGCCGACTCCCGTATTACTACGACGCCTCAGACGGCGTGCACACCTCATATCCCTCGCCGAACCCCACGGCCACTCCTCCACCATCACGCCCATCATGCATCATCATCATGCCCCTCCCCGTGGGCATGGCTACACCACACTCCTCCCTCCTAAAAGTATGATTATCAAATGATCAGTATTATAAGAAGCATGCAGAACACGAAGGACTTCGTATAATAATCATGGAAATAAAATGAAAATAGCAAAGTATAATAGCACACCACATCATATAATGTGTCGATGCGAGCGAGTGGAGCAGCAAAGGTCAGGTCTGACCGCGTTACCGATATTAAGCAGCAAAATGAGAAGCACAGCGGCATTATGCAGCAAAAACGCCCCCCCCCCCCAGGTGGCCCATGCTGACATGACCCTGGCCAAGGTCGTAACGACCTCTCGAGCCAACCTCCCCCGGCCCCATCAAACGCCTCCGGCCCACTCCCCCCAGGCAGACCCGACGTAGATAAACATCCCGAGGCCGGCAGCCCGCTATCTGGAAGCCGTGGCGCCAGCCTTAGACCTCGGCCGGGGGCGCTGAACAGCGCCGCCGGCTGCATGCATTTAATGCGCCAAAACAACTCACGCACCACCATCAGTCGAGACGCCAACGCCCGTCCAAACGGCCTTGAGCGAACACAGCGAGTTGTGCTCGCAATCAGAGGTGGAGGTAACGCAGACCAGGGCACCAGTCTTGGTTCCGAGTCGATCTCCGAGACCCACACGGCCGCTAGACAGGAGCAACTCCACTTAACCCACACTGCAATCATAGGCTCGTTATAAATCATTACGAATAATATTCGAAGCATCGCAAATTCATTTTTCCGTACAGCGCGCTTTTTTGATAAAATCCCAGCACATGACAAAGCAATTATCTGCGGCCTGGAGCAACTGGAGGCTAACAAACCTTCTTTATTCGCCCCCACATCACATTGACCATAATCCAACTCCCATTGACTGATCTCCGCCACATCCACTTTTACATGAGAACTGCTGGCATTTATTTCAACAACATTAAACTGCATCACTAGAGCAAGGAAAAGCATATATGCAATGAACAACAACCCACAACCCACATCACGAGTCCGCTTCTTGGTTGTCGACTTGATGCTGCGACTCGCGACTCCCTTTAACGCCACGGGCCCACCGCCACCTGTTGAAGCTGCCTGAACCACACCGATGCGCATTGCCTCACGAACCTTGCCACAGCGCGGGAACTCATCGCGAACGAAGCGCGGGAACTCATCGCGAGAGCTGATATGGCTCTCGCCGCTCCTGGAGCGCACATCATCGCCGCAGGCAGCAACGAACGGTGGCTCCCGCTGCATCGACGCGGCCCCCGCCGCCAGAGCCTCGCCCTCGGTATTCGACGAAGGTCTCGAAGAGAGCACTGGCACATCTGGAGGCACGAACCGGAACCCGTTCCGACCCAAAAGGGTCCGGCTCGCCGAGCCCGGCTCCTGCTCCGGCTCGCCGGCATCATCATGCCCCGGCTGCAGGCTGATCTCCAGGTCACTGGGGTCCTGCTGCGGTGCCCCTTCGCTCCCGGTGCGATCGTGCTGCGGTGCCCCTTCGCTCCCGGTGCGACCGTGCTGCGGTGCGTGCTCTCGTCCCGCACCGCTAGGCGTGCGAGCACCCTGCGGCACTTGAGCCATCGCGCGGTCACCGGTGTCTGCTCGACAGATGAAACAGTCGCGATCGCCGAGTCGAATGTGATGTCGGTCAATGGCTGCTCGCAGACAATGTCAATGGCTGCTCGCAGACCAGAAATAAAATGATCTCTGAACCGTGCCGGATGCTCCTCTGCCGTGAATTTGCACGGCACAGCCGAATGCGATGCGCGGCCAGCACGAGTGGACCCAATTCGACACCCGATCCGTGCCTCGCTCACTTCCCCCCCCCCCCGCCACTGATCTTGTCATTTCCGGATCAATCGCAAGCAGGTTTCGACGCGGGACGGAAGGATCGCCGCAACAATGGGCGATGACCGCAACAATGGGCGATGACCCTCGGCCCACACACCGTAGATGACCTCGAGAGCCCAGACCGCCGTCCGAGTGACTGCATTGCCACGCTCGCCCACGACCCGCGCCGCAGACCGTGCGAATGGCCGTGCGTGCCTGGCCCATCGCGATGACCCCGAGACCATCTGCTGTGTCCCGACCATCGAGACCTCGGATATTCTCCAGAGCTTGTGCGACGTCCAACGCCGCGTTCGAGCCGAAACGCGTATCCTCGACAAAACGAACAAGAAAATGAACCAAATGACCGAACGTTGCCCACTCGACGTGGCCGAAGTCGATTCCGACGAAGGCGGGCACGCGTACGTTTGCCATGCACCGACCCTTTGCCATGTTCGCGCCAGCGAGACCTTTGGCTCCGTAGCCTGGAACCGCACGGGTCATTTGCCGCCCTTACACACGTCGATTCGAAGATCCTCGTTCGCCAACTGTACTGTACTGAATTGGGAGATGCTTAGCAGGCAGACACGAAGCGGAGGAACAGTCGAGCCGGGCTGTGTTGCACGAGTGCGAGCCAGGGCGTACTGTGCCCGCGGCTCTCCTTTATTCCGTACGCGGTACACTCACGAGCCGGCCGACTCCCGTATTACTACGACGCCTCAGACGGCGTGCACACCTCATATCCCTCGCCGAACCCCACGGCCACTCCTCCACCATCACGCCCATCATGCATCATCATCATGCCCCTCCCCGTGGGCATGGCTACACCACAGATTAGACTTTATAGTTTCCTTTTGAGTGCTCAGATCAAACGCATAGATTGTATACAAACTTGTAAATGCTGTCATATCCAAAATAGGTTCTTTACTTCCATTACTTTCACACACCTTTTGGTAAGACTTGTATGCTTCAGCAAAATCATTTTTTTCCCAATTAATTTCCAATCTATCTCGTGGATAAAATGTTCCATCTAGAGAAACGCGAAGTTGTTTCACCTTAGCATTATCACTCAATGCATTATTCTTATCAGTCGCAGTATCACCATCTGGCTTTTTAAAAATAATCCACAGATATCGTGGCTTTCCTTCCAGAACACCCAAATTCCACGTGTAAGTAGTTTGGTTGAGTTTAACGTGTTGACATCTTCTTTTGAGGTATGATGCACTGAGTGGTTTCTTTGAGTTAAGTCTTCGATTCAACATCTCTTCTGTTTTAAGATTAGGAGTATATTCACTGATATACCAACTCATTTCCTCAATTACAAATTTATTCTGATCACCAAAAGCACTACCAACACCAAAAAGCAATCGATTTTCATTATCATTCCTTTGTAGTTGAAATCTAATTTTAAGACCATACAGAACTTTATAATGATCACAAAATCCAAATATACCCTTAAGAGGAACTGCCACAGTAAAACTATTTTCTGCTTTTGTATCATCATTATACATTCCTTTCCTTTGAGTATATCCAGGGTCTGTGTTTGTTCCCGTTGACATATCAGGAATAAAACCTTCGACAGACCCCTTTCCCATTCTATCACTGAATGTATAGAGTGTAAATTTCATCATTTCAGATACAGCAGAGACATAATCAACCGCTTCAACTTCTTGTGTTCCAATATACAAACGCACACTATCAAACATTTTCCAGAAGAAATCATTTACAAGTGTAGCGTTTGTGTTATTCCCAGCTTTAGTGAATTTAAATTTACACAACAAGAAACTTTCGGATAGATTCAAATAGGTTTGTTGATTATTTATTTCAAAACTTTTTGTACCATTCGTATTCCAGTCTGTTCCAGTTATTGCATTTACCTTGAAGTAATCTTCTTTTTTAGTGGAGTTTGAGATAATAATAGTATCATCCAAATCATAGATACTATCAATTGTTTCCATACTTGTATTTATTTAGGAAAAAAAGATGTTAAAACTTTTGAAACCCTGATCCAAGTATTTGAATTATTTTCTCTCGTTCTTGGGGGGACAACTGAGTTTTACCTTTCTTAATTTCTTTTAATGCTTGTAATTTATGAAATTCCTTCTGGGCATCTTTTATGCTCTTTACAGCACCTGCTACATTTCCCACAGCAGAAGCAGTTGAACCAATTAGATCTTTATGTTTAAGAATAGTTGAACCAATACCCATGAGAGTATCAATTATCCCATCTCCTCTAAATTGATGTCCAACACCCCTTTGTCTCTTAGGTTTATAGTATCCTCTACCAAGATACATACCTTCACCCTTGTAGTATGGGGAAAGGAACATCCCATCCCCTGTAATTATTTTATATTTTCCCAACTCGTGTTTCCTCACAATAACCATCCTATTTATTTATTGGAAAACTTCACGTAGGTGAATTCTGATGGATATAACTTCTCCATTAAAAGAAATCACACGATTATCTTGGTCGGTTATCCTAAAATTTACTCTGTGTATGGTTTTTCCTGACACAGGGAGATAAACCAAATTTTGGGGTTCCATATTGAATTTATAACCAATTGGAGTTGAGTATGCGCTGAATGAAAATATTGCATTTGTTTTTTTTCCATCATTATAAGCACCATCAATCAAATCACAGTGAATTAACACCGAATTTATTCCTGAGGATATTTGAATGACATTATCACTGTAAAACGTCCCATTAGTTTCAATCTTTTTTGAGGAGAAACCCAATAACTCTCGAAATGAATTATCAATTGTGAAATCAACCTTGTAGTTATTTTTAACTTTAATCGTTGATTTTGAAGTATGTTTTTGAATGTCTATAACAATATTTTTTGGTTCATCACCCTGTTCTTTCATAAGACGAGCAATTTCGGAAGATATTTGAGAAATCTCATATGCTCCGGGTGAGACTGTTATCGTTTTGTATCCACTTCCCGGATTATAACTAAACTTGTCATTTTTCTCGCTTATATTAAATAAGGTATTATAAGTTTCCATGGACAATAAAGATGCCTCATATTCTTTTGTTGTGTCAAGTTGTAGTGGGTATGGGAATGAAGATGTGTGGTCGCTTGTTGTGAAATTGAAACTAAGGATTGTGCTTCTCATCTTATTTAATATGAGATAAAATGTCTTTATATTGATATTTATTAATTATTTTCATGTTCATCAACTGGTCTAAAATGGCTGATGCTTCATTAAAACAATTGTTATTTCCAGCCTTCATACTGCCTAACAACAATAACAGTCTATTAACTAATTGCGATGGGTCATTTGGAAGAAAACTAACACCTGAACCAAGGATACTTAAAGCCTGAATAATGTGTTTCTCCTTCTCATTTTTCCTACTTTTACTGGAAATACTAACCCTATAATTTAGAGTGTTCAGCAGATCAATATATACTCTATCATCATTGTTTTCCATATCCAATGGTTTATCAATATACTTTGATTCATCCCTCACAGTTGAACCTTGTCTTCCATCTTTTGTGAGAAGAAACATTAATCTCGGAGTGAGTTTAACAGGGGGTTGAGCAGAACCCAAGAACCTTAATTCATCATTAAATATCAATACCTTTTCTTGAAGAAGATGAAATATTGCTGGTTGTTCTGTTGGAATGAGTCCTGCTTTGGTTTTTGAATCCGCTGAATATTCATTGTTTTGAAGAGCATTCACAATATAATCAGGGGGTCGATTAATCTCTTCCAGTTGTTGAAATAAACCTTCATCATCATATACTTTAATTCTCCTAAATGCTCTAATTCTTCCTCCGTCATTTGATCAAAATCTTTTAACACTTGAAGTTTTTTAGGAGTATATTCTTCTGTGGGAACTGTGGAAACATCTTTCATTTTTTCTTGGGAAGTTTTTAAAAGTGGTTTAAAAAATTTCTCTTGTTTTCTTTCAAAGGCTTCTTCGCCCGTTAGTTTCTCTCTGCGTTTCTTCTTTATGTCTTCCTGTTGTTTTACAACTTTTGAAACCAACTCTTGATGTTCCTTAAATCTTCTTGCTCTTTCTTTTGCATCCATTTATTTATTGTAATATATAATTTAATGAATTGTAAAGATCAACAGGGAAATTTTCCTCTTCTTCATCATTCAAGTAGATGTGTTCAAATAAATCCTTTTCTTTAAATATTTCATCAAATTCTTTATTAACATTAATGCGAGTTGAAATTTCTTCTTCACTAATACTTGCATCTCTGCTTTGCATACGTTTGCGTTGAGTTTCTTCATCAACATCAAAACCGAATGATAAAATCTTCACTCCGCTCAGATGTTTAATAATTTGTCTCGTTCCTTCTGGATTAGTTTCTAATATCCCAAGACCACCAGATTTTAGTTTCCTTAACTCACTCTTACAATGTGAATATTTTGTTGTACCAAGAGAAACCTCCTCAAATATTTGACCTTCATTCCTCAATCGCATATGTTCCTCCACTGAAATATAGTGATAATCTTCACCTTTTACTTCTCCAGGTCTTATTGCTCTAGTTGTTGTTGATACAATGCGTATCACGGGGTGTTTTTTCAGTAAATTTACAATATTCTCATTTGTACTACACAAGAACCTTGATTTATGAAAGTTTTTTCCAGAAGCAGATTTACCCACAAGATTTACAATAATAGTTGTCATTTATATATTTAATTGTTTTTAAAACAAAAAATATATCCCTTAATATCTCATCTTGTTTCACAACAATATATTTATATTTTTCAGTCGTGTGCTTCTTGTAATCCTCAAATTTCTTTTTACTACATAATGTAGAACAATTATCTCTCCAAAAATTATTGATATCTCTTGAATTTAACTTGAATAAAATAAAAGTATAAGCATTGTTTCTGATGGAACGACGAGGAAGTTGAAAGTATGATTGACGAAGATAAATACAATTACAAGAAGAATGTCTCCCTCTTGTGTAGTAGCTGTCCATTACCATTTGGTTTCTCTCATTAACACAATCATCAAAGATAACGAGGTTCTTTTTTGATTTATCCAAATCTTGGGGAGACGGTATATCATCCGTATTATCACTAAGAATACAAGTTATACGATTTGATTTCTTTTTACATCTCTGTGTATCACAAAATAGTTGAATTATATCTTCAATGTTATAATCATTTAGGTTTTTTTGACGTTTAAATAAACCGATTATATCTTCTTTTTGAAGACCAGCATTAAAACCTTGTGAGAGTAGTTGATACTCTGGTTGAAAACTCGACTTTGTGAAAATTATTAAATTATCATAATCTAAAAAGTTGGGAGTGAGGAGCATCTTTAAAAGTAAGCAGGTTTTTCCACATCCACTTGAACCAACTATGATACATCTTAATGAATTTGGGAGATTTTTATGGTTGTTAAATTTTATCTTATTTTCCCAAATGGGTAAAAAATCATTCATTTATATATTTGGAAAACAGGTTATTTATTTTATTATTAGCTTCTTTAGAAACTCTATATTTTATCCTAAGTTGAGGTTTAATTTCAAGATAATCCATTATTTTATTTATACAATATCTTGTGTTGATATTTCCCTGAAAATTACATCCATGAATAATATATAACAACAATCCTTTGAATATTTCTCTTATACGTTCAGTTTCTTCCCTTGTAAGGAAAGGTGTGTTATCACCCTCATACTTTACATTCATTTCTCTAATCAATCTTGTAAAGTAATTCATTTTTGGTGTAAATCTAAAAGAATTATTTTCCTTTTTATATTTTTTATTATCATTAATTAGAAGATAATCACAGAATATACATTGTTTATAGGCTTTTGACTCTGTGTTTAATCCCCGTCTTTCACACGCAGGACAATTCTCAAATTTGTCATATGGAGAATCAGGAAAGTCGAGCATATTTATAAAGTAAAACTTTACTTAAACTGAAATTCATCTATACTTTCAGTTGTATATTGACTCATGTTTAATAATATTACCATCGATTTTGATATACTTTTTTTCATTATCAGATTCAACGCCAACATTTTTTATATTAAAGGTAATTTTAAAATGATCGTTAACTACTATTGAACGAAATGTCATTCCACCTGATATATTAACATCCTTTATTTCATCAGGATTTACATCTTTAGGGTTGTTGAAAAAAATATAAATTTCTCCTTGCATATTACAGATGGTCTTATCTTTTCTTTCTAAAGCTTCATCCATAAGGTTTTTGTTTTTTGATACTTTTTCTTGTTTCATTGCTTTTTCTAGTTTTGAATATATTACCAGAAGGAGAGGAGAAACTTTTGTTAGAGATATTTTAATTGATGTTCTACCAGGTAAACTAAAAGCCCTTCCACTGAAGGAAATTGAAGAACTCATATTATTTACCATCATTGTTTTTATCCAATAGTTGTTATATTTATCTTTGTTCAATTTTACATCTTTGACATATTTCTCAGTATCTTTAACAAATGAAGAGATTGATTGAAACTTGTCTTTTGTGTCTTGAAACATTGTATTTATTAAGTGAAAAAGTTGGAGGATAAAATGGTTTTAAGCACAGATTCACCTGTAAAATAAACGAAATTTTCATCAAGAAAATTTTAGTTTCAGCAAAGATTTATTATATAAATATGGTGAATACAACATACTGCGATGTTTGTAATCACAAATATAAACATTATAGAAAACACCTCCGAACCAACAAACACACATTTAATCTATTTCATAAAATATCTCCTCTTGAGTTGGAAAGAAAACATTGTGATATCTGTTCAAAGGATGTTTTGAAGAGAAGTTATAATAAACATCTTCAATCACAAAAACACAAGAAAAATGAGTTTAAAGTAAAGGGAGACTATTATATTGAAAACACTGATAGGGCATTTAAAGGGCATATAAAAACAAGGATTTTTCAATTTGGAGAACCCGGTCCATCATCAATAGCTGAATCAATTGAAATAGTGAAACCCGATGTTGAAAAATTTATTAAAAAGACATTAAAAGAAATGAAAACTTTAAAGTTTTATATGGGAGTGAAAATGAATATGAAAAGACAAGATGAAGAACATACTCCTTATATGAGAACAGGTCTTCATTTTATAACATCATTTCAAGATTTTTTGAATAGTGGGGTTTATGAAGAACTATCAAGACAAGAGGAGGATGTTGATAATACAGTGGTAGGAAGTGGATTCAATATTTAAAAAATCATCTTTTTAGATATACACATTCTAAAATCAAACCCTCTTAAAGCTTCTTCTTATATTTAATTACCAAAAGAAATAAAACTAAAGAAGGCAGTTGTTAATATTAAGAACAATGATAATAAATGTTTTCTCGGGTCTGTTCTTGCTCACTTTCATCCACCAAAATGTAATTCAGAAAGAGTAAAACAATATATGAAATATGAGAATACCTTGGACATTAAAGATTTTAAATTCCCAATGCCACTAACAGATATTCCTAAATTTGAGAAAAAGAATAATCTTTCTATTAATGTATATGGATTAACGGATACAAACAAAGTTCAAATATTAAAAATTTCAAACAACTATAAAAATGAAGAAACACACATTGATCTTTTATATTTTAGTGTTGGAAAGAATTCACATTACACATACATCAATAATTTATCAAGATTAATCTCTTCTCAGGTATTCAGAACAGCAAACAAAATATATCCTTGTAAGCGATGTCTTAATTCATTTCATACAAAAGAACGATTAGAACAACATGCAAAATATTGCAGTAATCATAAATCAGCTGTAATTACAATGCCTAAACCTGATGAAAAGATTTCTTTTGAAGATTATAATAAATCTATCATGCACCCATTTGTGATATACGCTGATTTTGAGTGTATCCTTAAAAAGATAAATACTGCTTCTCCTAATCCAAAAGAATCATATACAAATAAATATCAAAAACATATTCCTTGTGGTTTCTGTTATTATATCAAATCATCTGTTGGAGAAAAGTATAACAAACTTGAACATTATCGTGGAAAAAAAGCTTCACAAGAGTTTGTAAAACGATGAGAAAAGGATTGTATAAGACTCACTAAATTAATGAAAGAAACAAATGAACCGATGAAATTAACCAAAGAAGAAAAATTAGAATTTAGAAAGAACAATATCTGTCATATTTGTGAGGGGGAAATTAAGGAGTCTAAAGTTAGGGATCATTGTCATCTTACTGGTAAATATAGAGGTCCCGCTCATTCCTGTTGTAATCTTAATTATAAATTACCTTCTTTTATAACATAACAAACACAAGTCAAAAGTATATTTCATTTACAAAAATGATATTCACAAAACCTTTAACTCGTATTAGGTTTCTAGATTCTTACAAGTTTATGGGAACACCACTAGCCTACCTCGCATCAAATCTAAGCTCCACGGACTCTTTTCCAAATCTTAATTCATTCTTTCCAAAAGAGGAAATTCTCACTAAAGAGGAAATTCAGATTAAAGAGAGAATTAAAAGTAAAGAGGAAACTCTAATTAATGAGGAAATTAATGAAGAAATTCTAACTGAAGATGAAATTCTAATTATAAAGAAAATTTGAACAATGAATGAAATTCTAACTAAAGAGGAAATTCAGATTAAAGATGAAATTCTGATTAAAGAAGGAATTCTTACGAGAGAGGAAATTCAAACAAGGAATGAAATTCAAAGTAAAGAGAAAATTCTTACAAGTAAGGGAATTTATCCTTATGATTATATGGATTCATTTATGAGATTTAAAGAAACACAACTTCCTTCAAAAGAAAGTTTCTATAATAACCTTTATGAAGAAGAGATAAGTGATAAGGAATATAAACACGCACAAGAAATATGGAAAATATTTAAGATAAAGAACCTTGGAGAATATCATGATTTATATCTAAAAACAGATGTTTTATTGTTGGCTGATGTGTTTGAAGCTTTTAGATCACTCTGTCATAATAAAAATTGTTATGGATTAGATCCTGCCCACTATTTCACAGCTCCTGGTTTAGCTTGGAGTGCAATGTTGAAAATGACAAAACAAGACATAGATTTAATCAGTGATGTTGATATGCTTTTGATGATTGAGAAGTCCAAGAGATGTGGAATATCACAAGTATGTTCAAAAAGATATGCTAAAGCAAATAATAAATATCTTCCAAATTATGATAGTGAAAAAGATAGTAATTATTTGATGTATTTTGATGCTAATAATTTGTATGGATGGGCAATGTCTCAATCTCTGCATTATGGTAATTTAGAGTGGGTGGAAGAAAAGAATTATGAAAAGGCTTTGATGAATATTGTTATTTCTTCTCAAGAGGAATTGAATGACGAAGAAGAAGGTTATTATTTTGAAGTTGATTTGAGGTACCCGAGTGATCTTCATAATAAGCATAAAGATCTTCCTTTTGCATGTGAGAAAGAAACCCCAAAGAAAGAATGGTTAAGTGATAATCATAAAAGTTTTATTATTAAAGGTAAATCAACAGAAAAGTTATTAACAGCATTCTATGATAAAGAGGGATATGTTTTGCATCAGAGAAGCTTAAAACAGTTTTTGAGAGAAGGATTGAGAGTAGCTAAAATTCATAGAGTTTTAAAATTTAAACAAAGTCCTTGGGTGAAAAAGTATATTCAATTCAATACAGATATGAGAGCAAATACAAAAGTAAAATTTGAAGGGGACTTTTATAAATTAATGAATAATGCTGTATTTGGAAAGACTATGGAAAATGTTAGAAACAGGCAAAACATTAGATTCGCAACATCTTGGAAAGAAGCTTCGAGATTGATAAATAAACCAAGTTTTGAGAGAGAAGAGGTTTTTTCAGAGAACTTTTCTGCAATTCATATGAAAAAGGAAAGTATTGTAATGGATAAACCAATTTATATTGGAACAGCAGTTCTTGATTTATCAAAGATATTGATGTATGATTATTTGTATAATGACTTAAAGAAAGAGTATGGTGAAAATGTTTCATTGTTGTATATGGACACTGATAGTTTTATCCTAGATATAAAAACTGATGATGTTTATGAAGATATGAAGAAAAATATTGGAGTATATGATACAAGTAATTTCAGCAAGAAGAGTGAGTTATTTTCCAAAAAGAATGAAAAGGTTATTGGTAAGTTTAAGGATGAGTTGGGTGGAAAAGTAATGAGTGAGTTTATTGGATTGAGAGCAAAGGCATATGCTTATAAGTATGGTGATCAGATTGATAAGAGGTTAAAGGGAATAAAGAAATATGTAATAAAGAAATCAATAACTTTTAGAAATTATTATAATTGTTTGATGAATAAGAAAGAAGAATATAGGAAAATGAATACAATAAGAAGTTATAAACATAACATATATAGTGAAGAAGTAAATAAAAAGGCATTAGGGGCCTTTGATGATAAGAGATTTATTTTAGATAATGGAATAGATTGTGTTCCATATGGATATTGTATGATAGAGTGAATAGAATAGATTGTGTTTTAACGATGGGAAGATGGGTTAGGGTTTTTTAAGGGCTACCGCCGTGTTTTTTTTGCAATATATAAATGGTCAAACCAAGTATTAATCAAACTAAAGAGTGGAGAAAATCTCAGTCTTGGTATATAAATGGAAAACATAATGAATGTGAAAAATATCAAATAAGTCTTATTGAAAAAATAACGAAAACAAAGGTAAATAAAACAAATAAGCGAATCAATTTAAAAAGTAGTAAGTTAGAGGATGTAAAGAAAAAAATGAATATCCTTGAATGGACTGAAAACTTTGATGGTTATCAATTGAACAATTAAAAAAACAATTTACTATAATCTCAAAATGATATGTGGCTCAGGAGGTGGTCAAACAAGAGCATTAAGAGAAGTTTATCATTTCGTTATAGCACAAAAGGGGTATCTGAAAAAATATAAAGATTCAAATGTTTTGTCTGTCAATATTTTAGATGGGGATTATTGTGCAAAGAAAATTAAACTATTGAAGGAATTTGAGAATGAACAAATCTTTATAGGTTCAATGAGTGAGCTGTTCAACCCCCAGGTGTTCAATTCAATGAGGTTCAACCTCCAGGTTAAAAGGGGAGACAAATAAATATACCTTGGGATAAAAAGGGGGTTTATTTTTAGGGAAAAAAATAGGAATCGCTGAAAATCCCCCATTCATTTACATGGGGAAAAGTGAGCCAGAACCAGTATATTCACCATATATATATATATATATATATATATATATATATATATATATATATATATATATATATATATATATATATATATATATATATATATGTATATATATATATATATATATACATATATATATATATATACATATATATATATATATATGTATATATGCATATATATATATATATACATATATATATATATATATATATATGTATATGTATATATATATATGTATATGTATATATATATATATATATATGTATATATATATATATATATATATGTATATATATATATATATATGTATATATGCATATATATATATATATGTATATATGCATATATATATATATGTATATATGCATATGTATATATATATATATATATATATATATATATATATATATATATATATATATATATATATATATATATATATATATATATATATATGCATATGTATATATATATATATATATATATATATATATATATATATATATATATATATATATATATAAAGATATAGATATATAAAGATATATAAAGATATAGATATATAAAGATATAGATATATAAAGATATAGATATATATATATATATATATATATATATATATATATATATATATATATATATAAAGATATAGATCTTCTTCTTCTTCTTTCGGCTGCTCCCGTTTGGGGTCGCCACAGCGGATCATCCATATGATCCGCATAGTGATTTGGCACATGTTTTATGCCGGATGCCCTTCCTGACGCAACCCTGGTCGCCTCTTACGACACAGGGATATGGCACACCTATTTTAACCGGGGTATACACCGGCCCAGTATACTGGTACTCATTTCGCTGACCTCGGAAGGATGACAGGCTGAGTCAACCCCCTGGTGTATTAATTCAGTGGTCCAACGGGGCTTGAACTCAGGACCTTTTGGATCCCAAGCCGCTGCCCTAACCACTGTGCCAACACCAGGCTCATATAAAGATATAGATATATATATATATATATATATATATATATATATATATATATATATAAATATATATATATATATATATATATATATATATATATATATAAATAAATATATATATATATATATATATATATGTATATATATATAAATAAAGATAAATATATATATATATATATATATATATATATATATTAAGATATATATAGATATATATATATATATATATATATATATATATATATATATATGATGATATATATATGTGATATATATATATATATATATATATATATATATATATGTGATATAGATATATATATATATATATATATATATATATATATATATATATATATATATATGATATAGATATATATAGATATATATATATATATATATATATATATATATATATATATATATATATATATATATATATATATATATATATATATACATACATATATATATGATATAGTTAGGTGGATGGAGTACTTTGAGGAGCTGATGAATGAAGAAAATGAGAGAGAGAGAAGGTTGGAAGAGGTGGAGATAGTGAATCTGGAAGTGGGGTGGATCAGTAAGGATGAAGTGAGGACTGCTATGAAGAAGATGAAAAGTGGAAAGGCGGTTGGCCCAGATGGTATACCAGTGGAGGCATGGAAGTGCTTAGGAGCGAT
>NC_140976.1:44774867-44842367 GCF_056783735.1 Eptatretus burgeri
ATCTCAGCGCGGGGGGAAACAGGAGGGGGTTGCTGATGCTCGGGGGAAGGAGGATATAACCCTGTCTCGGGTCCCGCGGCGAGCGTCTCCTCCTCCACCTCGGTCGCGTTGCTGGCCTCTCCCTGTGCCGCTCCCGGCACCGACGCGAGCACCCCCTCGTCCGCCTTCGCCGCCGTCACCTCTCCACAGCTCCGTGCTCTTCACTCTGACTAGTACCACTTCTTTCCAGCTCCACCGACGACTCTCTTGACCTCCGCACACTCAACTCAACTTCCAACTGAACTCCTTGACTGACGAACGCAGTCGTTTTTATAAGCCCCGTGGCTTCGCTCTTTTACCCTTGAACCTCTGCCTCCGACCCTTCACCTGGCTCCCCATTGGCCCGAGGAAAAGTGGGCGTGAATGCTTTTTGATCCATGAATTTGCATACAGCGACCGCCCTCCAACGCCCTGGAGGCGGGGCCAAATCGCCCCTCGCTCACCGCTTGGATGGAACAAAAGTGGGCGTGAGTCGTTTTTGATCCGTTTTTCTGCGGAAAGTCCGTGAGTTTTTGAACACGCTGCTCGGTGCGCGCCCCGCACGAGTCCAGCATCGGTGCCCACGAGTGGCGCGAGATGACGGTGATGCGATGGTGGCGAGTTGTGACGGTAAAGGTCGTGGCGGTTGTGGTGAAGCGGCGTTGTGGTTGGTGGTTGTTTTTGTGAAGCGGCTTTGTGGTTGGTGGTTGTTGTTGTGAAGCGGCGTTGTGGTTGGTGGTTGTTGTTGTGAAGCGGCGTTGTGGTTGGTGGTTGTTGTTGTGAAGCGGCGTTGTGGTTGGTGGTTGTTCTTGTGATGGCTGTTGAGACGTGGTTGGTGGTGGTAATAATGGCGGCTGGTCCAAAATAAAGATAGTAAAAGAAAAACGGCTATCCTGAAGAGTCGCAGCCCGCATGAATGACATTTATTCCCTCTAGACAACGGGTTTGGGCCTAACTACACATATACTTACCGAGATATCTCACCTAAGGGACCTGAATGGTGGTTTGTGAATTTTGTCAACCACAACACTACCCCCTCCCCTTTTTACAGACTCGTCCCGAGTCGTCAAATTTTCGTGTGCCATCATGTGTAGTTTTCCCCTAGTACATTTTACCTACGGATCCCTGAGTGCGACATTCATGGTATTCGTGTCCCCAAAATAAATAACCTGAGGGCTGCGTAACTACCTAAACAAACTCACTCACACGGACGACTTAAATAAAATTGCCGGCGCTAAGACAGACATGCCGGGGGTGCACTCATATTTACAGTACATCTTAACCTTAACTTACAAATTTTACACTAAACCATGGCCCAGGATCAATGAACTCTGCAAAAAGAAAGCAGTTAACAGGGAGCCAGGCTGCTCGCATGCAGTCTCTGGCTCAAACAACGCAGGTGACAGGGAACGTGGCCGGCTGCTCACACGCAGTCCAAGGCCTTCCCTTTTGAACTGAACGCAGTGAACCACAACGGTGCATGGGCTGCACAAACGTAGTCTCCGTGCCAGCTCAAGTGGCACACGCAATGAACACAACGAATGGATGGATGAATACAAACACGGTGCACGGGCCGCCACTGCAGGCCCGTGTTGTAGCTGCCAACAGGGCAGTTCTTGCAGCTTGCAAACTGTTGGCTTGATCCTGGCGCACATGGCAATAAACAGGGGGGGGGGGCAAAGCAAAAATTGAACGGGGCTGGTGAACGTGGGCAGTGGGCATGGCAAAGGCAGCAGGCAAACACAGCCTGCAGAAGAAGGCCGTTGCAGGCAAACATAGCCGGCAGATGAACTGGCCGGCACAGGCCTTGAAGTACAGCAGCTGCAGACGATCCGGCCGGCACAGGCCTTGCAGCACAGCAGCTGCAGACGATCCAGCCGGCACTGGCCTTGCAGCACAGCAGCTGCAGACGATCCAGCCGGCACTGGCCTTGCAGCAAAACAACAGCTGCCGATGAAGTGGGCCGGCCTTTGCCTTGCAGCAACGCAGCCAGCAGATGAAGCTGGCCAGCGTTTGCCGTTCAGTGGAGGTTGGTGGAGGGAGTGCGGTGGTGCTGGCCACTTGGAAAGCGGGCTCGGACCTACCTACCTGTCTCCCTCCCACCTATCGCCTTTGCCTGTCACTGTACATACCCACTCCCTTAATTTGTCAAACCCCAATTTCGCCCCAACTTATTTTTTTATTTTTACTTCCCCACTATAAATCGTCCCCGAACCCCCTTTACTGTCCTTGTTCGGCTAACCTATCCTGTCACCTAGCCTACTCCCCACCCCGACGTTCCCTTCCCGGAGGGGAATAAGGGAGAGCTAACGTCCTGTGCCGAGGCCCAACGAAGCCTCAGGATGGCCTCCCCAGAGTTCAGCGATCTATAACCAAAGTGGGTCCAGCGGCCCACAGCGAGAGCGAGGGGATGGATGGTGCGGAGGGGTACACTTCCTAATCTACCCTAACCATTTAACTGTTAAACTACCCCGGGGCTTTCAACAAGCGCCTCTGGCTTAAACTATTGGTTCTAACAACCCAGATTCCCGTCGCCTGTGTTGGTGTCCTCACAATTTCGGGCCTCGCCCCCCAATTTTCTCTCCGTGCCCTCACACGGTCTCATGGCTGGGACACGTGGCTCCCTTTGGCAGGCACGACCCTCTGCCGATTCTCCGACGATGGCACCCCCGGGCACTACACTGCCTCCGAGCCTACCAGCTCCCTAACACCGGGGAGTGCCCCCCATGGCACCTCCCCTGAAACGCACACGTGGCAGGCTGGCTTCCCAGGCCCCTTTCCGAGGGTCACCCGTGCCCACAACACTGCCCACGCGGCGATTGGCGCCCCGGGCCCCCGCACCAAGCAGGCGCACCCGTGCCCACTACGCTATCCCGGCCCCCCATGGGCCCTTGGCCGACCACGGCCGACTAGCCTGGTGCCCGGGGTACCCACTCAGCGATACTCACTTTTCACAGCCACGTTCCCAAGCCCGTCAACAGGGCTCCTGCACCCCTCCAAACGGGTTTCGAGCCTACACTCCCACCAACAACAAAACGACCTCCATTTTTCAATTTAACTAACCCCCTAACTCACTCTACACTGACCCCGGGGGTCCCTTGGGCGGGAGTCACTCCTCCCCCCAATCACTCATCGCACCATGCAGTCCCCATTCGCTCCACTCACACAGACCCGCTGGCCTCACCCACTCACCAAGCACATGCTTCCACTTCACTCACCAACTCTTCAACACACACAACGCTGAACTTGCCATCCTCCTAACTACCTCCCCTAACTAACTCGTGCTCCCACGTCGTCCCTTAAACTACAGCACGTTCCTTTTAACGCTACGTAGCTAAACTACGTCCCCTCTACACATTCACAAGTCTGTCACTGTCCTCGAATGTCCCAAAAATCAATTTCCCAACCTAAATCTGACGACAATCCCTCTAACTAATCCATTCCACGGACTCCATGAGGACTTACCCCCGCCCCATGGAGTCGGTCTAGCTGAGCTAACCCTTCCCCCTAACTAGTTTCCATCCTGTGCCCAGGTCAAGGGGGTCTTCCACCCCTTGCCCAGGAATCCTGTGCACCCGAAAGTGAGGCTTGTTTTTTTTTTTTTTTTTTTTACATGCGCATCACCAGCGTGGCAACTCGCAGCTCGCGCACTTTACACCTGCCCGTGACGTCATGCAGCTGCACGTGTTCCTCGTCCCTCCTTGGACGGTACCATCCGGCAGGGATACCCCTCCTGCCGGATTCCAACCCCACGTGCAGCCATGGCGTCACCGTGCGCATAAAAAAAACACAAGCCCCACGTCCCGAGGGGTTCCCCACGCGAACACATGTGCTTTGCCCGTTGGAGCTTAACACACACGATCGCATGGAGAACCCGTCCGGTCCAAATCCGAAATCCTGCCTAAACTTTGTCCGTCCGCGGGATCGGCAAATCCACCGCGTGCGTTTCCGGACCGGGACTTCATTCCCGCAAGCGAGCACGTGGGGGTCTCGTGCGTTGCACAGCACGGACCTCGTGCTCACTGCTGGGTGAACCTGGCACGGTCCCCGAAACAACTACAGCCGCTACTCGGCTTTCTTTCCTCACATGTCGCCGTCGTCGCCATTCGACACACGCACTCCTGCGTGTTACGACGCTCACACTCCATTCCATTACATTCACACCGGGAGACGCGGCTGCATGTTCACACATGCCGACCGACATCTCCCTTACATACCGCTCTCTCACACACACGGTCTCCCTTGCATAAACCATACCACTCACACGTGGTGCTCCATTCATACAAACCACTCCACTCACACCCGCGGGGGCCCTCACCCGCGGTTCCTCACTCACACACCGTGCCTCTCTCACACGCGCGGGGGAACTCACCCGCGGTTCCTCATTCACACACCGTGCCTCACTCACACGCGCGGGGGAACTCACCCGTGGTGCCTCACTCACACACCGTGCCTCACTCACGCGCGGGGGCACTCACCCGCGGTGCCTCATCCACACACCGTCCCTCACTCACACGCGCGGGGGCACTCACCCGCGGTGCCTCATCCACACACCGTCCCTCACACACACGCGGGGGCACTCACCCGCGGTGCCTCATCCACACACCGTCCCTCACACACACGCGGGGGCACTCACCCGCGGTGCCTCATCCACACTGGCCGTTTTACCACACACACGGCCTCTTCCACACACGGTGCCTCATCCACACACGGCGTGCTGGGAAGCACGTACTCTGGCACCATCGCCACCACACCACTCACACACGGGGTCGCTTCCACACACGGGGACGCACTCACACCTTGCACCACACACACAGGGACAACCACACTGTGGATTCGTGTCCCCACAAGGGTCTCCGGGGCCTCTATACCCCCCAAGCTCGGCGTGCACCCGTTCGCAGCACTCCTCCCCTTAACCTCGCAAAGCACGACCGAACCCACCTGGTCGTGACTCGCCTCAAGGGGGCAGACTCCCTCCCCTCGTTCCTGGAGGAGGCTATCCCGCTGCTCGCACTGGGCCTCCACCCAGTCCGCAAGCTCACCCCCATTATCCTCCACTACCCCCGTGTGTGTGTGTGCGTCACTTACCTTGTCATTATCATGCAGTCTCTCCTCTATTTTTTCTGTCTCCCGTGTCTCTATACATTTATAAGTTTCTGTTGTCCCCTCCTGTCTATTAGTCTCCGCTTCTTTCTGGCGTCTTTCCCTTATCTTTATGTAGGTCAACCTTGCTTTCTCTTTAAGTCGCTCCCGTCCTTCCCTGTTTTTCACTCCTTGCTCTTTCACGATCTCCGCGTACCTCATCCTTGCTTTCCGTATTAATTGTTCTTTTCTCTCCCTCGCAATTCCTTTCACCTCGTCTCTTGTCTCCCGTGTCTCTATACATTTTCTCTCCTTGTTCCTTATTTCTGTCTCTTCCTGGTTCCTTTTTCCTTCCCATCTGAGTCGTTCTTTCTCTCTGAGCCCCATTAGCTGTTCGTTCTCCCTCCGGAGCTCCTCAATCTCCGTTGACTCCAGTCTCGCTCTCCGTTTTAGTTGTTCAATTTCACACTCATATAGTTGTTGTTTTCTCTCCCACTGTTCCTCCTGCTCTTTGTTTTCCAATCTCATTGTTTCTTTCAATTGGCCTATTTCCTTCCTGTGTTTCATTCGCTGTTCTCTCACTACTCTTCCTCGTTTCCTCTCCTGTCCTTCCTTCTCCAGTTTCATGGTTTTCTTCATTTGGTTAATCTCCTTTTTGTGTTTCATTTGCTGCTGTCTAATTACTCTTCCTCGTTTCCTCTCCTGTCTTTCCTTATCCAGTTTCATGGTTTTCTTCATTTGGTTCATCTCCATTTTGTGTTTCATTCGCTGTTCTTTGTCTATCTCCTCGTACTCCAGCCTCAGCTTTTCTTTCAATTGGTCAACCTCAGATTCATGTTCTTTTTGTTTTCTATTCCATTGTTCCTCTCGTTCTTCCCTCTCCAATCTCCTTGTGTCCTTCAATCTCCTGATTTCTCCTTCCTGCTTCATTCCTTGCTCCTTCAACTTCTCCTCGTATTCCAACCTATTTTTTTCCTTTTGTCGTTCCGTTTCAAATTCATACTCTTTCAGTTTTTTATTCCACTGTCTCTCTTGTTCCTCGTTCTGCAATCTCATCGTTTCCTTTAATTGATGGATTTCTTTCTCCTGTCTCATTCCTTGTTCTTTGTATTTCCTATTCCACTGTCTTCCTTGTTCCTCATTCTGCAATCTCGTTATTTCTTTCAGTTGGCTGACTTCCTTCTCCTGTCTTATTTGTTCTTCCTTCATTACTCTTTTTTGCATCTCATTCTGCAATCTTGTGGTTTCCTTCAGTCGGCTGATTTCCTTCTGTCTCATTCCTTGTTCTTTCAGTACTCTTTCTTGTTCCTCATTCTGCAATCTCGTTATTTCTTTCAGTTGGCTGACTTCCTTCTCCTGTCTGATTCGTTCTTCCATCATTACTCTTTCTTGCATCTCATTCTTTAATCTGGCCTTCGCTTCCAGCTGTTCGATCTGTACAGTGTGGTTTCTTAAAGTTTCATTTTCCGTTCTCTTCCTTTCCTCTTTTAACACTCTCAGTTCGTTTTGTAGTTCCCTCTCTTTGTTCTGGTGTTTCTGTAACTCAGAAACTTTCTTTTCCAATTCCTTTCTCATCTCTGCACACTCCGACTTTGCTTTGGCTTCTAATTGTTCAATCTGCTCAGTGTGGTTCCTTAACGTTTCATTCTCTGCTGTCGTTCTTTCTTCTCTCACCATCCTCAACTCGTTTTGTAGTTCCCTCTCTTTGTTCTGGTGTTTCTGTAACTCAGAAGCTTTCTTTTCCAATTCCTTTCTCATCTCCGCACACTCCGACTTTGCTTTGGCTTCTACTTGTTCAATCTGCTCAGTGTGGTTCCTTAACGTTTCATTCTCTGTTCTCTTCCTTTCCTCTTTTAACATCCTCAGTTCGTCTTGGAATCCTCTTTCTTTGTTTTCGTGTTTCAGTATCTCAGAAGTTTTTGTTTCTAATTCCTTTCTCAATTTGCGTGCTTCTTCACTCATTTCATCTCTTCTTTCCACCGCTTCCCTCCTCAATTCGTCCCTTTTTTTACTGTATTCATTTAGTTTTTTCTGCCATTCCTTTCCCATTCTAATCTCCCCTTCCAGGATTTCTCTTTTAAACTGGCTTGCCCTTACCTCTCGCTTCAGTAGTTCCAATTCTCCATCTTGTTCGCGGTTTTCCTTTTCGAGCTTTGTTTTCCTTTCTCCTTCCTCCCTCAATTCTCCCTGCAGTTCTTCGAACTGTTCTGACTTTTCCAGCAATTCCTCCGCCCTTTCCTCGAGCTGTCTCTATCCTCTTTTTATCTTCCATTCTAGGCTTTCTCTTTCCTGATTGCCTGTTCTTATCTCTTCCTTCAATTGTTCCAACTCCCCATCGTGTTCACATTTTTTCTCTTCCAACTGTATTTCCCTCACTCTCCCCATCCAGTTCTTTGAACCGCCTTGCTTGCTCCAATAATTTTTCCATTAATTGTTTTACTTCCAAGTCGTGCTCCTTTTGTTTCTTTTCGAGCTCGGTTTTCCATTCTTCCTCCCATTGTTTCCTTTCCTGGGAGATACCAATCTGCTGTTCCTCTATTCTTTTGTTCAGATTGCTCTTCGCATATTCCAACTGGCGGGTATAAAACACTACCAAATTCTTTTTCCCACGTAATTTGTCGACTCTATTGGCCAAGTCATGTTTTTTCCACCGAATTCGTTCCAGTAAATCGTCAAATCGCTGTGTCCCCCCGTACACGTAATTTTTCTGAAGCGCGTCTGCGTGCCGTTGTGACTCGTCCACTCCACGTTGCACCTCCTCGATATATTCTTCATAACGCTTCACCTTTTCCAAGACATCCCCCAATTGTGCCTGAAGCCTGCCAATGCTCGCATAGTCATCCTGCCACGCCTGCCATGGCACATGCCGTGACCACGTGCCTTGAACCTGGGTGACTGGGAGCTCACGCCTCGTGCTGTGCCATTAATATCAGCCCGCTCCGTGCTGCCATTGTGCGACTCCGTTTGCCGGCAAAGTTCGTGCTCAAGCCGCTCCCACTGACCACAGTTAGTGGTGGGGTTATAATTATAAAAAGAACCGACCTGGGCTATGGATCCTACATGACGACACATACCTTATACCCCCGGCTCCCGCTCGCCTTGAGACGCCATCTTATTTCTCGTAAAGGGTTAATTTAGCTCGCTCGTAATTTGGAGGGAATCGGGGGTCGCTTCTCTCACCCCTGGACCGATTCCCGTGAATTTAGCAAGAGACAGGAGAGCCCGTTTTCCCGTTCTCCGTTACCAGTGCCGTGAGGAGGGCGATGGGTTTATATCGCATGACCTGACACCAGTGTTGCGGATTCGCGCCCGCCGGCGTGCGAACGGCCACGTAACTCGAATCGCGGCACGTCGCCCACCGGACGGACAATCCAGTCGTGACCCTCTCGGACTAACGCCGGGAACTAGTCACGGGTGGACCTTTCGGTCTCACCGCGATCGTGCCAATCGGCCCCCGCGTGGGATAGGGTTGCTCGCCAAATTCGACCTACCTAAGTACCCACACGGAGGGTAGACCGGGCGATCGCACCTCGCCGCAGTTCGACTTCGGACACGGGCCGCTTTAAGCGACCCGTTCCGTACTATCGGGATAACCGAGCGGTGTTATTCGTCGGCCTCGACAGTTCGATTAATTATCGGGCGTTTTAGCCCACGACCAACCCTTTACGTGAAGCAAGATGGAGATTCAATAGAGGAAAAGACGAAGCGAAGCGGGAAAACAGTTCAACAATAAGCACATTTATTTCGCGATGAACGGAAAGCACACATATACAATTCCACCAAAAGCACATGTAAAAGAAGAAGACAATGCAATATTACACAAAAAGCAAATGCAACAATGCAGATCTATCCGACTACCGGGCACACGGCAACACTTATACAATTTTACTTCACAGACGGCACCGACAACACATATTCCCAAAGCAAAAGAAAAGAGAACCACCCTCCAGAATGAGGGGGGTAGGCGGGCCTGGGGCCGAGACCGTGTCGGGCCTACCGTCTGATGATGAGACGCGGAGCGGCGGTGGTGCCTCAACTCCGCGGGCCTCACGGACAGTGTCTGGTAGGGGGTGCGAAGGGGGCCCCCCTTTGTCGCACTATCTCAGCGCGGGGGGAAACAGGAGGGGGTTGCTGATGCTCGGGGGAAGGAGGATATAACCCTGTCTCGGGTCCCGCGGTGAGCGTCTCTTCCTCCACCTCGGTCGCGTTGCTGGCCTCTCCCTGTGCCGCTCCCGGCACCGACGCGAGCACCCCCTCGTCCGCCTTCGCCGCCGTCAGCTCTCCACAGCTCCGTCCTCTTCACTCTGACTAGTACCACTTCTTTCCAGCTCCACCGACGACTCTCTTGACCTCCGCACACTCAACTCAACTTCCAACTGAACTCCTTGACTGACGAACGCAGTCGTTTTTATAAGCCCCGTGGCTTCGCTCTTTTACCCTTGACCCTCTGCCTCCGACCCTTCACCTGGCTCCCCATTGGCCCGAGGAAAAGTGGGCGTGAATGCTTTTTGATCCATGAATTTGCATATAGCGACCGCCCTCCAACGCCCTGGAGGCGGGGCCAAATCGCCCCTCGCTCACCGATTGGACGGAACAAAAGTGGGCGTGAGTCGTTTTTGATCCGTTTTTCTGCGGAAAGTCCGTGATGTTTTTGAACACGCTGCTCGGTGCGCGCCCCGCACGAGTCCAGCATCGGTGCCCACGAGTGGCGCGAGATGACGGTGATGCGATGGTGGCGAGTTGTGACGGTAAAGGTCGTGGCGGTTGTGGTGAAGCGGAGTTGTGGTTGGTGGTTGTTGTTGTGAAGCGGCGTTGTGGTTGGTGGTTGTTGTTGTGAAGCGGCGTTGTGGTTGGTGGTTGTTGTTGTGAAGCGGCGTTGTGGTTGGTGGTTGTTGTTGTGAAGCGGCGTTGTGGTTGGTGGTTGTTGTTGTGAAGCGGCGTTGTGGTTGGTGGTTGTTGTTGTGATGGCTGTTGAGACGTGGTTGGTGGTGGTAATAATGGCGGCTGGTCCAAAATAAAGATAGTAAAAGAAAAACGGCTATCCTGAAGAGTCGCAACCCGCATGAATGACATTTATTCCCTCTAGACAACGGGTTTGGGCCTAACTACACATATACTTACCGAGATATCTCACCTAAGGGACCTGAATGGTGGTTTGTGAATTTCGTCAACCACAACAATATATATATATATATATATATATATATATATATATATATATATATATGTACATGTATATATATATATATATATATATATATATATATATGTATATATATATATATATATATATGTGTATATATGTATATATATATATGTATATGTATATATATGTGTATATATGTAGATATGTATATATGTATATATATATATATATATATATATATATATATATATATATATATATATATATATATATATATATATATATATATATATATATATATATATATATATATATATATATATATATATATATATATATATATATATATATATATATATATATATATATATATATATATATATATATATATATATAT
Source organism: Eptatretus burgeri (assembly GCF_056783735.1). Classification (NCBI taxonomy): domain Eukaryota; kingdom Metazoa; phylum Chordata; class Myxini; order Myxiniformes; family Myxinidae; genus Eptatretus; species Eptatretus burgeri. The sequence continues at coordinate 44,785,511 of NC_140976.1, forward strand.
ATATATATATATATATATATATATATATATATATATATAGGATAGGATAAATTGTAAATGAGTTATTCCCCCTGCATGTTGGTCGTCGAGCCGGCAAATATTCATTAAGTCGTCTGTATGAGTGAGTTTGTTTTGTTAGTTACTCAGCCCATAGGTTATTTACTTTTGGGACACGGATACACCAAATGTCACACTCAGGGATCCGAAGGTAAATCATACGAGGGGAGAACTTGCACATGAAGGTACACGAAAATTCGACGACTCGGGACGAGTCTCTAAAAAGGGGAGGGGTAGTGTTACCGTTGTGGAAATTCACAGAACACCATTCAGGATTCCCAGAGATCAGTTATGTCGATAAGTGTGTGTTCAGATTAAATTTCCCCACCGATGTCTAAAGGGATTAATTTGTGTAACCGGGCTGTGATCTTTGAGTCAGCCATTATTCTTTTTCTTTCTTTATTTTGGAGCAACCACTACTTCAACATCCACAACGGCCTTTCAACAACCACGCCATTCCCACCACAGTGCCAACCACAACCACTATCTCAAGAACCATGCCATCCCCACCACAGCTCTAACCAGACTGCAACAACATCTCAACAACTACATCAGAACGGGTAAACAGAAATGACGGTTGGAAAACAACAACTGAGCCCAGCTGAGCTCTGTTGGAATTTTCCCTCAGGTCAGGTCAGGTATGGGAGCATGTGCCAGAACAGCGCGTCGCTGCATCCACTTTCTGCCGGTACTCCAGGGGCCTCCGTCTGGCCTTCCCCCATGCAGATGCCAGGCCCATCCCCATCTCCTTGAGATGCTGGTCAACCTGCTGCAACCACCAGGCATGTGGTCGGCCCATTGGCCTCCTCCACTCACGAGACTCCCTCGCTGAGAGAATCTGGTGAGCAGGATCAGCGTTGTTCAAACGAGCCACATATCCATACAGCCGCAATTGACCCTCACGGACCATTCAGGTAACAAATCTCATCCGAGTCTCTATCAGCATCCGCTCGTTGGACACAAAATCTGACCAGCGATAGCCAAGGATTCTCCGAAGAGACCTCGTACCAAAGGAATTAAGTCTCTGTCTCAGATCCTTGGTCAGAGTCCAAGTCACGCATCCATAGAGCAAGACTGGAACCACCAAGGACCTGAAGACTCGGAGTTTCGTCCTCCCGCACATGTACTGGCAGTGCCACACCCCATGATCCAGTGAATCCATGACTCCCCAGGCCCGACCCAGACGTCTATTTACCTCTGACTCACAGCCAGCAGAGACATGAATATCACTGCCAAGGTAAGTGAATCTCTCCACGACCTCAACATCCTCACCACAAACAGACACAGACAGGACAGCAGCATCCAAGATGTCATTGAAAGCCTGGATCTTAGTTTTGACCCAAGAAACCCGTAATCCCAGTGGCTCCGACTCCTCATTCAGCACCTCGAGGGCCCCCAAAAGGATATCTAAAGTCTCCGCAAAGATGACTGCATCATCTGCGAAATCAAGGTCCGAGATCTTGACATTCCCAAATGATGCACCGCAGCTTGATCTTTCCGATATCCTCCCTAAAATCCAGTCCATGCAAGTGCTGAAAAGTGTGGGGGCCAGTACACACCACTGAGGAACGCCAGTAACAACTGGAAATAAGTGCGAGATGGTACCACCACACTTCACAGCACTCTCAGTACCATAGTAGAGTTCAGACATCAGATCGATCAATTTTGGTGGCACCCCAAAAAGTTTTGGTGGCACCCCATACAAAGACCAAGAATCCTCCAGAGGGCATCCCGAATCACTGAATCGAACGCTTTACAGAGATCAACACAGGCTGCAAGCAGCCTCTGCCAAAACCCTCATCTGCATTCAGTGAGGACACGAAGAGCAAGGAAACGGTCAATCGTTGACCTCTTTGGTGAAAAGCCTGACTGCTCTGGAGGCCGGTGCTCAAGCAGATGTTGGCAAACCCTATCAAGAATTATCCGAGCAAAGACCTTGCCCGGCACTGAGAGCAGCGTGACCCGTCGGTAGTTGTTGCTGTCTTGGCGATCACCCTTCCCTTTCCAGAGAGGGACAACAAGGCCCCTCTTCCAATCAGTTGGGATGATGCCTGTGTTCCAGGCAGAGCACAAAACTGCATGCAACGACACGAGTGCAGCATTTCCACCAGTCTTGAGAAGTTCACCATGGATGCCACAAATCCCTGGAGCTTTATCCCGTTTCAACCGGTTCACCGCAGCCCGTGTTTCCACAAGCGAAGGTGGACCACAGTTGATTGGAGGGTCAGCAACAGGAATTGTAACACCCTTGACGTCCAACTCGACAGCTGGGGGATCAGCCTGGTACAACCGCTCAAAGTAACCAGCCCAGCGGGCCTTCACTTCAGACTCCTCTGTCAAGAGCCTACCAATCTCTGCTCTAACTGCAGTGCTCCGAGGGATGGGCTTGGATGAGCGCAATGCGAGAATTCCCCTGTAAGCGGGATGAGAATCAATTGTCCACAGGTGATGCTCCACACCCTCACAGATTCCTCGCACATAGGCCTCCTTGTCCACCCTGAGTGCACGTACAGTTTTGCGCCTCAGCTCTCTGAACAGCTCAGCTCTGCCATTCAGCCTGGCCCTGCGACTCTGGTCAATGGTATCCAGTGTCCCTTGAGAGACAAAATTCTTCTTTGCCCTGCGGTGAGTTCCAAGACATCCACCGGCAACATCAAGGACGGTAGTCTTGAAGGCACTCCACAACTCTTCAGGACCCCCAAAGCACCCAGACACCCCAAATGTCTACTCAGCCTGTTCGCAAACTCCTCAGCTACTCTCTCATCCTTGAGCTTGCCAACATCCAGCCTCGGCTGTGATGGTACCATTCTCCAGGATTTAAGGTACAGCTTTAGAGTTGTTACAACAAGCCGGTGGTCAGTATTGAGGAACTGAGCACTCCTGCAGACCCTGCAGTTCTGGATCATCCTCCAGCAGTTAACGAGGACATGGTCAATCTCCTTTGCCACACAGCCAGCATTGGAATACCATGTCCGGCGATGAGCTTGTGGGCGCTGAAACCATGAACCAGCCACCCTGAGTCTATGACTTCTTGCAAAGTCGAATAACTTAGTGCTATTCTGGTTCATAGTTCCTGGCTCATGGGGACCAACACATGTCTCATAACCATCCCTATCAGTTCTAGTCGATGCATTGAAATCCCCCAAGACTAGAAGTGTATCTTGTCTGGGGCACTGAACAACCACAGACTCGAGCGTGGCGTAGAATCTGTCCTTCACGGTGAGGTCATTTGCCTCAGTCGGAGCATAGACAGAGACCAGGGAAATGACACCAAAGGAGTGACGAATCCTTAGTCTCATAATACGCTCATTGACCGGTGTTACCTCAATTTTCATAGGGGTCAGCTTATTGGACACAGCTACAGTAACTCCTTGAGTATGGTAACCATCAGAGCGACCAGACCAATAGTAGGTGTAACCACCCACCATTATCTCGCCGCAATCCGGTCTCCGAACCTCAGAGAGTGCTGAAATACCAATGTCCAAATGCTTGAGCTCAGATGAAAACAGAGACAGGTGATCATCCTCTCTTCGGGATAGGACATTCCAGACTCCCACCCGAAGGGACCGCCTCAGGTGAACCCAAGGAGACTGCAGTCTGGTGGACGACACCTCAGCACCACTCCGACACACTCTCCCGCAATCTGACCCAGGGATGTTACCCCGTGGTTTCCCTCCTATCATCAAAGATTGGGGGTCCCGAAGGCTTTGCCCCAATCCCGTCATCCGGTGAGCTGCCCTGCGAAGGGAAGCTGCACAGGAGGTACTCCTACGGAGTGGGTTTTCAGATTTTTTTTGCGTTTTTGTGTTCTGCGGAATGAAGGGTTTTACGGTGGCCAGAGTTCAAATCCTGCCTCCAACCTCCTAATAAAAAGTAAACCAACTGCAGGAGGACGTCCACAGATGCAGTTGGGCACTAGATATGGATGGCCGTTGGCTCACAAGGAGCTCCTCCGCCCTTTGAGTGTGCATCCCTCAGAAGGGCGAAAAGAAAGAATGACCGTTTATCGGGCCAAAAGAGCGGGCCAAGAGGAGCTGAGCCGAACCCCCCTGGAATCTCCCCCCCCCCCCCCCGCGTGCTGCGAAGGGAAGGGCGAAGCACCGGGGCTATAAAAGGCTGGGCTGCAACGCCAAGAAGTCGGTCTGGGTTCGCCGTGTAGCTGAGTGGAAGTCTGGGAGCGGAGTCGAGCTGCAATCGTCTGCAGTCTGGGAGTGCAGCGGAGTCTGTCAGTGAGTGGAAGGAGAGTCCCTCTGCTTGGTCTCTCTCTTGGGTCGACGGAGGCGCCGGTGGAGCCGGAGAGGAGTCGCCAGCTGGATCTCCGTTGAAGGCACGGGTGGAGTCCAGCAGAGTGCAGGCAGGGCCACCGAGGGTCGCCGAACCAGGGCCCGGCGAGTCACCACGAGGGTGACAAGTAACCAGCACGGCCTCTCGGAGCTCTTGCTCCGTGAACTTTTAAAGACCCACGAGGTCTAGTTCTGCCCTTCCCTTTCCTGGGGTTTCTTTGAATTAATGTTATGGCGCCGTGTCCGTCAAGTAGTGAACTGTTCAGTGTGTGCCCATAATAATAGAACGGTTGTAGCTTTTTGTCTTGCTCGTTCCTGCATGGCTTTATTCACTGCATGATTGCATACATGTTTGATTTCATACGTGCATGATTGCATACGTGTTTGATTGCATACTTATTTGAGTGCATACTTGTTTAACAAATAAGTGTCCTTGCTTGAATGTTCACCTGTTCGTTGCGTCCTTTCCCTTAATTGAGCTGCTGTATTGCGTTCGGGATATTAGCTGGCTTTAAAATAGCCGATAAATTAATCGGATCCGGTGGGGCTTGGCGATATACACCGCTCGGCAAATCGCGAATGGAGTGAGCTGCTGAAGCGGCTCGTTTCCAAGCAGGTCCCATTGAGGTGTAAATCCCCGTCATTTCTGTCTGCGCGCATACTTAGGTAAATCGACAATTCGGCGATCGGACCCTGTCGCGCGTGGACAGAATAGTTGGCTGATTTACGGTGTGATTAAAAACACACATGTAGCTGGATTTCGGCGTTGATCCAAAAGCTGCGACTAGGTTTACCACGCCCGGTTGGCACGCGGCTGCGATTAGTTAAAAGCGGTCGCTCGCACGCCGGAGTGGTTAGAAACCACAACAATATAAACTGGGGCAAAACCATTATTATATTTACCCTTATTAAATTATTTTATTTGTTGTTTACTCATCGTGCTTCCACAAAACTCATTCTCCATACCAAGTGGATATTCTTCCTTACGAGACTGATTTAATTGTTCCAGGTCTTCTAGGTCAATTTTAAATGACCAATTATACCCTAAATCATTCATATCATACCCCCATTGTTCTATTCTCATATAAACGATGCGCCCTACTTTATAAAAATTTATTTTAATTGGAACTGTGAATTCTGTATGACCTGGAGATAAAATCAACACTTCTGTATCTTTGGAATACACAGCCGTTTTATTTAAGGATATATATTGTGATAAATCACTTCATCTCACCAAGTCATTCACATCAGTCAGGCTTGGATAATTTAATAATTTGTAATCATTTTTCGAATTAATATTTTTTGTTATACTATATTTCTGTCGTTCAGCCAATGCCTTTGTGTAATAATTTGATAAATCAATATCCACTTCTTGGGATACACCAATGATAGAACCATCTTTACCAACATGTCATTTATATTAGATTAAAAATAATGTCATTAAAAATATATTTTTGTTGAGTTGAAATAACACATATTGACATAATTGACCACAACACTTGGAATTTAATTATTGGACTTGAAATGTTTGATAAACACCATTCTGTAAGAATTTTATGACTTCAACAGGTGGTGGAAGACCAAAACTATCAAAATAATATTTATCTTGACGATTAAAAATACAAACCCAATGAGAACCGTTCCCATTATTATATTCAATAGTGGGGTGGCTAAGCCCAAATATTCAAAAGAATTGTGCATTTTGTGATACAAGCACCAAATTTGGCACAAATGTACATTAATATGTTGCGAACATTTTCAGATATTGGGCCACTTGAAATTCTCTCTTTATGTCCGCCATATTGGATTTCAAAATGGCCGCCACTTGAAATCTACATTTACTATTATCTCTGGCCGTAATGCAGCTATTGACTTGATTCTGGTATCTAAATGTATGTTTTTGGGGGCACGGAATCCAATGGTACCATTTTCAACTTAATATTATCTATCACAGTCTGTTATATAATTTTATTTGGAAATTATCGAGGCAAATATTGGATTCAACACAATACTTTGAAAAGAATGTCTTAGTTCTGTAAATGTAAATAAAAAAACTACACTAAATCACTAGTAACAACTCAGACAAGCTCATATATACTGGCAGTCTAAAATATAAATTCACATCAAGTGACTGCAGCAGCACTGTACATCCTGCAACACCGTGCCGACAACCACTACTGTCTGGGAGAAACCAGGGATGCAGAGGACCTTTCGGAGTTTGAAGACTGGTGTTGCCAGAAAGGAGAAGACATCCCCCAGTTTCACTACTGGGCAACCGTGCTGGAACTAGAACTGTTGGTTCTCGTGCATGTGCGTTCTCTCAGGCAGGGATTGTTAATGATGTACCTCGATGCTCTGACAGAGCTGGTCCCCTGGTTCCATGCACTGGATCACACCCACTATGCTCGTTGGATACCAGTGCACCTGAAGGACATGGCTGAACTCACCATTCAGGGAAAGCCTGAAAATTCCCCTGAAAATTTCCCTGAAAATTCAGGGAAAGCCACTTCACCGTTCAGAAAACACAGAGGGTGTTCTCTTCAATCCCGATTGACCAGGCACATGAGCAGAATAATGCCTGCATCAAAGGAGACGGTGGAGCAGTTGGGCTCACTGAAAACCCGAGTGCCCTACGTCGTTGGATGGTTGCGGGACCAGAAGTTGCCAGGGTGATCGAAGAATTCCAGGATGGGAACCAACACTGGAGACGGCAAATAGCAGACACACGTCATCGTGATCAGACGCCAAGTGTACATGCCTCATTTGTGAAAGATGTTCGCTCTCTCGTCGGTGTCATAGAGGAGATGGGCAACCCATTTGAGGAGGAGAGTCAGGATGTGGTCAAACTGGACACAAAGGAGATCGCAGATCCTGCTGCTGTGGAGACCGTGATGAATGCCAAGAGGATTGGCCAAGAGCATTTCGAGGCTTTCACCAGAGAGTGTCTGTTGGACAGAACAAAGGCAGTGGATGCACCCATTCCTCGTAACAAGCTGAAGGTGTTCAGCACTTCCACTCCAAGAAGCCAGAGCATAGGTCAGCAACAGCTCGCCTCCATCAAGAATGACCGTGAACTCTTCGCACGCCTGTACATTGGCTGCCAGACGTGGGATGGAAACCTTGAGGAGTTCTTTTGTCACAAGAATCAGGCATGTCCTCCTGCATTGTCTGATGGTGGAAGCCTCTGCACTGGTACCAAGAGTGATCTCCTCACATGCTTGGAAGAAGTCTCCGATGCAAAGACAGAGACTCCTGTCACGACCTGTATTGTGCTTGATGGAGCAGCCATCGTCCAGATGCTGAAGCCGGCTGCATCAAAGACCTTTGAAGAGTATGCACAACAGATCTTCATCCCAAATATGTCCACGAAGCTGCAAACAGTGTCACGCCTGGATCTGGTCTGGGATACTTACCTTGCTGATTCACTGAACGGTAGTACACGTGCAAAGTGGGGACAAGGTGTGCGGAGACGTGTGGTGGCTGCCGCAGCCATACCAGGAAACTGGCAGAACTTCCTACGAGTGGACAGCAACAAGACCGAGCTGTTCAGGTTCCTCTCAGCAGCTCTCATGGAATGGTTTGACCAGGAGGACAAGCAACTCGTCATTACTGATGGAGAGGCAGTGCTCAGCAAGCCATGACTGCCAGATCTGACCTCACTCACCCCATGTAACCATGAAGAAGCTGACAGTCGGATGATGCTGCATGCATCTCACGCAGTCCAGCATGGGCACCATGACGATGAGTCAACAACATACATGTACTTGTGGCAATGCTGAACTTGTTAACATGACACTGTTTATGTACATGTATCTTCAGTACCGGTATATACTTAGCCTCAGATACCAGTACACCTAGCCTCAAATACTAGACCATGTAGCATGTCAGTATTATACCTAAGACATTTAGAGAACTAAGACATTCTTTTCAAAGTATTGTGTTGAATCCAATATTTGCCTCGATAATTTCCAAAGAAAATTATACAACAGTCTGTGATAGATAATATTAAGTTGAAAATGGTACCATTGGATTCCTTGCCCCAAAAAACATACATTTAGATACCAGAATCAAGTCAATAGTTGCATTACATCCAGAGATAATAGCAAATGTTGATTTCAAGTGGTGGCCATTTTGAAATCCAATATGGCGGACATAAAGAGAGAATTTCAAGTGGCCCAATATCTGAAAATGTTCGCAACATATTAATGTACATTTGTGCCAAATTTGCTGCTTGGATCACATAATGCACAACAGGTTTGCTATGCTGCTACACTACAAAGTTCATAATAATATTCTTTGTACGTTTTGACCCATTTGTTAATTCATCTCTCATACAAATAACCACATTATGAATTTTTAATTTCTTACAATATTTGACAAGTTGTAAATTTGATGTTGTATTCTTTCCAAATTCTTAAACCACTCATCAATGCTCATTTATTTATTAGAAAGATATAATCCATTACCCTTTTACTTAATTTTACACCTGCTTGTGCGATAGAAGAAAGCATATCTCCAACTAACAATCTTGCTTTATCAGGCAGACTTTCAAGTTTTTCAGCAAAATCTACAATTACACCACTTCCACTAATTTGTTTCTCCAACTCTTTGTTTTGTCTTTCCAATTATTTTTGAGCCCATAGTTGAGCCTTCCTTTCGTTGGCAGTTTTCACCGCTGTTGAAATATCACCTGTCAATGCTACAACCGCACTTAAACCAGCAATAAAGGAATTAGAAATGGGAGAAATCCCCCACTCATCTCTCTTATTGAATATTTTTTCAACATTGGTTTTGTCATTTTAATTTTAAGTGAACCAGTATCGTTCAAGATTTTCACCTGTTCTCTTGTGAGCAAAACATCAATTCTTACTGCCCCTTTTCTCTGAATTGTATTAACGTTAATCGTACAAGGCTTTTGATTTTGAACACAAGATGATAATTTATGAAGATTGATTTGACAAACATATACCCCAGTTGGTACTTTGCCACTCATTTATTTAACAAAAAATTACGTGAGACTAATCATAACACCGTTATCTGTATTAATCTGTAATTCTGTTTCTTCCAAAAGCAAACAATATGTATCAACTTCTTCACTCTCTCCTCTTTCAAGGTATAGGGAAGTATCCACTCGATTAGACTTTATAGTTTCCTTTTGAGCACTCGGATCAAACGCATAGATTGTACACAAACTTTTAAATGCTGTCATATCCAAAATAGGTTCTTTATTTCCATTACTTTCACACACCTTTTGGTAAGACTTGGATGCTTCAGCAAAATCATTTTGTTTCCGAATTAATTTCCAATCTATCTCGTGGATAAAATGTTCCATCGAGAGAAACACGAAGTTGTTTCACCTGAACATTATCACTCAATGCATTATTCTTATCTGTAGCAGTACCACCATCTGGTTTTTAAAAAATGATCCACAGATATCGTGGCTTTCCTTCCAGAACACCCAAATTCCACGTGTAAGTGGTTTGGTTTAGTTTACCGTGTTGACATCTTCGTTTGAGGTATTATACCTCAAAGTGAGGTCAGTGGTTTCTTTGAGTTGAGTCTTCTGTTCAACATCTCTTCTGTTTTAAGATTAGGAGTATATTCACGAATATACCAACTCACTTCATCAATTACAAATTTATTCTGGGCACCAAAAGCGCTTCCAACACCAAAAAGTGATCTATTTTCATTATCATTTCTTTGTAGTTGAAATCTAATTTTAAGGCCATACAGAAGTTTATCATGATCACAAAATCCAAATATACCTTTAAGAGGAACTGCCACAGTAAAACTATTAACTGCTTTTGTATCATCATTATACATTCCTTTCCTTTGAGTATATCCAGGGTCTGTGTTTGTTCCCATTGACTGACATATCAGGAATAAAACCTTCAACAGCCCCCTTTCCCATTCTATCACTGATTGAATATAGTGTAAATTTCAGATACAGCAGAGACATAATCAACCATTTCAACTTGTTGTGTTCCAATGTATAAACGCACACTATCAAACATTTTCCAGAAGAAATCATTTACGAGTGTAGCGTTTGTGTTATTCCCAGCCTCAGTGAATTTAAATTTACACAACAAGAAACTTTCAGATAGATTCAAATAAGTTTGTTGATTATTTATTTCAAAACTTTTTGTACCATTTGCATTCCAGTCTGTTCCAGTTATTGCATTTATTTTGAAGTCATCTTCTTTTTAGTGGAGTTTAAGATGATAATAGTATCATCCAAATCATAGATACTCTCAATTGCTTCCATACTTGTATTTATTTAGGAAAAAAGATGTAAAAACTTTTGAAACCCTGACCCAAGTATTTGAAGTATTTTCTGTCGTTCTTGGGGAGACAACTGAGTTTTGCCTTTCTTAATTTCTTTTATTGCTTGTAATTTATGAGATTCCTTTTGGGCATCATTTATACTCTTTATAGCACCTGCTACATTTCCCACAGCAGAAGCAGTTGAACCAATTTGGTCTTTATGTTAAAGAATAGTTGAACTGATACCCATTAGAGTATCAATTATCCCATCTCCTCTAAATTGATGTCCGACACCCCTTTGTCTCTTCGGTTTATAGTATCCTCTACCAAGTTACATACCTTCAGCCTTGTAGTATGGGGAAAGGAACATCCGATCCCCTATAATTATTTTATATTTTCCCAACTCGTGTTTCCTCACAATAACCATTGTATTTATTTATTGGAAAACTTCACGTAGGTGAATTCTGATGGATATAACTTCTCCATTAAAAGAAATCAGACAATTATCTTGGTCGGTTATCCTAAAATTTACTCTGTGTATGGTTTTTCCTGACACGGGGAGATAAACCAAATTTTTGGGTTCATATTGAATTTATAACCAATTGGGGTTGAGTATGCGCTGAATCAAAATATTGTATTTGTTCTTATTCCATCATTATATGCACCATCAATCAAATCACAGTGAATTAATACCGAATTTCTTCCTGAGGATATTTGAATGACATTATCACTGTAAAACATCCCATTAGTTTCAATCTTTTTTGAGGAGAAACCCAATAACTCTCTAAATGAATTATCAATTGTGAAATCAACCTTGTAGTTCTTTTTAAGTTTAATCGTTGATTTTGAAGTATGTTTTTGAATATCTATAACAATATTTTTTGGTTCATCACCCTGTTCTTTCATAATACGAGCAATTTCGGAAGATATTTGAGAAATCTCATATGCTCCGGGTGAGACTGTTATCGTTTTGTATCCACTTCCCGGATTATAACTAAACTTGTCATTTTTTCTCAGTTATATTAAATAAGGTATTATAAGTTTCCATTGACAATTAAGATGCCTCATATTCTTTTGTTGGGTCAAGTTGTAGTAGGTATGGAAATGAAGATGTGTGGTCACTTGTTGTGAAATTGAAACTAAGGATTGTGCTTCTCATCTTATTTAATATGAGATAAAATGTCTTTATATTGGTATTTATTAATTATTTTCATGTTCATCAACTGGTCTAAAATGGCTGATGCTTCATGAAAACAATTGTTAATTCCAGCCTTCTTACTACCGAACAACAATAACAGTCTATTAACTAATTGTGATGGGTCATTTGGAAAAAAAAAAACACCTGAACCAAGGATACTTAAAGCCTGAATAATGTGTTTCTCCTTCTCATTATTCTTTTTTTTTGCCAGAAAGACTAACCCTATAATTAACAGAGTCCAGCAGATAAATACATAATCTATCATCATTATTTTTCTTATCCAATGGTTTATCAAAATACTTTGATTCATCCTTCACAGTTGAAGCTTGTCTTCCATCTTTTGTGAGAAGAAACATTGATCTCGGAGTTAGTTTAACAGGAGGTTGAGCAGAACTCAAGAACCTTAATTCATCATTGAATATCAATACCTTTTCTTGAACAAGATGAAATATTATATACATATATTATATATATATATATATATATATATATATATATAATATAGATATAGATATATATATATATATATATATATATATATATATATATATATATATATATATATATATATATATATATATATATATATATATATATATATATCATCATCATTCAGGTCATTCTCATCATGTACTACACTCTACAACATATCCTGTATTTCCTCGAATGAAACCCCTGGGCATTTATTGTTTCAACCATCTCCTTATTTGGAAAAGTGCTTATTGGTGGGAACAAACATCCTCTTGGTCTGGTGGTTTATAAGTTTTTGCATCTTTCGCGAACTTCCTTTTTTCTTCACACAATGCAGTCATTTATAATATTCGCATACTTATGCATTCCACATTACATTTACTCAATGGAGTCATCCCGATCATACATTGGCTGATTAGTCATGGCACTTTCAATAGACGGAGCACAAAACTCGGCTCAACGAGCAGAGTGCATCTCGTGTTTTGATTTACATTCGGCTAGCCATCCCTTCCTGTTGCTTTGTTGATGGGTTTCATCAAAATACAGCAAGTAGCAATTTAGAAACATTGCATGTCTATCCGTGAGTGTCAATGAGGATCTAAAATGAAGTAAAATGTGTGAAAAAGGGTCTTTCATAGTACGTAATTGGTGTTGTTGTGGCTATAGTGGTTGTTATTTGTATGCTTCTTTCACATACTTTGATATATTTTTGTTTTACTTCAAAAAGTATTACTATACGGTATATAATTTTGAGTGCTCCTTCCAAGTCCATCATGCTTTGTTCTGAATGGTTCACGGTGTCATCGAGTAATCAAAATGGTTCCGTTGAAAGCACTGCATTCAGCTCAAAATCATGCTTCTTCTTCTTCTTCTTCAATGATGAAGACTGGCTTTTAAAATGGGCATCTTTACGTTTAAATGGACACTATTTTTTGTTCCATGTAAATCGATTATTGGCTTTCCAACCAAGTAAGTCCATTATTAGGTTTCCAACAGTGGCATTTTTATTATTCTACATCAGCAGGAACCCTTTAGGATATGGCGTGATGGACAGACAGACAGACAGATAGATGCTTATCCTCTCAGTAATAGATACACCATATTACAAAGGTATAGATTGTTTGTCAGTGATTTTATTTATTTATTTATATATAATTTTAATATTTTTAAATTAATATTTAATTTATATGTTTATTGGAATGGGGAAGGGGGGGTGTTTATTGGAGGAAGTAAGGTATTTCGCCACCTGTACAACATAAATGTCATGATGGTGAAAGTTCCCTTCACGTGTTGTTAAAGTTTTGTAAAAAAAAAAATTCTTAGCTCCTCCACCGAAGATGGGCAGAGATTATGTTTTCATCCTTGTTTGCCTGTTTGCCTGCCTGTTTGTCTATCTGTCTATCTGTCTATCTGGCTGTGAGCATGATATCTCAAAATGTTATGGATGGATTCTTTCGAAACTTGGTGGACAGATGTGATGAGGACAATTTTTTTTTCAATTTTGGTGAAGATCGGATCTGGATATGGATAACAGAATTTTTAAAATGTGATTCTTTTCCATTGAGAGGTATGACCACAAACAATATACAAGGAAATCAGACACAGGTGGAGGCCATTCAGCCCATCATGCCTGCATGACATCAACACCATACTAATTTATGAACACAAGATCCAAAGAAGAAAATACAATTTCTTCATTTGTTTAATAGTGTTTTTGTGGGATTTTGTATTTATTTATTTATTTATTTATTTTGGGTTTTTGTATTTTTTTTTCCTCCTCAGAGGAGAGCGCATGGGTTTAGTTGAAAACACAAAACATCAACCACACAACACCCCTTCATGAGAACCCTACCAACAGCACGCCGTACACATGCACACAATCACCCGTCAATGCTCAAACTACCTAAAATTCTTATGAGCATCTCCATACTCCTCTATCTCCATAACTTCCAGGTACCTATCTAATTCTAATTTAAACTTATCTACTTTTTCTGCTGCCACTACCTTTCCAGGGAGGCCATTCCATGCATTAACTACTCTCTCAGTAAAAGACCCCTACCTTACTACAATCTTAACTCTCCTCTTCTTGGCCCCTGGTCCTATCACTGTCTACTCTGTTGAATAATTCATCTGCACTTATTTTATCAATACCTTTCATTATCTTAAATATCTCTATCATATCACCTCATAACCACCTCCTTTCTAGTGCATAAAGCACAATATATGAAAAAGTTATTGAAGGATTTGGACGAAACTTGGTGGACAGGTTGGGTGTGTAACAAGGATACATTTTTTCGATTCTGGTGACGATCCGGATCCAGATCTGGATACGAGAATTTTGAAAAATGATTCTTCATAATTGAGAGATGTTGCCAAAATCGTTATATAGCATGATATTTGAAGGAGTTGTGAACGGATTATAACAAAACTAGATGGATGAGTTGGGTTGGTGAGAAGAACATGTCCATCGGTGGATACAAACCGGAAACTGATCAGCCTGGTGGAGGTGTGCGCTCTACGGATTGCGTTCTAGTTTATTAATGAAGTTAGCTTGCCAAGTGGCTAAGTTAGTCCAGCAGCCATTTCTCATATGAGACCAAATAAGGAAATTCGTTCAACACCCCCTACAGAAAAGGTTTGACTTGACAGGGTGGTAGAATAGACCCTATAGAGCACCTCCAGGTAGTATGTGGTTTCAAATTATGGTATCATTAAAATTCTACAGGCCATTATACATACCAAGGGTACTTACCAAGAGGGTCACTGTGGGCTAGCAAAATTTAGAGGTCGGGGTAACATAAACGTGAATATCTTTGTCTAGACTCAACCAATTTTCAACATTGAGGTATCATTGGCTTCCTATTATAATTCGCTATCAGAGTATGTACAGTTATTTGAAAATGACCTTTGCCATGGCATCACCAAAGCTAAAATATCACACTAATTCAAACTTTCTGACATTTTAAATTGTGTTCTCATATGAAGGTGAACGGTGTTTCTCAATTACTACTGGTATGTATACATTTTGGAAATCGAATGCTTAAGAAAGTATTGTTCTGCATAAATTCATATACATACAGAGGCATGCATAAAGAAAACTGCAACTGTTATTTTTAGCGTTCGTCTTTTACTAGTGTATAGCAACACGGAAGCACATACATCAGAGCCGAGCATAATAGTTGTCTTTGGCAACACGGAAGTACATTAGTGAGAGCGAATCATAATAGTTGTGCATGGTTGCACGGAAGCACATTCGTCAGAGCGCTTTGTAATATTTGTGTCTGGCAACAAGGAATCACATTCGCCATGGAAGCATGAAGATGTCATCTTTTGTAACTTTTAGTCTGCGTCTTCTTCACCATTGTATTCAAAGATTGTTCTTGGATTCTCACAAGTTTCTTCGGCCAAACATGCACACGCTTCTGTGCATGGCATGTGGTTGGTTCTGCATGTGCAGTCGGCTCAACGACATAGAGACTTCTTGCAGTGACAGACGGTCAGCTCCGGAATACCCCATGGTGCTGGATCTTTGGTCATGAGCACAGGCTGCAGGGCACCATCCTGAATTTTCCAGCCATGTCCAGCTGCTGGTGGAAGGCTCTGTGTAGGCTCCAACGCTTTCTTCCATACATAGGCCTGGTAATTTCCTCGCTTCATATGTTGCTGTAAGCTGTCGAATGTAGGGGGGAGATTTTCATTTCTTTGTCCCTTTTGACAGAACTGCCAGTATCTCACATTGTTCACTTTCCTCCCAGCCCCCTTGGTTGTTGAGTACATTGTACATATGAAGGCTTCGCATGCTTCTGAAGTGCTGTTGCTGAGCTCGGGTTCTTCTCCAAGCTGTCCCAGACTGGTCTGATGCTCTTTACTATCAAGTAAGACATTGAAACCCTTTTTCTTGCCGAGTCCTGACAGTGCACTGTTTGAATCGCACCCAGTGAGTGCGTGGAAGCCGAGTAAAGCATTACGCAGCTCAGGTCCTAGTTTGTGTGCCAAGCTGTGGATAGGAATATACCTAGCTTTATCCTTGATTCCAGTCCGAAACCACAGCTCCCGACACTGGAGTTTTCTGTAGTGTGTGGTGCAGAGGACAGCCACATCTGTGTCAGGTGATTGAATCACAATCCTATTGTGATAATGAGAGGCATGTTTTGCATGTAGCAATATCCGTGTGTCTGCCTCTTTATGATCTGACTTGAGGGGAACCAGTTCTTCGCAGTGCCCTCTGATGACTAGCACAGACTTCTGCGTGTTCTTGAAACCACCACCGATGACTAGGTGTTGACCATCAAGCAGAGTGTCTACCCCCATGTGGCACCATGTGTCTGCCAAGAAGGCACACAAGTTGACTTTGTTTTCTACATTTCCAGTGTATTTGATCCACTGCTTTGGAATAGGAGTGGCTGGCCCTTGGAATGTCACCTCTAAGGCTGCAGATGTTCCTCGTTTCTCTCGCTCCCCAGCTTTGATTGAGAGGCTGGAGTACCGGTCGAAGACAACATCAACCCGCTGACAACCATTCCGACGTAGAGGGGCAGTAACCAGGCTGTAATACTTGAATGCCATTTCACCGAAGTTTGCAGCACCAACGGACTTTGTCATCTGTACCAGCGCCATTGCATCGACGATGTGGGCCGTAGACATCTGGCTGGCTTTGACTTGTGGCAGTTTTGGATGGACATCTACCTTCTTCCCTAACTCAGCAATGAGTACGCTCTTGTTGGTCTTCCTCAAGCTGCCATTGTAATGGGCCAGGGATAATGGCACTGTTGATAACTCGTAGCTGAGGAGTTCTCTCAGATTGATGTCCCTTGACTTTCCAGTGATCAGAAGGCAGCCAAAGAGTTCACGGTCAGCACTAAGAGTGATAACTTTCTCATCAATTAGCTTCACTGTTTTCTTCTTGCTTAGTGTGGCAAATGTTTTGATCTTCAGGTTTGGCAGGGAATCCCAAAATGTCACTTCATTGGTATTCAGTCTCTGTTCAACAAATGTTGACATTTGAACTGTGCCGATCTGGTAGGAGTTAACCATGCGTGTAGCAGCATGTAGGGGCATCCTGATACCTGTGGCAATGTTAATCAGTGACGAAATTCCATCATCAACGTTGTCTAGGGAGAAGGGATCGGTCATAAGCTCTGACGTGATGACGGTCAGCAGCTTCTGAACATCACTTTCATCTCTCTCCACCCTCTTTGGTGCTGCTTCTCTGTGGGTACCAACACGATCTGAGTCCTGGATGGCACACATCTCCTTCATTGCGGTTGTGATGGCTGCTCGTTCATGACATGTCAGGAACCATCATTCTAGAGCTCCTGCTTTCTGACTGATCCCTATGATTCCACCTTTTGTCTTGCTGTCACGGTTGATGGACTGCTCTAGGGCCATGTCAGTCCACACTTGAGCAAAAGGTTGAGGCGATCGACTGATGGCATGATTGCCAGACATGAACTCTTCATTGATGGCAGGATGGGTCTCAGGCAGCTGGTTCATGTCCCCTAAATTTTGCTTGCCCACAGTGACCCTCTTGGTAAGTACCCTTTGTATGTATAATGGCCTGTAGAATTTTAATGATACCACAATTTGAAACCACATACTACCTGGAGGTGTTCTATAGGGTTTATTCTACCACTCTGTCAAGTCAAACCTTTTCTGTAGGGAGTGTTGAACGATTTCATTTTTTTCAGGTCCTTGCTCCTGGACTATGTAAAATTAGAATTGCTACACAGTCCAATTATCATTTTATTTCCTATTTTAAAGTTGTTTTTCTGCTTGGTGTATTTATAAAAATTTTTTATTGAGTTTATGTTGTTGCGAATTGCTATTTATTAAGAAACAAAAGTTTTGAAATTAGTGTTGAATTGCAGGGTTTTTTTTTCTAGTTTGTACACCACACCTAGTTTGTACGTGTGACTTCACATCTCCCTGATGTACTCACAGCAGGGGCGTGGGGGTTGTATTGCATCGTGGTGTCTCCATCCTCTAAAGGGACTTTATTTAAGGCGGTTACCACGCATTGCATCGTGTTGTGTCCATCCTCCAAAGGGACGTTTTTAAAAGTGGTTTCTCCATTGCGCAATCTCGACGATGTTTCTCATACATTCGATTCCTCATATATGGATGCATGTGCTCACTTTGCCTCATGAGAACCCCTGCCTTGTTACCTTCGCATTCTGCGAAAGGTTATGTTTTGGTCGGCGTGTATTTATTTATTTATTTATTTATTTATTTATTTATTTATTTATTTATTTGTAATCTTGTGATTCGTATAACTCAAAAAGTATTAAACCGAATTGCATGAAATTTGGTGGGATGATTGGTTATTAGCCAGGAAGCATTCGATTAGATTTTGGGATCGTTCGGGTCAAAGGTCAAGGTCAAGGTCACGAAAAGATCAAAATCGTCTTTTTACGATAACACGGTCAATTTTTATTCAATTTGCATGCAACTAACGCCAAAATGTTCAGAATTCAATGCCTCATCTTGTGATATGCAATATGACACAATGACGCCCATACTCTTGTTACCGGTTAGGGGTCAAATTTCAGGGGGGTCACGACCTTGAAAACGAGATTACCTTCTCTTGTTGAAACGTTGTATTCACCGAGCTTGCGAGTGAAGACTCGCCAAAACGACGTGAGTTGATTGTTGTTTAGTCCGTAGCCCCCGAAAGTTGGGGGGGGGTCATGACATTATAGATATGTGGTTTGTGTCATAAGACCATTCATATGAAACCAGTTCCCCACACTCATACCAAGAACAAAAAAAGTAGTGGCGGCAAAGGTATGCGCTCTATGAGTGCCCGTTCTAGTTTAAAACTGCCTTTGTGGCCCCATAAAATGAAGTCTCCAAAGTGAGTTGGCATCTGATCAAACATGAGTCGTATGTTTCGTTTTATACTGTACATCCATGGTCTTGGTAAATGTTAAAACGGTAACGAAGAAAAATATGAATAGCATGAAGATGAAGTTAACAGAGTTTGGGTATTATATGTGTGGACTGTTGCACTTCTACAACCCAATCCAACCCCACCCCCCCCCACTTAACTTAAACTCTTTACTTAATCTTCTCTTCTCTTCTCGTCTCGTCTCGTCTCTTCTCTTCTCGCGGCTCGTTCCTCTGTCTTCACCGCTCTTCCTTTCCGTATAACCTCTATCTCCTCACCTTCCCCACGGTCTCTCTGTCTCTGTCTCTATCTCTCTCTCTCTCTCTCTCTCTCTCTCTCTCTCTCTCTCTCTCTCTCTCTCTCTCTCTCTCTCTCTCTCTCTCTCTCTCTCTCTCTCTCTCTCTCTCTCTCTCTCTCTCTCTCTCTCTCTCTCTCTCTCTCTCTCTCTCTCTCTCTCTCTCTCTCTCTCTCTCTCTCTCTCTCTCTCTCTCTCTCTCTCTCTCTCTCTCTCTCTCTCTCTCTCTCTCTCTCTCTCTCTCTCTCTCTCTCTCTCTCTCTCTCTCTCTCTCTCTCTCTCTCTCTCTCTCTCTCTCTCTCTCTCTCTCTCTCTCTCTCTCTCTCTCTCTCTCTCTCTCTCTCTCTCTCTCTCTCTCTCTCTCTCTCTCTCTCTCTCTCTCTCTCTCTCTCTCTCTCTCTCTCTCTCTCTCTCTCTCTCTCTCTCTCTCTCTCTCTCTCTCTCTCTCTCTCTCTCTCTCTCTCTCTCTCTCTCTCTCTCTCTCTCTCTCTCTCTCTCTCTCTCTCTCTCTCTCTCTCTCTCTCTCTCTCTCTCTCTCTCTCTCTCTCTCTCTCTCTCTCTCTCTCTCTCTCTCTCTCTCTCTCTCTCTCTCTCTCTCTCTCTCTCTCTCTCTCTCTCACACCCTCCCATCCCATGTCACCCTCCCCTCCATATCATGTTCCTTCCCTTTACCCTCCTCCAGTGCTGAAGGTGAGATGCAAATCGCCAAATATTTGTTTTTGTTTCGAGTCTCCACCGCGTGCGCTGTGTCTGACAAACCCAGAACGTGCACAGCTGCGGCCTCTGTGCGGAAACGTAAATGAGCTTCAAAGCAATCCATGCATTTATAATAGATGATCAATGTGGGTAAATTAACCACAATCAGTCATCCAACCCAACTCGCTCTGCAACTCTCGAACATCCCTCCTCTGGCTCAGTCAACTCGATCACGTGGGCGTCTCTAAACAAGGCTCACAAAACTACTAAAGGGGTATTTTATCACTTTAATCGGACTCGGTGGTATAATGGATGGAGTTTCCACTCTGGAAGGTCGGTGGTTCAAATTCCGGATGAGTCGTAACAAAGACTTTTTTAGATCTTCGTGGAGGATCTCTAAGTCTTACTCATGTTGTTGTTCTTGTGGACTTTTTTGTTTCACAGCCTACAGTTTTCATCAAAACTTCCTGAAACTTGGCATATATATGTAAAAATACCCTGCACAGACAGTAACCATCTCCAATTTTGTAAATTCCTCCTAGAAAAAAGTTATGACGTCAAAATATCTCCGCTAATGGAAATCGCCTAAAAATTTATCTCCGAAACTAGGCAAGCTTTTTGAATTCGGTTTGCGGGAATCAAACAGGGCATTAGCAGAGATGAATTACCACACAAATGATACATCACTATGACGTCATATCCATTTTTATGACGTCATTCCTATTTTTTGACATTTTTGTTTCACAACCCAGAGTTTTCATCGGATCTTCGTGAAACTTGCCATGTATATGCAGAAAGCCCACGCGCAGGCAGTAACCATCTCCGATTTTGGAAATTCTTCCTAGAAAAAAGTTAACGTCATAATATCGCCGCAAATGGAAATCGCCTATACCATTATCTCCGAAACTAGTTTGTTTCACATCCTACAGTTTTCATCGAAACTTCCTGAAACTTGGCGTATATATGTAAAAATACCCTGCACAGACAGTAACCATCTCTGATTTTGAAAATTCCTCCTAGAAAAAAAGTTATGACGTCAAAATATCTCCGCTAATGGAAATCGCCTAAAAATTTATCTCCGAAACTAGGCAAGCTTTTTGAATTCGGTTTGCGGGAATCAAACAGGGCATTAGCAGAGATGAATTACCACACAAATGATACATCACTATGACGTCATATCCATTTTTATGACGTCATTCCTATTTTTTGACATTTTTTGTTTCACAACCCAGAGTTTTCATCGGATCTTCGTGAAACTTGCCATGTATATGCAGAGAGCCCACGTGCAGGCAGTAACCATCTCCGATTTTGGAAATTCTTTCTAGAAAAAGTTGACGTCATAATATCGCCGCTAATGGCAATCGCCTATACCATTATCTCCGAAACCAGGCAAGCTGTTTGAATTTTGTTTGTGGGAATCAAGCCGGGCATTAGCACAGATAATTTATCGCAAACCTGATACATCACAATGACTTCATATTCGTTTTATGACGTCATCATTAAGAGGACGGGGATCTTAGCTCATTCGAGCTTGTTTTAAATGGTACGTTGCTGTTTCCTTGCTTGAAACTCAGCATTTAAAAGTATAGAGTACAGACAAACAACCATACCTTGGTAATCATAGTTCAGGCTTTGATGGGCCGAATGGCCTCTGTGTTTAATTTAGGTTAAAAAAATTTTTTAGGCCATTTGTTGATAAATTAATGTTATTTTGAAAGTGGCTTCTTGGGATGATGTCTATCCTCAAAAGGAATAATCTTTACCAAGTTGTAGGACTTTCTTTTTACATTATCACAGGAGAGCTATGCTTGGTGTTGGCTTAGTGGTGAGGGTGGTGGGCTTCGGATGTTAGGATCCTGAGTTCAAATCCCCCTTTGCTGTTGAATTAATACCAGGTGGGGTTGACTCTGCCGGTTCTCCTTCCGAGGTCGACAAAATGAGTGCCAGCTTGCTGGTATCCTCTGTCGTAGTGGCGACCCATGCAGGATTGTGCCCAATAGCCAAGGAGACTGCTAAATCAGCACCAACGCTCTGCACAGAGTATGGTCCCGATGGATGGATAGCAGAGCTGCTGCTTTGCACATCTCACATACATGGACATGAAGACGAATACATGAGACACAACACAGAACTGTTAGATGAGACAAACACAGCCAGTGAGTTTGGGGGAAGAGCCGTCACTTCATAGGGCACTCTGGGTACCAGCGACTTCACGACAATAGCCCCTCCTTTCTCACCGTACTCAGCGGGGCATTTCCTAAGGAGGAATTTTTTTCCTCCCCATGGATGCCAACCCATGGTTGTTTGTCCATGCTCTATCCTTTTTAAATGCCGAACATCAAGCAATGAAGCAGCACGTACCATTTTTCGTCTTTGGTATGACTCTGCCTGGGTTTGACCTCCCAGACTCAGAACGGACACTCCAACCATTCCAACACAGTCTGGTTATTTGTCACTGCTGAAAAAAGCTTAAAAAATAAAATACATTAAATTGTTTTATTCTTCAGGTCCGATGATGACAACATAGCATGAAGTCAGTCATTGCTCTCATGAACTCATGTACTTGTCTTCCACATTATCGTATGGGCAAGGCCGGATTATAGTGGCAGGCGACCCAGGTGGGGTAGCTGCCAAGCTTGGGGTGTGTCTGACATGAATCTATGACAAGGAAATTTGATGCAGGGGGAGGTCATTTGGCCCATCATGCCTGCGCTACACCAACACCAGATTAAATATATCTGTAAAGCTAAAGACCAAATTTCATTGTGGGAATGGGAGGAGGAGTGGGGATGACAAAAGTGTAGCAGGTTCAGGGATAATCACCAGGGTGTTAGAAATAAAATAAACTTCTTTTATTTTTTTTGGTTGAGGTGGGGGTAATGGGTGGGTGAAGGTGGTTTTTGGTGAAGGTGGTTTTTGGTGAAGGTGGTTTTTGGTGAAGCAAAAACAACACCGACCATACACTATCGCTTGACGTGACCCTCTCACAGACACAGCAATCGGCACAGATGTACAAAATCACCCATCCATACTCAAACTACCTACTAGTCCTGCCAATATCTTTATACCTCTCTATTTCCAATGCTTCTTGGTACCTTTCTAATTCTAATTTAACCTTGTCTACTCTTTCTGCTACCACTACCTTTCCACTTAGACCATTCCATGCATTAACTACTCTCTGAGTAAAAGACCCCTGGCTGACTACCATCTTATATCTCCTCTTCTTTACTCTCAGGCTATGGCCCCTAATCCTGTCACTGTATTTTGCTGAATAACTCTTCAGCACTCATTTTGTCTGTACCCTTCATTGTCTTTAACATCTCTGTTATATCCCCTCATAATCACCTTGCTTCTGATTTATAAAGTCCTGTCTCCTTCAGCTTGGAAACACCGATCCATTTGCCCCCAAAATGATTCTCACTAGTTCCTCAATACAAAACCTTCGCTAGACACTCACCACCACCTCCTTTCAATGCACCCTCACCACCACACTTGCTACCACCTCACCACTGTCTGCCTGCGCTACCCCCTCACAGCACCGAAAATCCCCTTGCCTGGAGCGTCATTTGACCTCGGGTCCTCAGTAATAACACACCTCAGGTACCAATGTGCTACTAAGTAATAACACACATCCACCTACCTGTATCTTCACCGCTTACTATCTGTCTTGACATTCTCCGCCTTTAATAATCACTGTTACCGGATATTATCGATTGTGAAATCCTGAGTTTGCGGCCATTTAGTATCCGACAGAGTGTCCCTTTTAAGAAAGTTACATACTTTTAAATGCTGGTAACTTTTTAGTTTTCAAACTTGTGATTATGATACTGGTATGTCATTAGAAAGAGAAATTCAGTAAAAAAAAATTTGAATCGAGCAAATTTCAAGAAGTTTGGTTCTAAAATGACTTGTAAAGGTTGCAGTGAATTCTAAAATTGTTTCTTATGTATAATTATTCTTGTACCAACAAATACCACCTGTCGCTTTGCTGATGGAGATACTAAGGGGGGGGGGGAGAGAGAGAGGAGAGGGGAGGGGGGGGGAAGAGAGGAGAGTGAGGAGGGAGAGAGGGAAAGAGAGAAGAGGGAGTAGAGAGCAAGGAGGGGTGGGGGAAGGGAAAGCAGCTTACCGGGATATTACCAGGGTGAAAGTGCTTTCAATCGTCGATTGCGAAATCGAACTTGTTGCTTTTGCAGACTTTGGTTTATTTAAATCTGCGATCTCAACCATCACTCAGAGGTACTCTCTCTGGTCTTTGGTTTTCAAATGTTTTTGCATATTGGACGTATTACAATAATGAGGAAGATCTATTTGAACAAAGTGAGCATGCAAATTTCGGACACGTCTGGACACGTTCAGAGATAAACACTATCCGGAGACAAACCTTGCCTGGACACATCCGGAGACAAACACAATCCAGAGATAACCACTGCTTGGAGACAACTACCATCCGGACACGTCCGGAGACAACTACTGTCCAGAGACAATCGCTGTCCGGAGACATACACTGTCCAGACACGTCCGGAGACTACCACTATCTGGAGATGAGCACTGCCCGGACACATCTGGAGATAACCACCATCTGGGCATTGCCACTGTCCAGTCACATCCAGAGTATCAAGTAATGTGCGAATACAACTCTGTGGACGTTTATAAGCTCTCCAGATGAAATACGGTAACCTCTGGAATCTCTTCCCCTGTGTTATTGCATAATGGGGAAACTAAATAATGCCACAAACACCCGGAGATGCCCAGAATGTCAAACAATGTCTGAATTGGACAAATGAACACTTTTTTTTTTTTAGCAGTTCTAACTGCTGCTGAAGTCAATTAAGAAGTTTAAATTTTGAAATTTGACTCAGGTTAAGAGATTTGAGAGTATATTGCAGTTGTGAAAATGAAATAAAACCATGAACACGCATCTCCAGGCATTTATAAGCATTGTGATATATCCAGCAATTCGTAGGTATGAAGATTAGGTATTTGATGAAATCAGTGAGGAAAGTGAAAAAAACATTTTTGAGCGCTTTATCGTTGAAGAACCATTGTTGCCTGTTTCAAGTTGAGACATTGTTGAGCAGGCCAAACAAAATGACAAAATAAGACCCCCATCGGGCTGACCAAGGATGACGCCTTGATAAAGGATAATTAAATGAGGCAATTAATTATCTTCAAATGGGTGTTTAAATTAAACCAAACACCCAATTTTCATTCATGCACTACCTTAATTTCATTGTAGTTCCCTTAATATGCATGCAAGGTTTGGGGCCGCTATGTTTCATGGGTTTGGAGTTATGAAGGAGGCTGACTGACTGCCAGACGGGCTGACTGATGGACACACACTGACATTTATTGTTATAAATATTTTCCACCACGAATACTTTGTTCATTACTTAGTTGAGACATTTTCATCAATCAATTGACCTAAGTTAACAACTAAAATGGCCACCAGTCTACCAGTCGGCCATATTTGATCAGATCTCAAAATAAAGTTAGGTAAAAGTGTATGCCATTGTGTACTATGCTCGTGCCATGTTTGAACAAAATCGGACCATGCATATCCAATAAATGGTTGGCGACACATTTAAGTATGAAAATGGCTGCCAGTTGGCCATCTTGGATCTGACCTCGAAACAAAAATGAAGTGCATATGTAAGCCATCATTCATTAATTTCGTTCCAAGTTTAAACATCATCGGTAAATGCATGTCCGAGAAATGGTTGAAGACGTGTTCAACATCGGGTTTTTTTTTACAAGTAAAATGGCTGCCAGTGGGCCATCTTGATTCTGATGTCGAAAATCAATGGCTTGCATATGTAAGCAGTCATTTGTTATCCATGTGCCAAGTTTGAACAACATCGGTAAAAGCATGCCTGAGAAATGGTTGAGGACGTGTTCAACACTGAGTTTTTTTGCAACTAAAATGGCTGCCAGTCTGCCATCTTTGATTGCATTGCAATACAAAATGGTGTGCACATGTATACCATCATGTGTTGTCTTTTTGCCAAGTACGAATAAAATCGGTCCATACTTGTCAGAGATATGGTTGAGGAATGCATGGACGGACATGAAAATCGAGACCAAATCCATAAGCCCCCATTTCGGGCTAAGTCTAACGGGGGCTAATAACATCACTTCTTCTTCTTCTTCTTTCGGCTGCTCCCGTTAGGGGTCGCCACAGCGGATCATCCGTTATGATCCGCATACTGATTTGGCATAGGTTTTACGCCGGACGCCCTTCCTGACGCAACCCTGGTCGCCTCTTACGACACAGGGATAAGGATTGGGTTTCGCCATGATTCCGGGCTGCCCTCCACCCTCTCATAGCGTGGCCCAGCACAGGGCTCCCGTCCTCAAGCGATCCTCCAACCCAAGCCTCCGGGTAGCCGGATTACAGGCGCACGCCACTACGCCCGGTTGCTAATAACACCACTCTGAAAATGAAATAGCAATAAAAACAAACAAAAAAAAGCTGTAAGCATTTAAATCGTTTCATGTTTTATGGGGCACTGTCGGGTCTACCTAGCTGTCCCATAATCATAGCTCAGAGCCTCAGATCCTCCTCGTAATACCTGCTCTCACTCCTTGATGGGTTGGAGTGTGATTCCCTGTCATTTACTGTGGAGCGAGTCCTCTAGACCTTACAGATTCTGTTTTTGGTCATTGTTGTGAAGGCCTGCTGAAGTGATATTCCAACACATCATGCCTCGGATTTGAACAAGGCGAATGTTGACACACCATCACTCTATCAATCCTGTTTCCACCTTTTGAGGTCCTGGGGTACTCGTTCTTGACACTTGACACACCATGCCACATCATGCATTGACCACATGCTTGTACAGCTGCTCTTCCTCAGTATTCCTTAAATGGAAGGCTTGCAGAACTGTACGTGCTGATGTCCTCCTCTCTCTCCCCCTCTTCCTTCCCCCCTCCCTCCTCTTCCTCTTGCTTCCTCCTCCCGCTCTTTTCCCTCCCTCCTCTCTCCCCCTCGACCCTCTCTCTCCTTCCCCTCCCTCCTCTTCCTCTCTTTCCCTCCTCTTCCTCTCTCTCCCTCCTCTCTCTCTTTTCCTTCCCTCCCTCCTCTCTCCCCCTCCATCCTCCCTCCCCCTCTCTTCTCTCTCCCTCTCTCTCGAGGATCACAATACAGTTATTCAGCTATACAATTGTATAACTATGGCCACTGTGATGACATGGATTTGTTCCACCATGGGGGGGGGGGGGTGTCGCTCGTGGTCAGATCAGGCAGGCTCGTGGTCAGGCCGTCGCTGCTCCTATGGTTGGCAGTGAGTGTCCCGGAAGTTGTGGAGGAAAGAGTGCCGTTTCTATATGTGGGAGTATTGTGTGCTCAGCTGGTGGGTCGCACAGATAGCTAAGATTGCGGAGCACTGGTATGGTTCACCAGAGGACCTTGGTATGGTTCACCAGAGGACCTTGGTATGGTTCACCAGAGGATCTGGGTTTGATTCCCAGTCTGGGTGCACAGTTTTCCCACATCTGCAATGTACATAATTGAGGCCCCGCGAGGAGGAGTGATGCAAGCGACATTATTTAATGATATGATGAAGATAGGCTCGGATGGTAGCGTAAGAGTTAAAATAGTGCTATATGGCATTAACTCCAAAATGGCCGATGTGTCCCTTACATCACTCCTCCTCGCAGCAGACCACATCACACCACAGAATAATATAAACATAATATTATTATGTATATGTTTGCCTGTTCATTTGTACAAATTATATATATATATATATATATATATATATATATATATATATATATATATATATATATATATATATATATATATATATATATATATATATATATTCATCCTTGATCAGAACTGGAATGGGATCAAAATAAAAACCAGTGTTAAGTTAACCTTATCTCAACAACGGTGCTGGTGATACTTTCTCTACTCTTTACAAAAGACCAAAGTCTTCGGTGTTATTTGACTTATCTACAAACTGGGATCTTTAACATCCACCGACTAACACTTGCAGAATGGACACCCAACTTCATATACCTTCGAGGGATGGTGAACTTTGTGATGCAATAGCATGCTGGTGAAATACCAATCAGACAGTTTATAGTCTGGTTGAATATGGATTACATTTGTTTGTGTCTGAATGTACGTGTCAACAGAGTATGTCACCCTTCAAATTGTTTCACATGTTTAAGTTGATTTCAACTTTTCAGGCTCTTGGTGGTTGCATCATCACACAAGGGCATGCATGCAATCCATGTGTCCAAAATCCTTCAAATTTTATTGTCTTCTCTTCGCCCAACCATTCTTTTCTGTAACGGTAGGAGATTACTTTAAGTCGTCCCTTTCAATTTGTCACAAATTGTGGTGCTGAGGCCTCTGTGAGCTCACGGTACTAGCTGATAACGTGAATGATTCATTCCGCAAGGCGAGCATGCTACCAAATGAGCTATCCTCCCATCAGACTTGTCCTGTCGTTCGCAGTGCCTGATGTCCATCGATCGATCCGTCACTTTCTGTTTCACTTTTTGGAGCCACTGAAGCTGGCATGTTAATTTTGACCCAAGAAACTTTGCATGCTCTCAACGAATTTCAATGATCTATTTCTTCAGCTGTACAGACCTCAGGCTGTGATTCAAGAGGAACGGGGTTGATACGTTGCCAAGTGGTGGCTGTTGTGATGGGTGGAGAGAGACAGGACGATAGATTCAACTTTCACTCAATGCATAGATCTCTGCAAGACGTTCCCATGAAGCACTACCCAAAAGGGGCACTTTGCAATGGTCATGCGTATTTTGACAAGTTTGAAGTAACCCCAATCCTGGACAGTTCTGTTGATGCCTTAATGTTAACTGTATTTTACTTTTCACCAGAAAATACCAGCCATTCTGAGGAGTTCTAAGGTGTGGGGGGGGGGGGGGAGAGCGAGAGAAAAAGAGGGGGGGGAGAGAGAGGGGGAAGAGTGAGGGGTGTGGAAAGGGAAGACAGTGAGAGGAAGGGAAGGCAAACGTGCGGTGGAGTGTTAATTATGATTCAAACTGTCTCATCAAAATGATTCTGCATAGAATAACAGTGAATATGGAAACAAAATAATGTCTGAAATCCATTTTCTACCGGTCATACTGTAAGTACAGCCAGGAGACAAACACCACCCGGACACGTCCGAAGACAGACAGACAGACAGACAGACAGAACAGGGGGATTGTGGGGGGGGGGGGGAGAGAAAGAGAGAGATAGAGATATGTGGGAAATTAAAAAAAAAGAAATAGAGCAATCGTTGATTGCAGACCCTCACCAGGACTTGTTTTGTGTGGTGTTTGTGTAGTTTTATGTGGTGTATTTTGTGTGGTGTTTGTGTACGAGTGTGTTTTGTAATTACTAAGCGACATAACTAGGACTGCCACTTTATAACTGCTGGCATTGATGGCCAGGTACCAAGACATCCTGCTTTGATCAGATACCTGACCCTTACCCCTGATGTTTATTATTATTCAATTGAATTTAGAATACGCCTGGTGTTGGCTTCATGGTTCGGGTGGGGAGTTTGGGATCCTAGGATCCTGAGTTCAAATCCCACTCAGCTGTTGAATTCACACCAGGTGGGGTTGACTCTGCCTGCCATCCTTCCGAGGTCGGCAAAATGAGTGCCAGCATGCTGGTATCGTGTATTGGAGTCGTGACCCGTCCAGGATTGTGCCCAATAGCCAAGGAGACTGTTTTGGCAGCACTAATGTTCTGCACAGAGTATGGTCCCAATGGATGGATTAATTTAGAATGGGGTTATAATAAATTCGATTCAAATCAAATGGAAGACCAAATAGCTAACAGTCCTGCAATGGATTAATCAAAAGGAAACCAAACAAGCAAAAAGCAATGAAGTCATCAGGAGGAATTTTGATGGCATTCAGGTTTCAGATGCTACTTCTCTCTCCTCAAACCCATCTAGGCACAGCCAAGTGAGCCTTATTCGAAAAAAAAAAAAACTAATCAAAAAGAATTCATCATGAAAGCACCTATGATGTTGTAAAAATCACACTTATTCCCCATGAGGAGTACTTGCCATGTGCCAAGTTTCAATTTTTTCCTTGGAGTGGTTTCAGATACAGAGGTCCAAAGTTTTTTCCCTTTTTCCAGCATGGCTGCCACACTTCGTGACCTGTGACATCATAGTTATAAAACGTTTTACATGAGTAGTCACTCCGATGGTGAAAATTTTGTCTCAATGCGATAAGCTGTTGTGGAGAAAAACACTGAAGTTCTGTGTGGACAAACAAACAGACAAACAAACAACATTCCATGTTAATATAAACATATGGCACCAACTTGTTTTCCTAATTTGTAACAATGAATCATTCAGATTTCTTGTAAATGAGTTTACTCAGCCAGTACATACGACATCTACTGGAAGACTGTTATACAGTTCCTCCGGGAAGTATTCACACCCCTTGACTTTCACATTTTGTTGTGTTCCAGCCTGAATTTAAAATGGATTAAATTTTTTTTTTATTGTCACCGATCCACACAAAATAACTCATTATGACAAAGTGAAAACATGTTTTGGAATTTTTTACAAATTAATTAAAAATGAAAAGCTGAAATGTCTTGCATCAATAAGTATTTAACCCCTTTGGCAGTACTTTGTAGAACCCCCTTTGGCAGCAATTACAATTTCGAGTCTTATTGAGTATGTCTGTATCAGCTTTCCATCTGGATTTGGGGAGTTTCTCACATTCTTCCTTGCAGATTCGCTCAAGTTCGGTCAAGTTGGATGGGAAGCGTCGGTGAACAGCAATCCTCAAATCTTTCCACAGATTCTCAATGGGATTCAGGTCTGGGCTTTGGCTGGGCCACTGAAGGAATTTCACGTTCTTGTTCTGAAGCCATTCTAGTGTTGCTTTGGCTGTATGTTTGGGGTCATTGTCCTGTTGAAATGTAAATCTTCACCACAGTCTGAGGTCTTTTGCACTCTGAAGCAGATTATTCTCAAGGATTTGCCTGTATTTGGCTCCAATGATCGTTCCTTCTATCCTTACAAGTCTCCCAGTTCCTGCAGCTGAAAAGCATCCCCATCGAGTGATGCTGCCAGCACCATGCTTCACAGTTGGGATGGTGTTAAATGGGTGTTGAGCTGTGCTCAGTTTCCACCAGATGTCACGCTTTGCATTCAGGCCAGAGTTCAATTTTCATCTCATCAGACCACAGAATCGTTTACCTCATGCTCTCAGTCTTTCACGTGCCTTTTTGTAAACTCCTGGTGTGCTGTCATGTACCTTTTTCTCAGGAGTGGCTTCTATCTGGCCACTCTCCCATAAAGCCTAAATTTGTGAAGTGCTGCAGAGACTGTTGTCTTTCCAGCAGGTTCTCCCATCTCCGCCAAGGAACTCTGTAGTTCTGTCAGTGGTCATTCGGTTCATGGTCACCTCCCTGACAAAGGTCCTTCTTGCCCAGTTGTTCAGTTTGGTCAAATGGCCAGCTCTAGGAAGAGTCTGGGTAATTCCATGTTATTTCCATTTCCTCATGATGGAGCTCATTGTGCTCTTGGGAACTCTCAACACTAGATATTGTTTCATACCCTTCCTCCCTCTGGGAGGAAGTTTCATTCCTCCCTCTGGGAAGTCTACCTGGATGCTTAGGGACTATAATAAATAATTTATAATGGTGTCAAAGCCAGTGACCAATTGCAAATTAATTGTAGGATCACTTAATAATATAACATATCAATACGTATGTACATTTTTAGCTCTTATGCACAATACTTTATGGACATCAGAGACATAGACAAAGGAATCACTTGTAATTACTTCCTTTGTAATGTATAAAGTCCAGTCTTGTTCGACTGCAGAATACAAGCACAAAGGGCTTGTAAAACAAACAGCTAAATAACTCAAGTAAAGCAAGAATTATTGATTAGAATAAGCTATTTAAAAGTTTACAGCTATAGTAATTACCTCCACCACCGAAGATGGACGGAGGTTATGTTTTCACCACTGTTGGGTGGTCGCTCGACTACCGTTAGTCTCAGGTTTTCCATCTGTCTATGTATGCAAAGGACAGCTCTGGAGGCCAGAAGAGGCAACCGATTTTGTTGAAACTTGACCGGTAGGTTCAAACCAGGATCGTGTTGTATGCTTTTGAGCACCGTTGCTATGGACGCCACCGTTGCCTAGCAACGGGACTTTGAAATTTTTGAAAAAATCCGAAAAACATTTATGTGTCTATTTTTTTTCAAAAATCAAAAATCGGCTTCCGCGCTTTTATGCGCACTATAATCAACCTCTTTGTCAAAAATTTTCAGCCCGATCCGTCAAAAACTGTATGACTAGTATGCAATTATATAGCGACCACCCATGTCGCCTTCCGGCTTGTTGGGTGGTCGCTCGAGTACCCTTATTTTCACTTTTTCCGTCTGTCTGTATGTTTGTTTGTCTGTATGTAATGGACAGCTCTGGAGGCCATTTTCGTTTTTAATGGAAACATGGCAATAGTTATAAAATAATAGGTGGAAGATGTATAAAATAAGTGATTTTTACTATTGCTTAGCAACCAGTTCCAGTGTAAGCTTCATTCTGTTGGGTCACGCGACCTGCAATGAGCAGAGTCTGCACAGTGAGACTTGTGTTCGTGGATATGTTCATTTCTGGAAAATTTTCTACAGTTTTGTGATTATTTTTTTCTTGGGATGTTGGCTTCTAGTTCCATCAGGATGTGAAATTTCAGCTTTATACCCCACCAAGAAGGTATTAAACATTTAAATCAGTGAGTAGGTGAGTGAGTCAGTGAGAATGAGTCAGTTTATTGATTTATTTACTGATTCATTTCCATTTATTGCTTACTGGTTGTTATTGCTTCATGTAATCCTTCTCCCATGCCATGTTTTTTAAATACAATGTCAAGGCTCATATAACAGCTAACACACAGAACATATAACAATGGGAGCAGGAGACAAGAAGGATGGAAGAGGGAAGCAGAAAACAGTGGGGAATAGACACATGAGGAGATCTGTGGAAGGGAGCAGGATGGGGCGGGGTACACGGGATAAACAAGATGGACACTACTTGAGATTTTGTTGGACCAGCTTGTGATTTTATCTTGATTTAATCGATATCATCTATAATAATAAATGTCAGTGTGTATCAGTGTGTGTGAGCCTGGTGTTGGCTCAGTGGTTAGAGTGGTGGCTTGGGATCCTAGGGTCCTGAGTTCAAGCCATGTCGGCCGCTGAATTAATACACCAGGGGGTTGACTTAGCCTGTCATCCTTCCGAGGTCGGCGAAATGAGTACCAGTTCATGTGTGTGTACTGGTAGAGGGGCACTGCATCAGCGACACAGTCACGCTTCAAGAAATGATAGCTACCCCGGCAGCTAAGCTGCCATACGACCACCAGTGTGTGTGTGTCTTGTCCATAACTCTAAAACCATAAAACCTTGTAGCCTGAAACTTTGCATGCATACCAAGAAAACCCCAATGAAGTGCATGAATGAAAATTGGGTGTTTGGGTTAATTAAAACACCCCTTTTGAAGAGAATTAACAGCCTTATTTAATTATATCCTTTATCAAGGCTCATCCTCGGTCACCTCACTGTCTCTCACTGGGGTCTTAATTCACCATTTTATTTTTTGGGCTGCTCAACAATGCCTTGACCTGGAACAGGCTACAACAACGGTTTCTTTACGATAAAGCAATCAAAAATGTCTTATTTTATTTAACTTTCCTCACTCATATCAGTGAATTCCTCATCTTCATACCTTGAAATCACCTATAAATGCTTGGAGATGCAAATGTCCGTGGCTTCATTTAATTTCCACATATATGATAATCTCTTGAATATCTTAACCTTAACCTTTTTGTGTAATCTGCTTTCATTATCCACCCATCACTTTGACATCGATACATAAAAAACCTATAACACACACACACACACACACACACACACACACACACACACACACACACACACACACACACACACACACACACACACACACACACACACACACACACACACACACACACACACACACACACACACACACACACACACACACACACACATCTCGCATCGATCGACTGCGTTGGGACAGTGGTGCCGTGCGGTCCTTTGTGTAGTGCCTCACCCGCTGAGAATGGAATGCAATTTCATTTTTTGATGACATTGCTTTGTTTAACCTATTCGTGTGATCTGCTTTCATTATCCACCCGTCACTTCGACATCGATACATATTTAAAATAAAAAAATACATAACGTCCATCAACCTCATGTGTGCAGTTCCTCCATGTTGGTTCGAGCTGTCAAAAGTATAGACTGATATTTTGTGTTCTCTGTTGGCTTGACATATCTTCAAAATTAATTTCGTTAATTTTTTACTTGAGTTCCACATTTAAGGAACTACATTTAAAGGTGAGCCTTTGTGGTTCTCGTTTTCATGTACTTTATCCGTCTGCCACGCTACAGTACAGTGGTAATTCACGGACACAAAATGTGTGTGTGTGTGTGTGTGTGTGTGTGTGTGTGTGTGTGTGTGTGTGTGTGTGTGTGTGTGTGTGTGTGTGTGTGTGTGTGTGTGTTTTGGGTCACCTGCACTGCCTCACACAGTGCACTCTGCACGCCCTGTCACTCTGCTAAACACAACAAAAAATACATCCTATTCTTGGAATAACTGGTCGAAGGATCAAAAAACAAAGTGCGGACCTCTCATGTGGTGTCTCAGTGTCATCTGGTGTGATTATTTTCATTTATTTATTTAACACGAAATCACATTGTTTCCCCAAAGCAGGTTTTATTTAATTATTTATTTTACCCAAACATGGTTAAAAACCTTGCGAAAATTCCTTTGTGGGAGGAGAGAGGGGAAGGATGAAGGAGGGAGGGGATGGGGTTTGGAGGAGGGACCCGTTGTTTCCCTTATATAACAAGTTGTTTCCCTTTGCAAGTTGTTAAATAAATGTACCTGTTCTCGGCGTTGTACTGATCTCATTTGGTGTCATTTTATTTGGTGATTTCATTATCGTCAGACGAGCTGACTCAATCCAGCTCAGAGTGCTCACGATGTGCGATTGCTTGGCCAGATTAGGAAGGTCGTGAGCACCTATTGGTGCATCACTAGGTACACAGTCCCGATGAGTATTTTCAGGTGACAAAGAAGTCTGGGAACTTGCTCGGGGCTGTGGATTTCGCTGGTGGTTGCGGTCGTTTTGACACGACCTGACCCACAAAACTCGAACCAGGCTCCCGTGCAGATCCTGCGCCTGTTACAATACAAAGCCGAAACTATACGGTAAGGTAGGGATTTTGGCCAGAGTACCGGCACACAATGGCATATTGTTTTCAAGAGAGACCTGATTGTATTTGAAGTGCAGAGCATATGTAGATGCAGACAAATCATCCAGACAATACATAGCCTACACTATACGGTAAGGTAGGGATTTTGGCCAGAGTACCGGCACACAATGGCATATTGTTTTCAAGAGAGACCTGATTGTATTTGAAGTCCAGAGCATATGTAGATGCAGACAAACCATCCAGCTTTGCATCCTCATGGGAAGGAAGGTGTGTGTGCGTGTGTGTGTGTGTGTGTGTGTGTGTGTGTGTGTGTGTGTGTGTGTGTGTGTGTGTGTGTGTGTGTGTGTGTGTGTGTGTGTGTGTTTTCTACAATGCAGATTACCCACGCACCTCCCTTCGTGGCACTATGTCAGAACCTTGTGAATACACACACCTTCAGGAGGATGTTGAACACCTTATATTATCATCCCACCCCCCTCCCATATGAAGTGAGACGAATATAGCAATTTGGAACATGGTAATATTATTTAGCACATCACCTCACTTTATTATCATAGAAAATGGGAAACATTTAACAGGTAATCGTGATGTCATCTCCACCCTCGTCTGTCGAATTTTACTGAGATATATATATATATATATATATATATATATATATATATATATATATATATATATATATATATATATATATATATATATATATATATATATATATCGAGAGAGAGAGATAGAGATAGAGATCCGTATATTCCCATACATATTAAATAGACAGTACTAAGCGTTCCCAACCAATGTTAGATCAAACGTGAAAAGACAGATGAATAATACAGTAACGTGTATATGTACAATAAAATTGTATTTCATAATGTCGGCCCATCTGCATTTACGAGCCCTCGTGTAGAATGGTGTGATGATGCACTCCACTCACTCACAACCTCACAACATTCCTCTCTTCTTGTCGTCCTGCTATCACCGCTCCACCCTGGTCTGCTGAATATGATGCCTGATGTTTCTGAAAAGTATTGTTGCTAATTCAAGGACCACTTGAGGATATGCGAATTTCGATCATGGCGCACTGGAACAGGAAACTAATGCTACAGATCTTTTTATTATTTTTTTTATTATTTTTTGTATACCATGTCGAGGCTCGTCTAAGAGCTATCACACAGAAACATTGAACAAGGCAGGAGACAAGAGGGGTGGGAGAGGGATGGGGTGGGGGTGCACGGGGGAAATAAGATGGACACTTCAGGGACTTTCAGGAAGGAAAGCAGGGAATTTGAAGGAGGTGGGTTTGGGGGTGGATTTACGGGGGTAGAAAAGATCAAGAGTTTGGATGGAGGAAGATAAGAGATGGTGATGAACAGCTGTTTTGAAGACCTGCAGGGAGGAGTGGGATTGAAGAGAGTGTGGGAGTTAGTTCCAGAGATGGGAAAAAGGTGGAATGAAAGAGTGAAGGTGAGCAGTGATTCTTGATTTTGGTAGTTTAACCAGAAGGGGTTTTTTGTTGGACCTTGAGTGTCCTGAGGAAATATAGGGGGGACAGATCACAGACAGAAAAGGGGTGGGGATGGGGAGAGGCCGGAGAGGAGACGGGAAAAGACAGAAAGTCCACCGACTTGCCTGCGGTGAGAGAGTGAGACACACAAATACTCAGCTTCATCGCAGGAGATACCAATGATCCTAAAAGCATTGGTTTCCACAGCGTGAAGCCGAGAGAGGTGAGTACCAGCCCAGAGGGGAGAGCAGTACTCCATCAGGCTGCTGATGAAAGCTTTGTATGTGATCAGGAGCTCAGGTGTGCCATGGAAGGACTTTGCACGACGGAGGATTCCCTGTCGGTGACTGGCTTTGGAGGCCCGGTTGGAAATGTGGCTTTCCTAGGAAAGATCATGGCAGATCATGATGCCCAAAAGCTTGAATGAATGGACTTCTTCAAGAGGATTGTTGAGAAAGTAGATGGGGGTGGGGGGAGTTATAAACGGTCCTTTGGGAGAGACACAGTGAGTGTGAGATTTTTTCCGGATTGAACGACATGTTCCATGTGATGGCCCAGCTTGTGATTTTATCCAGATCTGCAGTGAGCGAAGAAGCTGCTGCTTGCCGGTCTGAGAGATGACAGATGGAACGGCAGAGGGTGGAGTCATCAGCAAAGAGATAAAGAGGATTCTCCAGAGTCGGAGAGATCATTGATGAAAACCAGAAAAAGAACAGGGCCTAGAACACTGTCTTGAGGAACTCCAGCCTGGACAGGAAGAGGGGATGAAAGAACTCCATTTCGGGCCACATGTTGACTGACAAGAGAGTAAGTCTGTGAGCCATTAGTGGAGATGGCCTTGGATATCATAGAAAGAGAGTTTGGTGAGTAGGGCAGAGTTCCAGACTGTGTCAAAAGTCCGCGATATGTTTAGGGATATGGCTATGATTTCATGTCTGGCATTGAGGATCTCCATCCATTGTTGGGAGAGCAGAAGCAGCATATCCAGGGTAGAGTAAACTGGTCTGAAACCAAATTGATGATCAGAAATCAAGCCATTGGAGAAGAGGAAGGATTTAATGTTTGAAGCGATGATGGATTCCATAGCCTTGATGATAATTGGGAGCAGGCTGATTGGTCTGTAGTTGCAGGGATCTGTTTTTGCACCTTTTTATGCAGGGCAGTGATGTTTGCTGATTTCCACGCAGATGGTAGATGACCTTGAGTGAATGAGAGGGTGAATATAACAGAGAGAGGGTGAGCAAGAGCAGAGGAGCAGGTTTTTAGGACACGTGGGCTGATGCCGTCTGGACCGATTGCAGAATCTTTGTCGAGGTTTGACAGCAAGCTCTCCACCTTGTCAGGAGAAAAGTACACAGAGTCCACGGACAGCTGGTTGCGACTGGGTAAGGTCAGGTCAGGTCAGGTATGGGAGCATGTGCCAGAACAGCGCGTCGCTGCGTCCACTTTCCGCCGGTACTCCAGGGGCCTCCGTCTGGCCATCCCCCAGGCAGATGCCAGGCCCATCCCCATCTCCTTGAGATGATGGTCAACCTGCTGCAACCATGAGGCACGTGGTCGGCCCACTGGCCTCCTCCACTCATGAGACTCCCTCGCTGAGAGAATCTGGTGAGCAGGATCAGCGTCAGGAAAACGAGCCACATGTCCATACAGCCGCAGCTGACGCTCACGGACTATGCAGGTAACAAATCTCATCCGAGTCTCTCTCAGCAACCGCTCGTTGGACACAAAATCCGACCAGCGATAGCCAAGGATTCTCCGAAGAGACCTGGTACCAAAGGAATTAAGTCTCCGTCTCAGATCCTTGGTCAAAGTCCAAGTCTCGCACCCATAGAGCAAGACTGGAAGTACCAAGGACCTGAAGACTCGGACTTTCGTCCTCCCGCACAGGTACCGGCAGCGCCACACCCCATGATCCAGTGAATCCATGACTCCCCAGGCCCGACCCAGACGTCTATTGACCTCCGGCTCACAACCTGCGGAGACATGAATATCACTGCCAAGGTAAGTGAATCTATCCACGACCTCAACATCCTCACCACAAACAGACACAGACAGGACAGCAGCATCCAAGATGTCACCGAAAGCCTGGATCTTTGTTTTGACCCAAGAAATCCGTAATCCCAACGGCTCCGACTCCTCATTCAGCACCTCGAGGGCCCCCAAGAGGATGTCTAAAGTCTCCGCAAAGATGACTGCATCATCTGCAAAATCAAGGTCCGAGATCTTGACATTGCCAAACGATGCACCGCAACTTGATCTCTCCGACATCCTCCCAAAGATCCAGTCCATACAAGTGCTGAAAAGTGTGGGGGCAAGTACACATCCCTGACGAACTCCAGTAACAACTGGAAATAAGTCAGAGGCGGTACCACCACACTTCACAGCACTCTCAGTACCAGAGTAGAGTTCAGACATCAGATCGATCAGTTTCGGTGGCACCCCACGAAGACCAAGAATCCTCCAGAGGACATCCCGATTCACTGAATCGAACGCTTTACAGAGATCAACATAGGCTGCAAGCAGCCCCTGCCGAAACTCTCGTCTGCGTTCAGTGAGGACACGAAGAGCAAGGATACGGTCAATCGTTGACCTCTTTGGTGTAAAGCCTGACTGCTCTGGACGCTGGTGCTCAAGCAGATGGTGGCGAACCCTATCAAGAATTATCCGAGCAAAGACCTTGCCCGGCACTGAGAGCAGCGTCACCCCTCGGTAGTTGTTGCAGTCTTGGCGATCACCCTTCCCTTTCCAGAGAGGGACAACAAGGCCCCTCTTCCAGTCAGTTGGGATGATGCCTGTGTTCCAGGCAGAGCACAAAACTGCATGCAACGACACGAGTGCAGCATTTCCACCAGCCTTGAGAAGTTCAGCATGGATGCCACAGATCCCTGGAGCTTTGCCCCATTTCAACTGGTTCACCGCAGCCCGTGTTTCCACAAGTGATGGTGGACCACAGTTGATTCGAGGGTCAGCAACAGGGATTGTAACACCCTTGACGTCCAACTCGACAGCTGGGGGATCAGCCTGGTACAACCGCTCAAAGTAACCGGCCCAGCGGGCCTTCACTGGGTAAGGTGGGTACAGAAACCGATGGCGTTGGGACACTATTTAGAAGTAAACACAGAGTTTCGGCATTCAGCCTTTTCACAAACTGATCTGATGCAAATCACACTCTTTCTGGGATGAGACGGAGATTATGCAAAAGGCCAAGGTAGCCGCATTGCTAAGGGCTGAGGTCTAAGGGCTAAGGGCTAAGGGCTAAGGGCTCCCTTTAACATAGGAGCCGAGATGTACCTCCCTGACATAGGGGCCGAAGTGTGCTCTGTTGATATATGGGACGAGTTATACCTGTTTTTGACATATAGGCCAAGTTATACCTTGTTGACATATAGGCTGATTTATATCTCCCTGACATGGGGTCCGAGGTATATCTCACTGACATGGGGGGGGGGGGGGCGAGGTGTACCTCCCTGACATAGGGACTCAGGTGTGCCTTATTGGCACATGGGCCAAGGCGCGCCCTGTTGGCACATGGGCCGTGGCGCGCCCTGTTGGCACATGGGCCGAGGCGCGCCCTGTTGGCACATGGGCCGAGGCGCGCCCTGTTGGCACATGGGCCGAGGCGCGCCCTGTTGGCACATGGGCCGAGGCGCGCCCTGTTGACACATGGGCCGAGGCGCGCCCTGTTGGCACATGGGCCGAGGCGCGCCCTGTTGGCACATGGGCCGAGGCGCGCCCTGTTGGCACATGGGCCGAGGGGCGCCCTGTTGGCACATGGGCCGAGGGGCGCCCTGTTGGCACATGGGCCGAGGCGCGCCCTGTTGGCACATGGGCCGAGGCGCGCCCTGTTGGCACATGGGCCGAGGCGCGCCCTGTTGGCACATGGGCCGAGGCGCGCCCTGTTGGCACATGGGCCGAGGCGCGCCCTGTTGGCACATGGGCCGAGGCGCGCCCTGTTGGCACATGGGCCGAGGCGCGCCCTGTTGGCACATGGGCCGAGGCGCGCCCTGTTGGCACATGGGCCGAGGCTCGCCCTGGTGGCACATGGGCCGAGGTGTGCCTCCCTGACAAAGGGACCGAGGAGTTCCCCACCAACATCTGGGTGCAGTGTGCCCTGCTGACGTAGACCTCGGTATCTCAACCGACTGGGGACTGCGACTGCAGTTTGTCTTGCCAATGGACACTGCGGTAACTCCATGTCCCTGCTTTTCCCCTGCACGCGTTCCTGGCACGTGGCATGTCGGAGTACTTGATTATTTATTTAAAGAGCCGCGATGTGCGTCAGGTGGCTATCCCGGCCTTTGTGCGCGACCCGCTCAGTGTGTTTGTAATTGTTTGATCGCTGGTGGAATGGTCCGAACATTAATTACAAGCATTTTCAGTGCGACCTTTATAATCGTTTTATAATTAATACGTTTTTCATAATTAACAGAGCAATTAATTACTAATTAGTGGTTCATTGCGGCTGATTAGCAAAGACAACACTTGGAGCTTTGGAGAGTTGGGGGTCTGTCTATCCATTGTGTTTTCCTGATAAGCCGTCCAAGGTTTGGAATTTTTTTTTTCACAGAAAAACCAATCAAGTCCGTCCACCTGCTGTGAGACACGCTCGGTTGTACGAGGAGATTAATTGTATTTTCACCTGTGTCCCCAAACCAGGCGGTCTGTTGGCACTGTGACGTCAGACCTGTTAAGTTACCATTTTGTCTAACCGCAAATGTACTCAAGTCCACGTGTCACGGCCTGTTGGTCTGGACAATCACCAAGGGGTGTATGATTGATCACCTGGCACAGCACTTTGGTCCTGTCTCAACATCGAGATGTTCAAAGGTGATGTACGGTCATGTCTTGAAATACGAGTACAGGTATTGTTTTCGGACTCCAAGCTGAGATTGAGTAGGAGGTCGGTAGGTAGGATGTAGGTAGGAGGAATTGGAAAGACCATGAGAAGAGCATTGAGCGTTGGCACCGCCTTGTTGGAGGTGGTGTGACATTGTGGAGAGGTGTACATCATGACAATGATCTGGCTATGCCGCTGTAGTTGGTCGACCATAAGGTGGTCACACCGCATTGGTAGCTGAAGATCTATGTTTTGATTTTGCCAGATTCGATGATGGTGGGGTTTAAATTAACCACAATTAGTCATACAACGGGCTGGCAGGATTGTCTCGACTCGAGAGATACTCACACTCGCCTATAAGCTATGTAGCCTGGGTTGGAATCCCGACCCAGCCATCCTGGTGTTTTACAGGGACGGTGATTCATCAATGTGTGTTGCATCCCTCGGGTGGCTCTTAAACTGGGCGGCCCGTCTGCCGACATTCGTTGATGGACGATAAAATGCTTCTCCAAGAGCAGGCGAGCTATCGCCGGCACCCTCAACAAGTTACAAATTCCTGCCATACCTACTGCTGGGAAGGCAATGGCAAACCACCCTGTGTAATCCTTCCCAAGAAACTTCTGCGGCAGCACCGACGCTCCGTAACAGTGAATGGTACATCAGAATGACAGGTCGTCCAACTCCAACCTACCTGGCTTTGCAACCTTCGAGCAGCGCCCTTCCCAGTCCTTCCACCGGGTCACATGCGCATCTCTAAATAGGTATCACTGAAAGGTATTTTATCACTTTAACCACACTCGGTGGTGTCGTGGTTAGAGCGACCGTTCTGAATCTGGGAGGGTGGTGGTTCGAACCTGAGTCATACCAAAGACTTCAAAGGTGGTCCGTGCTGCTTGATGTTTGGCATATAAAAAGGATATAGCATGGACAAACAACCTTAGGTTGGTAATTATAGTGCAGGCTTTGATTAGATGGGACTCATGGCCTTCTCTTGTGTTGGCCACAAGTTCATTGTTCAGGTCAACTGACATTAATGAATGGACGAGCATCACATTTAACCCAGAACAAGTGGGGGCAGCCAGATTACCCTAACCCTGGATGTTGCTAATGAGCCAGCTGGGTTTTTTTTAACCAGTAATCCGTTAGGGATGTGCGAGGACTTCTCCTGAAACGAAAAATCCAACCAGCAAATATAGCTGCCTTTGAATGCACAACCTTTTGGATCTCAGTGGAGTGTCTCCACCGATAAACCACCATGACTAAAGGCCCTGTCACACCTTGACGTTTTAGCCAGCGTATGGCAAGGTATCAAAATGTATGTAAAACGCTGGCGTATGCTGAACTATTGGTGTTTTTTCCAGTTTTGGACGTATTCATAACGAGTTGGACGTATGCATAACGTATTAGTAACGTTCACAGAACGTTTCGATAACATGTAGATAACTTATATCAACGAATGCTGAGTGTGTTGTCGGTGTTCACAACCTGTGCCCAACGATAGTCTAACTTATGCATAGCGCGGCAGCGTATTGCTGACAATCACGTGGCGTAGCCTATTAAAAGGGTGCGGCTCGACGATTCAAATCATAACCGCACTAGACATCGAAGTGTCAAGCCGCTGTCACACCTTGACGGTTTAGCCAGCGTATGCCGACGTATGAAAAAATTGCCGAATACGCTGGCACACGTCGAATACGTTATGGGTAAGTTTTGTATACGTTAAGAGCATGCTGAAGCATGCTGGCATACGTCGTAGTACGTCGACAAATTTTCAGCATGTTGAAAATTTTTCGACATATGCCAGCGTATGACACATG
Source organism: Eptatretus burgeri (assembly GCF_056783735.1). Lineage (NCBI taxonomy): Eukaryota > Metazoa > Chordata > Myxini > Myxiniformes > Myxinidae > Eptatretus > Eptatretus burgeri. Next base: position 44,829,088 of record NC_140976.1, read on the forward strand.
TTCCGCATATGCTGGCCATAAGTTGTAGGCACGTTACGCGATCGCTGACACACGTCGACACACGTTACTTGTAAGTTACTCATAAGTCGAAACACGTTGAGGTAATGTTTAGCGTCAGTGTTCCAGACTCCCTGTTTAAAAAAAAAAAAAAATTCTTCGGTGATCTTGACACTTGTATGACCGTGATGTTGACACTACAATTTCTCGTGCGGTTATAATATAATTAATAGGCTGCCGCTCAACGATTTAAATTATAACTGCACTAGAAATCGAAGTGTCAACATCACCGTCATACCGAAAAAAATAAATAAATAAAAAAACCAGGGAGTCTGGAACACTGACCCTAAACATTACCTCGACGTGTTTCGACTTATGAGTAACTTACAAGTAACGTGTGTCGACGTGTGTCAACCATCGCGTAACGTGCCTACAATTTATGGCCAGCATATGTGGAACGTGTGAGTCATATGCTGGCATACGTCGAAAAATTTCAAGCATGTTAAAATTTGTCGACGAGCTCGGCGTACTACGACGTATGCCAGCGTGCTCTTAACGTATACAAGACTTACCCATAACGTATTCGACGTGTGCCAGCGTTTTAGACAAATTTTTCATACGTCGGCATACGTCGTAGTACGCTGGCTAAATCGGCAAGGTGTGACAAGGCCTCAACGGCCATAATTATTCACACCTGGTGGGGTTGGCCAGGGTAAGTTGTTGGTAAAAGTCTTTCACGAACCAGCCAGCCAGGCCTGATATTTGAACGTTGGTGATTTGGCCAAGGTGCTGGCGATAGCTCACCTACTCTTCGATGCGAGCACCTGCTGTGATTGGCACACGATGTGAGCACCTGCTGTGATTGGCACACGATGCGAGCACCTGCTGTGATTGGCACGCGATGCGAGCACCTGCTGTGATTGGCGCGCGATGCGAGCACCTGCTGTGATTGGCGCGCGATGCGAGCACCTGCTGTGATTGGCATGCGATGCGAGCACCTGCTGTGATTGGCACGCGATGCGAGCACCTGTTGTGATTGGCGCCCGATGTGAGCACCTGCTGTGATTGGCACGCGATGCGAGCACCTGCTGTGATTGGCGCGCGATGCGAGCACCTGCTGTGATTGGCACGCGATGCGAGCACCTGCTGTGATTGGCACACGATGCGAGCACCTGCTGTGATTGGGACTCGATGCGAGCACCTGCTGTGATTGGCACATGATGCGAGCACCTGCTGTGATTGGCATGCGATGCGAGCACCTGCTGTGATTGGCATGCGATGCGAGCACCTGCTGTGATTGGCGCGCGATGCTAGCACCTGCTGTAATTGGCGCGCGATGCGAGCACCTGCTGTGATTGGCATGCGATGCGAGCACCTGCTGTGATTGGGACGCGATGCGAGCACCTGCTGTGATTGGCACACGATGCGAGCACCTGCTGTGATTGGCACGCGCTTGCGCAGTGCTGGAGACCCCGACGGAGCACGTGACGACGTGAGATTTGTATTCGCACGAGAAAGCGAACAGATCGCAGCACGTCCAATCTGCACACTGTAACCAGGTGTAATTGAAACCGGCGGCTCTGGAAATGGAGAATTGAAAACGGACTAACACGGCACCCCCAGGCAGCATCACCCCCAGGCAGCATCACCCCCAGGCACCATCACCCCCAGGCAGCATCACCACCAGGCAGCATCACCCCCAGGCAGCATCACCCCCAGGCAGCATCACCCCCAGGCAGCATCACCCCCAGGCAGCATCACCCCCAGGCACCATCACCCCCAGGCAGCATCACCACCAGGCAGCATCACCCCCAGGCAGCATCACCGATTCTTATTGATCGTTAAGGATTTTTTTTTCCCGGCCATCGTGAACCATCTCGCTGCGAACTTGAATGCCGGCGTGAATTGTTCGCTGGTCCAACGGCTTGTCCAAGTTTTGGAAAATATCGAGTAAGCGGAGCAAGACACCCCCTCTGGTCACCACCCATCGTATAACCATCTCGGGTCGTGGTCATGTTCGGTACCCTAAAGGTCCGTGGCAGAGGGCTCTGGTGGGTAATGGTTTCACATGCAATGTTGGATGAAAGATGTTCATTATATTGAACAAATTGACCGAGGAGGATGTGAGGATTGGGTCTATCAGGGCAGGAGGGTGGTGGGGTGGTGTAATGTTTCCCCACCTTTCCTGCCAGGGGAATCATGCTGTGCCTTTCTCTGTAGAGTGCTTGTAGTTGTTCAACCTCGACACGCACCTTCACCATTGTGTGCCTTCATGCTACATTCGTTTCATTTGCAGCATATGTGCTTTATGGTTATTCTCTGCAGTGTATACGGACGACGGTTACTCATTTGTCAGAAAATCCGTTTAAAAAAAAACAAACAAACAAACTTTATTAACGAGATGTGTGGACAAAAGACTTGTCTGCAATAATTGTTTGTAAATTTGACTTTCTGGGTCGTCAATAAATTGTGTACAGGTCCAGTGTACAAGCATTGACAGTAAAACTAGGATTGATGGTGATGATGATGACGACTACAACTACGACCACCATTGTAACGGCTCCAATTATTACCACTTTCTTGTGCGTTCAGCTGCAGAAAGTTCTTGTCCCAAGTTATTCACGAACCGGCTGGCCAGGCTTAACATTTGGCTGAAGGTGATTTGCATTTTAGCCTGGGTGTCATCAACCAACGCCAGGAGACAGGACACCCCGTTGAATGCACACCAGAGATACCGCCCGAGCTGTGATGCAACGTCCTGCTGGGGAAGCACCGAGCAGCAGTTTATCGTCTGGTCGGGAATCAAACCCAGACGAGACACCTCACTTGGAGTTTTCACTGTGCACGAGTATTGATACCCATGTGCATGATGGTAAAATAGAAGAGGCTTTAATTAACCCTTTAAACCCTGAGCTCCTTGGACTTTCAGCTCCCTGGAGAAAAGTCCGGCCGCTCGGGTGTATGGAGGTTTGAAGAGTGGCTGGTAAAACGGCCGCCGGGGTTCAAAAGGTTAACCATACTTTCTCAGTCCGAACTTCATTAATTTGTTGACCTCAGCACTCAGATTGCTTTGCCGTGTTGACGATGGGGTCATACACTTATTACCAGGGGGGCCATCGGGTTGGCCCGTTCACATTCTCTTTCTGAACCCTTGGCTCATGATGACGGGAGCTCATATTCCCATCCCACAAGTACCATGTTTCTCCCCATTTTCTAAATTAATATCCTTGTAATTTGTGTAAACGTCCACTGATGTCTACAACTCTCTTACAAAAACATACAGTTGGAGCTTCTTGAATGAAAACTTCTTAGCCGTATGACAGAGGTCGATATCATGAATGTGAAGGAAAAGGGCTTTAAAACCCCTACGTCGACATCGACATCACACATTCTGGAAATAGGAACGGTTCCAAAGCATCTTTGATCTTGTAATATGTTGACCCAAAGGATTTGAGAGGTTTTGACTGTACAGGTGAATTGTTTTGCATTTTATTCGTGTAAGTTTTAATTATGGCTTCATGGTAGGAATTAATGAGTGCACATACAATCCAAACGTATCGAGTACGTATCTCGGTTAAAACGTTCACTTTGGTGAACATAAAGCATGCAAAATATATCGGAAGGAGAATGGCACTCAGTAGAGCAAGGCTGAACAAAGTACGTTTTGTATCCAATGATAGGTCGGATCTGCATCCAGACTTGAACCAAAACCGAATCCGCTTGTTCTTGTCACTTACACAACTCTTCCACCAAATTTTGTCCAAATCCGTCCAAAACATTTTGAGATATCCTGCTCACAGACAAACAGACAGGGCCAAAAACATAACCTCGGTCCACCTTCGGTGGTCGAGGTAATTATCAGAAAATGCTGCGCCATGATGTCGTCCCTGCAATTTGACACCTGTATGGCCACTGGGATTTACTTTCGGCAAGATGGCGTGCAGCCACATTATCCGACATGTTCGAGTTTGTCTCGGTGCGGAGTTTCCTGGGTTGTGGATACGTCATCCTGGAAACGATACTGAATATCCTTCAAGGTCACCTGACCTTACACTTCTGGGCTTTCTACCTGTCAAGGGGGAGCGGGGACTCCCTTAGGCCAAACTCTACAGTACTAACTCTCAAAATGTACAATCTGAGCTGCAGGAAGTGATTGTACTGGAAGTACGCATCATCGTAGTTAATGAGTACCACTGTGTGCCCATCTGTTTTGGGACCTTGCGCTGTATGTTTACATGTAAATGGTGGACACTGAACATTTGACCTGAAATTAAAGGTTTTCCCATGTGTACCTGTTCACGTACAAAGTAAAGCCAGCCACAATGTCCAACACTGGGTGATTTGGCAGCATCCGGACCCTGAAAAATGTCACCGCAAATGGTGAGAGCCACAAGCTCGAGGAATTGCACTTCAGTCATGGTTCGAGCACGAAATGTGATGTATGGATTGTTATTTCCTCCATGAGGAGAAGGTGTAAGAACTTGGCATTTGGATGGATTGCGGATCGTGTTCCAGGTGCAATACTGTGTATCATTCTTTCTTTTTTTCCTTGATTCATTGTCAAACTGACGAATATCCCTCCTGTCACTTATACAGTGAGAACAACACGACGCTGAGGTATGAAGAGAGAGAGAGAGAGAGAGAGAGAGAGAGAGAGAGAGAGAGAGAGAGAGAGAGAGAGAGAGAGATAGAGATAGAGATAGAGATAGAGATAGAGAGATAGAGATAGAGAGATAGAGATAGAGAGTGTGTGTGTGTGTGTGTGTGTGTGTGTGTGTGTGTGTGTGTGTGTGTGTGTGTGTGTGTGTGTGTGTGTGTGTGTGTGTGTGTGTGTGTGTGTGTGAGAGAGAGAGAGAGAGAGAGAGAGAGAGAGAGAGAGAGAGAGAGAGAGAGAGAGAGAGAGAGAGAGAGAGAGAGAGAGAGAGAGAGAGAGAGAGAGAGAGAGAGAGAGAGAGAGAGAGAGAGAGAGAGAGAGAGAGAGAGAGAGAGAGAGAGAGAGAGAGAGAGAGAGAGAGAGAGAGAGAGAGAGAGAGAGAGATAGAGATAGAGATAGAGATAGAGATAGAGATAGAGATAGAGATAGAGATAGAGATAGAGATAGAGATAGAGATAGAGATAGAGATAGAGATAGATGGATAATCATGCGAGTTGCAAATATTCTGATGAAGATGGGAATTGCACCTGTTTTTCTGCCTACAGGTGACTGCCATGCCTGGAGTACTTTGCTCTCACTTGTTAAGCCTCCTCAGTCCCCTTTTCTCCCCCCCTCCCTCCAAAACCCCCCACTCCCATTACCACCCGACCCACCTCTTCTTTTCCGATTCACATGTAATTCCTTTTCCCTCTTCTGTCGCCATCTGTTTTTTATTTATTTATTTATTTATTTTTTTTTCTTTAAAAATTTTGTTTCACCCTCTTTATTTTCCTGCTTGGTCCCTCATTTTATTTCTGCCTTTACTTCCTCCCAAAATGACAGGTGGCCCAACCTGGTGAATTGCCTTTCATTACCCGATTCCTTTTGCATGGCCTGGCCTGGTATTCTTCGGTTATCCTTCCATCGGTCCTTACCAAGGGTGGCGAAGAGACACTGGAGGAATGTGAGAACCTGTGTGGCAAATGCACACCTTTCACACACTTGTTTTTATCCTTTGTGGCCCAGATTGACTGTTGCTTATTTTCTTTCCCGGTTCTGTTCTCCTGTCTCCTCCTTTTCCCTTCTTCCCCCTTCCTTCCAGATTTTCTTTCCTATAGATTTTCCATATTATGAGCTTCATCTCTAATTTGAGTAAAATTTTAAAAAATAATAAAAAAAAAAGTTAACATGGAAGCCCCTGATGGTAAGAGAAACCCTTATAACAAGAAGTCGAGCAAATCATGTTGATGCGTTTAAATAAAACCCTGCACACGTCTATGGGCCGAGGAGACCGTCGGTTCCTTATTGAACCTCGTTGGCTACTTTAAGCCTTTTGATGTAATATTTTCGAAGCAATCTCACAATTTAATAAAAGTATTCCCAAAAGTCCAAATATTTTTTAGCATGGCACAAGTGTTTCTCTTCTGATGTACGTGTGTCTCGTTTCAAAGAACCAACGGTGCTCGACCCTCGGATGCCAAAATTGGTCCTGGTGTTCCAGCTGTGGTGAGAATCGAGATCTTACCGTGAACGAACAGAGGAATGTCACTCTTCCTTTGGCTTCTTCTTCCTTTCCACCTTGGAATGTTTATAGAGGCTGGAATTGTGGTGTTGCCTTTGATTTTTCCCTCTTGATTAGCACCACAAAGCGTGCTGGCCTCGTATTCTGCTCCACCCCACCTTTTGGAGATCACGTGTTGCTACCCTTTACACCCACGTACATCCTCGAAGTCCTGGTGTGTTGAGTCCACCGATACCTGGATAACTAGCGGTGAGAAACCCCTTGCTTACTTGGTTTACCATGACATTTCACAATGCAATTTGTCAGAAAATCGTGTTCTAAGTGTGCTTTGGACACGAACAGGGCAATCTTGTTATATTATGATCACTTCAGTGGGCACTCCCACCCTCCGGGCACGAGCACCCTTGTCGGCCCACCTACAGAGGGCCATGTGCTGCGGCACAGTCTTGGAAATGTACATTTTTTTTGTCATTTTCCAAAGAAATTTTATTGATCACAACACATCATACTCCATAATCATAAGATTAAGGAAGATGATTGTAATACCAGCTCGCACCAAAGGTGGCGCTATTTCCACCGCATGTCGATTTGTGGAGTTTTGCTGACATCCATATTTGCTCGATTATACAGGGCGGGGCATTAATATCTGACACATCTATTTCTGAAATAAAACTACACTGAACAATGTAAATCACATTTTTACAATAGGACAGCGAATTACAGGTAAGGGAGATTGTGTGACATCATAGCAGTATACACAACCCAGCTTTATTGCTTAAAATATCACATCTTTGAAATGCTGTCCATTACAATTGATGCATTCCCTGTATCGAACCAGCACATTACTTATTGCTGCTTTCATCGTGTCATTATCAATAGCAGTGATGGCTTCAATGACCTCAAGTCACTCGAATACACATGTCGGACATCTTGTAAACCTGGCTCTTACAGAAAATCCAGAGGAAGAAATCCGCTGGGGTCACATCTGGGGATCAGGATGGCCATGAAATGAGTTGCAATTACAGAACCTAATTTAATATAGAGTTCTGCAAATTTAATCTGCGTTGGCACGTCATAATGCTCTATCAATCAAATCTTCAAGGCTTCACCTGTAATGCAAAAAATCAAATAATTAATTATACAGACATTTCTTAAAAATGCCACACCTTGAGAGTAAGATATCATGTTTGAACCTAAGATTTAGGACATCTCAATTTTTTGATTATATATACTGTGTGTGCGTGCGTGCGTGCGTGTGTGCGTGTGTGTGTGTGTGTGTGTGTGTGTCCTCAACTCCAAAACCATGAAACCTATCAGCCTGAAACTTTTCATGCATACTAAGAAAACTCCAATGAATTGCAAGACTGTAAATTGTGTGTTTGGGTGAATTAAACACCCCTTTTGAAGACAATTAACGGCCTTATTTAATTTTATCCTTTATCAGGTGCATCCTTGGTCACCTCGCTCTATGGGGTCTTTAGGCGTATCCTCGGTAACCCCGCTGCGGTCTGAAGCCGCCATGTTTTTTGGCCTGCTCCACTAGGTGCTGCTCCACTAAAAAAAAAAATTATTTCCACTTTCCTATATTATAGAATGACTGTTCATCATAGCTATGAATCACTGAGTACATCACTTTTGTAGGTACAATAGTTTTCAATAGGAGCTTTGAGCGATTTCATGCATTATATGATACGATTTTCCACAATCTACTCTCAAGGACTAATTAAAGTACATCATCGAAATATTATTTCGGTTTTGCAGACCGGATATTGTCTGGAGTAAATCATTGTCGAAATCTGTTGTGAAATCTGATAATTTAATGAAATAACGAGTCATAACTAAACCCAAATACCGATTTACTTTCAGCAAGGAAGACTATGTTCCTCCTCCTCCAGATAGACACATTATATTGAGAATTATATTGAGTGAACAAAAAATTTAGGAATGTGCCAAAATGAACAAGCTTCATTGAGCTTTCTGCCCTGTCCCCCAGAGGGACTGCCTGTCCAAAGCGTCTGTCAGATCTGTGTCTATATTTTCGGAGATTTTGCGAGGTGCTCCACAGGGAATCAAAGGAAATGTGGTAACAAACGGACATTAAAAAAATGTGATTGCAAAGTTCAATTGCCCATGAAATAAATAACGTTTGTGCGGACCCCAAACCGATGTACCATGTGACATGCACAGACGAGCAGGCAAAATGGCTGACTTTCTGCAATGGTTATTTCATGGGCGATTTAACTTTGCAATGTCTCCAGGTTGTTTCTACATTAAACAGCAATTCTTTTGTGGATAAAGTCATTTTATTTCATTAATTCATTTTATTTCACTGTCTGGGCGCTGTTGGTCTCCGGACGCGTTCGAGTGGTGTTGGTCTCCGGACCCATCCGGGTGGTGTTGGTCTCCAGACGTGTCCGGGCGGTGTTGGTCTCCGGACTCATCTGGGCGGTGTTGGTCTCCTGACGAGTCCGGGCGGTGTTGGTCTCTGGACGAGTCCGGGCGTTGTTGGTCTCCGGATGCGTCCGGGCGGTTTTTGTCTCCGGACCGCGTCCGGGCGGTGTTGGTCTCCCGATGTGTCTTTGCAGTGTTGGTCTCCAGACGAGTCCGGGCGGTGTTGGTCTCCGGACGTGTCTGAGCGGTGTTGGTCTCCGGACGCGTCCATGCGGTGTTGGTCTCCTGACAAGTCCGGGCGGTGTTGGTCTCTGGACGAGTCCGGGTGGTGTTGGTCTCCGGACGAGTCCGGGTGGTGTTGGTCTCCGGACACGTCCGGGTGGTGTTGGTCTCCGGACGCATCCGGGTGGTGTTAGTCTCCGGACAAGTCCGGACGGTGTTCGTCTCCGGATGCGTCCGAGCAGTCTTAGTCTGCGGACATGTCCAGGCAGTCATAGTCACAAATCACCACTTCACCTTTAATTCTGGATGGCTTCTGCAGGGCCACTCAGTTTATTTTAAAGACAGAGATTTAAAGATTGAGTTAGGGGGTTTAGTTCATTTCAAACATTAATGTGAGGTGGTGGGGACAGGAGTGAACATGGTTGTAGTGTGAGGAAATGACCAAACACGGATTGCACATTCACCTTTTGTCAAGACTCTTAAAACATCTCAATTACGACACAGGTGTCCAATCACCGATTCATACCTCGGCTACATTCATTTGATCACTCATTCACACAAACTAGACCAGGATTAGTCATGAACGCCAACAGTGCTGTGGCACGACAAGCTGCTGGTGGCTGGTCGAAGGTCTGGCGGCGGTCCCCAGCAAGGTCTGGTCGACGAGCATCACCAAAATGCAAAAATGCAGCCCAGAAGATTCCAAGAATTCCCAGCGTTCCCGCTTTTATAATCCCCCACGCAGCCCAACCCCCTTCAGGGTCACACCTCACTCAGGATCACCGACATATCACCGTGGCCATTGCCGGTTGTAGCAACCAATTCAGCCATCATAGTTGTCTGCTGGGGCTACAGTGGGCACTTGCCATGCGCACACACAACTTACCAGCATGCTCCCCTCCACCAATCATTGGTGTGACCATCAGGAGCCAATCGGGTAGCCTATCGCCAGCCCCAATGTAGCGGCTTAGCTGGATGAAGCACACGTAAAGCTGCCATTTCCCTGGGGCCACCATTTCACATGGCGGCCTGGTCTGGCTCGATTCAGTTTTAGATGAGAGGGAACACCAGACGACACATTCTTACCATATCTAACACTATTTTTAACCAAGCCCATCCCCCACTCTGGCTAAATGTCAGACAACTTCGCTCCTAACACAGATCAATACAGGAAATATTGCTAGACCATACATGAGCACACAGACCATACTACAACCTGACTTCTGACTCGCACCCCCCCCTCTCCCCCATGAACCGAACTGCCTCCTTTGTAGTGCATAAAGCCCTGTCTCCTTCAGCCACTCATTGTTTATTTGAGCTAACCTAGGAATCAATGTCGTCACTCTATGCTGAACCCTCTCTATGAAGCTATGTCCTTTCTCAGAAGTGATGACCAAAACTGATCACAATATTCCAGAAGATGCCTGACTAAATTCCTTTGCAGAGTTGACCCTTCTTTTGAGGATTTTTCATTGATCCCCTGACGAATACAACTTAAAACCCTATTTGCTTTACTTATAACTTTTTGGTATTGTTCTGTCTGCTTACTCCTGTATCTGTTACCACCCCCAGATCCTTCTCCTGTGTGACACGCCCCAAGATAACCCCCTGCATCATGTAATCTCTATTTTCATTGTTCTTTCCCATCCCCAACACCTTACACTTATTCAGGTTAAATTACATCTGCCAATCTTTTGCCCAGTCTCTGCAAGTATCAATACTTTCCTGAATCTGATCACCACCCCCTCTGCTATCCACCTTACCTCCAAGCTTTGTGTCATCTGCAAATTTGGAAAGCTTACTCTTTACCCTATTATCCAAATGGTTGATCTTATGTTTACTTATAAAAGTGTGTGTGTGTGTGTGTGTGTGTGTGTGTGTGTGTGTGTGTGTGTGTGTGTGTGTGTGTGTGTGTGTGTGTGTGTGTGTCTGTCCATCCGTCCGTCCTTGGCATGCATCTTAAGAAAACTCCAAGGAAGTGGAAGAGTGAAAATTGGGTGTTTGTGTTAATTAAAACACTCCTTTTGAAGATAATTAACGGACCTATTTAATTATATCCTTCATCAGGTGATGCTCGGCCACCTCACTCTCTGGGTCTTAAGGCGTTTCCTCGGTAGCCTCGCTGGAGTCTGAAGCCGCCATGTTTTTTGGCCTGCACAACCTTGTCTTGACTTGGAACAGGCCGCAACGATTTATTCAAGATAAAGTTGTTTTTCACTTTCCTCACTCATATTATCGAATGCCTGTTCATCATTGCTATGAATCACTGGGTACATTGCAATGCTTATAAACATCCAGAGACGTCAGCGTTTATTGCTTTATTTCATTTTAGTACATGCGATCACCATGAGTATCTCTGAAACTAAGGAGATTTACAAAATTTAAGCTCAAGAATCGAACGTGCAAGCAATTCTGACTCCTAGAAAAGTGTTCATTTGTCCAATTCGGACATATTTGACTTTTTGGGCGTCTCTGGGAGGTGTATGTTTAATATGTTGCTAATCACGTGCCAAACTAGCCGTTTTGTTTGAGTGCTGGCTTGAGTGCTTAAGCCACTTGGCGAGCACTCCCGAAGCTGCTTTGTTGTCCATTTAGGTAAAAGTGTCCATTCCATGTCAATGGAACATCGATTCGACAGACGTACGTTTCCGGCTGTGTTGGGCCCTGCGGTGCTGTGCGGTTAGTGTTTCGGGAGGTGTCTCATCCGCTGAAAATGTGCAATTTTATTTTTACAGGAATTCGTTTTGTTTTACCTTTTTGTGTGATCAAATTTTAATATAATCCACCCCTCACTTCGACATCGATACATCTATAAAAACAATAAGGTCCATCCGACCACGTCTTTGCCGGCCTTGATATATTTTTCAATTGAACTTTTCTAATTTCCCACTTGAATTCCTCCTTCAAAGAACTCTGTTGAAAGGTAAATATATGTGTGTGTGTGTCTTCATATGCAAGTTTCAGAATGTGGAATGGAGTCCTCCCAGGGTGGGCTCGAATATCTACCTTCATTTCGGTAAGGGGTCACTATTCATGGACCAAAGCTGTGTAGTTCTCTGTTTTCAAAGTTTTGTGCCGAGGGTTCTCTTCAAGATCGTCACTGAGCCCAGAACGCCTTCCAACTGTAGTTCGTTTGGAGTTATATTCCCAGGGATGGTTTATAATCTCTCTGTGAGCTTCTTTGTCATCACTGGTACAACTTTGGCATTTTTCAGCTTCCAGGATCTTTTCACTTCATGCTTGGGGTCTTGGTATTTGGTCATTTTCTTGATTTCTGCGTCGTTAGTCCAAAATCACTGGTATTAACACCTCAATTAGCAATGCCCTCTTGTCTTTTTTTGCACCTAAATATGATATCTGGTCGCAATGCTTTGTTTTCGATGTTCACGACCGATGCGATCATAAGGTTGTACATGAGCGGTACTTCAATGTTTTCAGTGATTACTTTTGGTCCATTTTCCCCACAAATTTTCTGGAACTGGAATATCAGTTTTTGCAGATGTGCCAACGGATTACTTTACAAACTCTGTTGTGTCATTGTGTGTAGAGCTGTTCTGACTTTTTAGATCCTCGTGGAGGATCTCTAAGTCTTACTCACGTTGTTGTTCTTCATCTTCTTCTTGTGGACTTTTTTGTTTCACAGCCTCCAGTTTTCATCGAAACTTCCTGAAACTTGGCGTATATATGTAAAAATATCCTGCGCAGACAGTAACCTGTCCTATTATCGTGTCCTATTATCCTTCACTTAAACATCTCATTGTTTCTGTTGTTTAATCTCCCTTATCACTGCCAGCGACTATCTCCTGCCTTTCTCAGCGGGATTCAGATGGCACAGCACGGTTTTTCAGCGTAACTCAACTATGGGTTGTCCGAGCTTAACGAAATTGCCCCTCTCTAGATCGTGTTGAGTAAGATGCATTTTTGCTTAATTTGCATCATCCCCCTCTGGCTTGAAGTTCAAGGTTAAATTGTGGTCTGAAAAAAAAAGTTTTTTTTTTTGTTTTTTTTGTCATCGCTCAATTTTGCCAATGCAGAATCTCAAAGACCGCTTGGCCTTCCAATATGTTCTTGCATCATAATGGTGTACCTGCACTGAAGTTGTGCACCTGATATTTGTTTCGTGTCCTTGACCGACTTTTTCGGATTGTGACCTAATTAACAAAAAACAACATTTTTGATCATAAGTTGAATAATTTTCGTCCAATTTTCATGACGTTGAGTTCTTTGGATACACTGGAGATAGGGACACATTTTCTTAATTTACACGCTATCCTGAAATTTTGAGTTCAAGGTTATATGGCGGACTAAAGCGAATCTAGCCATCATTAGAGCACGGGCGCCGGTTTAGCCTTACCCGGTTATTTCTAGTTTGTTGTTTGCTCTGGTGAAGAATTTTGCGTCCTGGTAAAATTACGACCTTGTTTTCGTCTAAAGAGGACCAATGTATTTTTCTTTTCAGCGCACATTTTGACTACTCGATGTAGCCACACACATTCAAGTCTAATCCGATGAGGG
>NC_140976.1:44849867-44987367 GCF_056783735.1 Eptatretus burgeri
GAGGGGCAATGGGCAGCGAGTCGCAGCTAACTTACCTATCCTGCTTAATGTACTACCCCCTTATGGCCTTATCCTCGCCTAAACAATCATTCGTTTTTTTATTTTATTTTTTTATTTTATCACATGAGAGCACTGAGCGAAGTTGCACTCCATCCTCTGGATCATCGCTCTTGCCCAGCACTCTTCCAGTGATCTGGGGAGGGGAAACAAAAGGTTCCACAAAAACACAACACTTATACTTTACATTCCTACTCTAAGCCTTAACGACACTATTCACAGGATATTTACACTTGACCGCCTCCCCCAGTGGATGCTAATAAACCCAGTGTTACCTGGGGAGCCAATTTTCAAATTTGCTTGCCCCAAAATTATGCGGAGATCATGCCCTTGCTGCACATGTCAAGTTGTGCGGGATCGAGTGGGACTCGCACATCTTCACAACACTCACACCATGGTCATCATCACATTTCTAGGTCATGTTCCCCATTTTAATCATGCAGGCTGAATCCCGTCGTGGCCGTGGGGTGGGTTACCACAAGATGATGGGGGCATCTCAGGTGCAACCATGCCCACAGGTAAGCTTTAGTCCAACCCAGACGTTTCTCCGCCCCGCTCCCTTTGATTCCCACCCCCCTGGTTGCCATCAGCTCTCATCCCGTACAACACACTGGAAGGGGTCTCACTGGCTCCTCTGGCCTTCCTGGGTTGCCAAGGTCCTACCCGCCTTGGTCGCCCAACCAGGCCCTCTCCCAGTTGCCTCCAGACACTGTCACCATTAGCCACCAGGGGTGAATCTCCTTGAAGGGGGTCGCAATTCCCACTCACCGTGAGCTTCAGCAATCCCTGTGGACAAACACATCATCCCCACCCACAAAACCCACATGACTCCCCCACCCCATCGGCCTTACATGTGACACCTGCATTTCTAACACTTCGCCGACCATGACCTTCCCTGTTACCACACCATGTCCAATAAAAAATCAATTTGTGCACCATACATTTCACTTCTTAACTTAAAACAACTCACACAGCACTTCTCACCCGATCCACGCACCAGCCATTGGACAGCCACTTGTGCCCGCTTTGTTACCAATTACCCACTGTCCCAATTGTCACTCTAAAACCCAGCAGAACTTACAAACCCATGCCAATTTTCCCACAATTCATTTTTTTCCACCAAAGGAGGGCACTTCGCCACAATCTCAGCAGCCGAGCATGGCCGTATATGCTCAGCCCAATCTAGTCTCCCCGACCCCCGACAGTGATCTCCGGACCCGACCTATGAAAGGGCATCTCGGATAGACCTGGCGGTTCAGCAGGAGGATTCACCCTCTCCGAGTCTAAAAGTCCATTGGAGGGTCCCTCCATCACCGGGTACCGGCAATATCGTTGCATGTGTCCTCTTCGCCCGCACCGGAAACAATTCCCCATAAAAGGCCCCCGTGAGTATCGGTGAAATGTCTCTTCCGGTTCCGGACCCCCTCGGCCATAATCGAATTGCTCTATTGGCTGGGCTGGACCCCGCCGCTTTGGCGCACTAACTACCGGATTACCCTTTATCAAACTTGACAGTTTCTGGCAAATTTCCTGAAACATTTGGGTAATGCCAATTTCTCCCAGCCATTCTCCTTGATCCTGAATCTCCGCCTGTCGGACCATCACCGATGGCCTCTCGGGCACCCGACCCGGCCGCCTGCACGAGGCCAGCCTGTCTGCGCACTCAGCCGCTCGGTGAACGGTGGGTGGATCCTGTGGCTCCACTAGCGCTCGGACCTCAGGGTCTGGAAGAGCAGCTAAAAATTTCTCTAGTGCCAGTCTGTCCCATGCCTCCACTGTAAGGTCCCGATACGCGATCCTGACTGATTGGTAAATGTCCTGTGCCAGCTCCTGCACTGTCTCACCCAGCTTTAATCTGCGGTGCTGGAGCTGGGCCCGCACCAGATCACAGTTTGCCGTGAATCCAAACCGACGGCTCAACGCCTCGCAAATGTGGGAGCTGGTCAACATCCCTCTGCGATCACGTTTAACACATCTGCGGCTGGTCCCCGCAACGTTGCCACCAAATTCCCTGTACGTTCCTGCTCATTCCACCCGTTTAGTCGGGAAATGCACTCAAATTGCGTCAGAAAAGCTTCACCGCTCCCTAACCCGTCGAAATTTACCAGGGGGATCACTTTTACGGTGGCCCGCTTCTCAGTTTCTCCCTTGTCCGAATCCAGCCCAGGGATCAAACACCCTTGTGGCTGCGTATCCAATTTCGGAGCCCACTGTGGCCAAAGATGTTTTGTGGTGAGGGTCTCATGGGTCAATTTTGCCTCCTGTTCCAAACGTTGAATGGACCGATTCACCTCTTCCTGCAGGATCTTCTGGGCCCGCACAACCTCCTCCAAGGCTCCGTCGCGAGTTTGTAGCTGCTCCTCAACCAACCCGGACACTCTACTTACAAAAGACGGCTCTACCAGGCCTTTATCCGAGACTTCATCTTGGCTCATAATTTTATCTTGTTCGTCCAAACGAGCCTCCAATCCTTTTACCTCCTCCGCCAAATTCATCCCTTGCTTCCTCAGCTCTCCCCACTCTTCTACTTGCAGCTGCATACGAGCATCCACACAGGCACGATGACGTTCCAGGCTTTCATCCACTTTATCAACCCGAATGTTCGTTGC
The DNA here is from genome assembly GCF_056783735.1 of Eptatretus burgeri. Lineage (NCBI taxonomy): Eukaryota > Metazoa > Chordata > Myxini > Myxiniformes > Myxinidae > Eptatretus > Eptatretus burgeri. The sequence goes on from NC_140976.1 coordinate 44,852,534, forward strand.
ATCAATTTTATCTACCAATTTTTTCCGTATATTTTCCCCCTCCAATGTAATTTCTACCTTTGTTTCCTCCAATCTATCCTCGAATTTGCTTTGTATTTCTCCCAATTTAACATCCACACACTCCTGCATCTCAGTTTTCATTTTCTCCATCTTTTCCCCCAATTCATCCCTCATTAAATCAATCCGTGCACCCAACTGTTCCCCCATTACCCCCAATTGATCTGTCATTTCTGCCCCCCCCCCGTGCCGTCATTTTTGCCATTTGTGCCGTCATTTCTGCCCTCTGTGTCACGAATTGATTTGCCATTTGTACCATCATGTCCGCTATTAAACATTCCAACAGTGTCTGGATCGTCATCGCACCGGTTTCCGGCGCTGCCGGCTCCATTGCAGGCGATGAAGCACGGTCCACGCTCGGAATGGGGGAGGTTCCAACCCTACACCCGTCTCTCCCTTCTTCCCCCGACTCGCTGCCAGACACATGGCCTTCCTCCTCAAACATCTGCACATCCGCCATGGTGCAGAAGTCCCGTTTGCCGCCAATTAAATTTAATTTGAAAACTCCCGCCAAAATTTTCCCGCGCTCGCGCGCTTTTCTGCAGTAGTTTTATATTCCAATTAGTGGCGAGATTTTAATCTTGGTATATTCTCCCGATACCAAATATAATTTAGAGGGGTTCGAACATCCAACACCCTGACACCAATGTGACGTCCACGGGACTTGAACAGTCCCGCCAACGTAGAATGAGCCGAAACGATGGAGGCGGTTTATTTATTTATAACCCAAACATGGCGGTTCCAATCGCTCTACCGCAAACGGGACGAGGAAGGTGGCACGAGTCACTTTTCACTGAGTTGATGATGTTTATTTGTTTTTATTATTAACCAGAAATAACAAGACTCGGCAAGAAGAGGGATCCGGGGCGATTCGACGGGATGGTGTGGGATCGGGCGTGGGGAAAACACAGACAATTCCAATGAATACACAAATCTCAAACCCTCTAAGGCGCCAGGTACACGCAGACACACACACACACACACACACACACACACACACACACACACACACACACACACACACACACACACACACACACACACACACACACACACACACACACACCGTAGCTATTTCTGGTGGTCAGGCTGGACCGTGGTGTGGACGCAACTGTCCCTGGATTAGTGTCGGACGAGCTGGCCTTGCTCTCGTCAGGGGGGGCAGGAGAAACCGTGGTGCTGTCGACCTCCTGGTCCTGGCCCAAGTCCGCTCACAGCCACCAGGGAACCAGTTCTGGCGCCAAGTTGTGAGCAGGAGAGGGAGGCAGGTCCGCCCGCCGTTCGACCCCGTACCCCGAGTCAGCAGAACCCCAGAGCCAACCAAGGTGAGGGACGAGGCTCAGCAAGGCTCCAAGACACGATGAAAAAAAACAGGATCGAATCCGCGCAACAACAAGCACGCTTCCAGCACAACAACCTCCACCCCAAAAAAACACGATCTTTTTGTCCCGATCTTCTTCCTCTTCTTTTTCGACCAAGAATAGAACCTTTTTATCCTCCCGTCCTCGTCACTTCCAATCGAGCCGTTTATTGGTCCACCACCGTCGCCTTCCGCCAATCGTGTTCACGGGGCGGAGCCATCCGCAGCACTGTCCTGTGACGTCACGGCCAGCCTCCAGGGACTACTAAAAGGGGTTTACGCAGAAACACTTACCCTATCCCGTATCCCTATCTAATTACGTGACAATTATCATTTCCCCCTTGAAGAAATGAACATTTACTAGACAACTTATCACCACTGAATTACTACTTATTACATCGAGATCCTGGTAAACTCGAACAGCATGGCATACCTAATTAAACATCCTAATTACCCTTTGAATGCATACCCCCCTCCCCTCAAACGTAACAATATATATATATATATACATATATATATATATATATATATATATATATATATATATATATATATATATATATATATATATATATATATATATATATATATATATATATATATATATAGATATGGATACAAACCAACACGACATAATAGTGACCGAAGCTTTTCGTGCTGCACTCTTCAGGGTAAAAATCGCAGCAAGTGAAGAAGGAAGTGAAGGTGTGTGCTTCATACGCAGGTCTCAATAAGGAAGACGCTGATTGGTTCAACCGTAATGACGTCACGGTTAATCCGAACGCCCAGTGGTCGGATCATCATCTTCACCTTGAGCTCCCATTTGCTGGAGCAGAGTTCGTCGATGATTGACGTTTGCAACCACATTCTGGAGAGAGGGGGATGTGTTTCCCCAAAGGTCCATTCACCGTTTGTTAACGTATTTCCCTTGATCTTACCAGACTGAAAGAGACAGAGATCGTACAAATTCCTTTTGACGACACAATATTGGATCGGTAGTAAGGATGAAGGTTACTTCCAACATACGTAAATGAAATACGTAAATTTCCAGGCATGGCTCAACACTCTCCATCCAGCGCTGAAGTTTACCATGGAGCTGGAATCGTCAAACACATTACCGTTTTTGGACGTGTTGGTTGATAGATCCAACCTTGGTTTCACAACATCCGTCTACTGGAAGTCGACTTTCACAGGGCAGTATACTCGCTGGGACTCCCACAGCTCCACGAGAAACAAAATTGCCTTGATCAATATCCTGGTTAACAAAGCACAGAGGATTTGTTCACCTTGTAATCTTCCTGCTGAAATTGACAAAATCATGAATATACTCGGTGAGAATGGTTATCCTGAGCATATAGTTAAGAGATACACACACAAGATTCTAAACACGACAAACGATCGGAAGATTGGTCCGGACAAATGTCCAGTCTATATCAGGATGCCCTGGGAAGGGCAATCATCACGAAGGTTTGAAGTACAAATAAAACATATTGTGTCCAACACGTTTCTGGCTGTGCAACCCCGAGTAATCTTTACCTCTCGCCGTTTGTTGACGTCAGTCAACAAGGATTTGCTACCCACCTCACAAACCAGCAATGTTATTTATGAGTTTAAGTGCCGAAGTGAAGCTCAGTACGTGGGCCGAACAACATTAAGATTGGCTGATCGAATCAAACAACACGTCCCCTTGGCGATTTGAAGAAAGATTGTGAGGGTTAGAACACAACCAGTGTGAGCATGTAGAAATATCCAGCAACCACCGGCCACTGTACCTGCCTCATTTTCCATTGCACAGCAACTGGTCACCAACCCTATCTGTGCAGACCAGTACAATGCAGATATGTTCAGGATATTGAGCCGAGGTCGGAGCTCGTTTCATTTACGTATGTTGGAAGCAACCTTCATCCTTACCACCGATCCAATATTGTCGTCAAAAGGAATTTTTTATCGTTTTATCCCATCTTACAGACGTAAAACGTTTGACTTCTTCGTTCGCTCCATTGTCCTGGTGAATAATACACGGGGGAGCGTCCTCACTGGCCATATTCATCAAAAATCGCCGATCAGCTGCCGGTGATTTCCTCCCTGCAGGAAGCTGCTATTTTGGACAACTTTGCTGGTCACATGACAGTCTGACGTAATTTGCATACGATGTCAGCCGATCTATTGGCTGTCGAGGCGTCACGTGGCCCACACGTGATCCGTGTGGAGAAAATTCAAATAAGAGAGCGCGGCGAATGCATCGATTTTCAAGATGAAAATACACAATAACTGCAGCTATTTGAGTGGAGAACTTTTGGATACGTATGTATTTGGATATATACTATCATATTATCAAGGTTTTGTCTACCCCCCCCCCCTGGTGAGTGGAACGAAACTTGATTTTCAGGCACTTTCTGAGCCATGGCTGATGGCCTATATGTGTAATATATATATATATATATATATATATATATATATATATATATATATATATATATATATATATATATATATATATATGAGATTGGGTAGGTGACAATAAAAAGCTGATTCGATTTTGGGTTCATGTCCGGATCCAGATCCGACTGAACAGTGGGGTACATCATGTGAACTGTTCAGCCTGGTGGATGTGTGTGTGTGCTCTTCCGAGTGCTGTTGTCGTTAAATGTATACATTGATTTAATTCTCCTGTATTTATATTGACATCCACAATGGAATTCCACATTTAACTGGACAAACCTGTAGAATTGCATCGCAATATATTTCACCGAGCAAGCTTGTGGCATTTTGCTGTAATTAAATGGACTCGCTTAGTGAATTTCAATATATTTGAATTGAAAAAAATTACGGAATTCAATATATAACTGCGTCTACTATTGCCACTGACTGTCACTACCACCTACTACTACCTAATACTTTCACAGCCTAATTTACCGCACCTCGTGGGTTGGTCGGGGAACGTCTTTAGTCCGAGTCTTTCACGAACCAGCTGGCCTGGCCCGATGTTCGACAGCAATCAGCTGGGACAGGAATTTGAAATTTGGCCAGGATGCCAGAGATAACTCGTCTACCTTTCCCGAAAAAAACCGTGGTATCTTTAACGTTCACGAATGATCAGTGCGAGCAGACGGTTCTTCCAGTTTAACGTCCTTCCGATGAACAGCACACACCAGGATGACCATTTGTAGCTGGCTCAAACATTCAAACGCAGGCTCAACTGCTCAGATGTGAGTGTGCATACCCCCAGGTTCTCCTGCCAGTCCCAAATGAGCCAACTTCTGGTGTATACACATATTGATTTGGATATATTGGGTGGGGGGGGGGGTTCCAGTTTATTTCTAATGATAAACTCAATCTGTTAAGTTATTCTCTTGTGCACTGAAAATGCAGATTGCAGGACGTTTTTCGTTGACTTTGTAACTTATCTGCATTTATTCAAGCAAAGCTCATGATCAAGATAGTCTTGATGATTTGCCTTGTAGAAGCATGCATGCCTTTCACTGCAGGTGTTAAAGTTATCAGTTGTCACGAGAAAGAGTACATAAGCGTTTGTGCTGTCTAGACTGGGTTCGATTCTCGCCCAAATAGGATCCAACAACAAACTGTCATCAGCAATAAAGCTCAGCAATGCAGGAGGCTTTAAATAGGAGGCAGGAGGCATTATAAAATACTTTAAAAAAAGAAAAAAATTAAAATAAATTCATTCAGGGCAGCTTTTTTTTTTACATGAAGTGGTGGTATGTTCAGCTGGCCGTCCCATCTTCTGGCATTTCTGGAGGTATTAAAATATCCCACATATTGAAAAGAGTTGCGAACAGCAGTGGTTAATAAGGGAGAGTTTCTGGCAGTACCTGTAAGAGTTGGTGCGGCACATGATTGACATCGAGATGATCCCATCTGAAATCGTTCTTAAATCCAGTCTACAAGTAGAAGGGCATTCGGTAGAGCACATTACCACCGCCAGGCTGAACCGTTTACATTCTGTATCCCACTGATAGGCTGGATCTGGATCTGGACCTGAACCAAAATCGAATTGGCTTGTTATTGTCACCTAACCAACTTGTCCACCAAGTTTTGTCAAATGACTTTGAAATATCGTGCTATGCAAGGTGTTTCAAAAATACCTGGACAACTTCAGTTGTCAATATGTTTAGAACCACAAATGATACAGCAATTCCCTTTGGTTTATATGGTACAGAAACTAGTATAGTTTTGTGCACACCATCAATACACTTCAATGTGAGTTCCGTTTGTCATGCGCAGGACATCAGGGCGATGCACAAGTTCTTGCCATGTTCAGTTCAGCATGTTTGTGCCCACCAGTGCACATGCAGCTGATCCGAGAACGAAGATCCTGCAGGTTTGCCACGTTGGTGTTGTAGACAACATCTTTGACAAACCCCCCACAGAAAAAAATCAAGGGGGTTTATGTCTGGTGATCGTGGGGGCCAGGGGGTTGGTCCGTCTCGGCCAATCCAGCGACCTAGAAATTTTTCATTCAGGACGGCTCAAACGACTAAGGTCCAGTGAGGGGGGAGCGCCGTCCTGTTGAAAAATGATATAGGGTTGCAGGTCTTCCATCTGTGGGAAAGCAAATTCTTCCAACATGTTCATGTAAATTGTTACCGTATCCTCCACAAAGAAAAACAGACCCACCTAGCGGTCATGGAGAAGGCCGAACCACACATTAACCTTTGGACTGCCACGTATGTGTTCAATGACCACATGGGGGTTTTCAGAGCCCCAGATCCTCACATTATGCTGGTTGACCATCCTCAATACATGAAAGGATGCTTCGTCTGTGAAAATGACTTTTTCAGGTAATCTTCGTCATCCTCAATGCGACTGAGCATTTCCAAAGCAAACACCTTGCGTTTGGGTCCGTCGTTTTGTTTGAGTTCCTGCAGAATCTGTCTTTTATACAAAATCCTGTGTACAGTGGTGGTTGGTAGTCCCAGTACTCTGGATGCACATCAAATTGATTTTCTAGGACTTTGTTGAGATGATTCACGCACTCGTTCAACGTCTGCCGCACTTGTGCTTGGTCGACCGGTACTTTTCTGTTTCTGACAACTTCCACTCTTCTTAAACCTCTTGTATCACTCTCTGAAACTCGACAACTATGGCAGATTCCTTCCATACCTTGTACGGAAATTCCGCTGAACTTGCATGTCAGATCTCATCTCGTGGACTATTCAACGGACTGAGCTTTCTCCTGTGGAGTCGCCATTTTCTTTTACATTACACCTCCAAACCTGAAAATAAAGAAAACTTTCTGAGTTTCTGTATCATATAAAATAAAGGGTATCATCGTCTCATTTGTCATACTAAATATATTAACAACCAAATTTGTCCAGGTCTTTTTGGAACACCCTCTATATCGTTTTAAATCTCTTAATTATGAAGAATCACTTAATAATTCTCTGAACCAGATCTGGATCTGGATCCGGATCTTCACCAAATCGAATAAATTGGTCCTTGTCACACAACCAACCTGTCCACCAAGTTTCGTCTGAATACGTCCACACCTTTTTGAGATATTGTACTCATGGACAGACAAACAAAGAAACTGATAAACGGGATGATACATAACCTTCAGTGTCGGAGTTGATTACATGTTGGTGTACACCAGTCAAATCCCAAATTCCTGTGCTAATCTTCACGGGCACTGCATATGTCACGCTTACGCAGTTAACGATATACAACTTGTGGTCCAAATTCCGAAATGAATCCCAGTCAGAAATTGATTCACTGGATACATACATTTTCCGTTTTTATATGATTCACTGCCATGGTATGCTATGCTAGCATGACAAAGTGGTCTTTTGAGGGGACCATGAGTAAGCTGCTGGCAACCTTGTGAAATCCCAAGTTGGGTTGGTCTGTTTGTGTTCTCAACTGAATCCTGGTTCATGATGCAGGGAACCCAAGTTTAAATTCCTGAGAGTGTGTGTGTGTGTTTTGTGTGTGTGTGTGTGTGTGTGTGTGTGTGTGTGTGTGTGTGTTAATTGACTAATGTGATTGTAACACATGTAAAGGTATACTTGTCATGTGATACAGTGGCCTGCAAAAGTATTCACCCCCCTCCAAAGTTTTCACATTGTCATGCCACGTGAGCTTATTTCATGAACCTTTCAAATTAAATTTAACATATAGAGTTTTTACAAACTACTCCAAAGTGATCACTGGCACTTTGGTATCCACAAGAAATGCAGATAAAATGTGAATAAGTCAGATTAGCACACAAAACCAGATGATTCTCAGTTGCATAGTTATACAAATCCTTTGCATAATTAACTCTAAATCACTTCAGGACCAAATTATTTGTTTGAAAAGTTACAAAATAAGTGTAATAGGTTTCACCTGCATGTAATCAGTGATTTAACGTAAAAATTAAGCTCACCCACTTATCTAAGGAATTTTAAGGTGCAACCAACAAGGCAAACATGAAGATCAAGGAGCTTTCCAAATAAGTCAGACATAAAGTGGTGAAGAAGCACCGTTCAGGAGAGGGTTATAAGAAGATTTCACAATCACTCATTATCCCATTGAGTACAGTGAAATCCATCATTAAGAAGTGGAAGACATATCATACCACCCAAATTCAGCAGCCAGGCAAGCAGGAAACTGGTTCAGGATGTCACTGTAAATCCAACAATGACTTTGAAAGATCTGCAAGGCTTGATGTCCAAGATGGGGGTCAGTGTTCATCAACCAACAATATCCCATTCCCTCCACAAAGCTGGCCTCTATGGACAGATGGCAAGAAAGAAGCTAATCCTGAAAAAGACACATCCAGAAGCTCTGAAGGAGTTTGTGAAAAAGCATCTTAATGATACTGCAGGCATGTGGAGAAAAGTTTGTGTGCAGACGAGACAGAAGTTGAACTTTTTGGTGTAAATTCAAAGCGTTAAGTTTAGCGCAAGCCAAACAGTGCATGTCACACAGTCAACACCATCCCTACTGTCAAGCATGGTGGTGGCAGTATCATGTTATGGGGCTGCTTTTAATCAGCAGGGACTGCAAGCTTGTCAGGATAAAAGGTGCAATGGACGATTCAAAGTACAGGAGAATCCTAGATGAAAACCTGCTTGATTCAGCCATGAATCTGAAACTGGGTCGGAGATTCACATTTCATCAGGACAATGATCCAAAGCACAAAGCTAAAGCCACACTGGAGTTGCTGAATAAGAAGAAAAATATATGTTCTTGAGTGGCCCAGACAAAGTACTGCTCTAAACCCAATTGAACATTTATGGTGAGACTGGAAGATTGCAGTCCATCGACGATGCCCATCAAACTTGGCAGAACTGGAGCCATTTTCATGTCAAAAATGGGCAAAGAATTCACCATCTCACTGTGCAAAGCTGGTAGAAACCTACCCAAAAAACTCAGAGCAGTCATGACTGCAAAAGGTGTTTCCACCAAGTACTGACCTAAGGGGCTGAATACTTTTACAACCAGTGAATTTTGATTACCTCCGCCACCGAAGTTGAAGGAGGTTATGTTTTCACCCCTTTCTGTCTGTTTGTCTGCAGGATATCTCAAAACGTTGTGGATGGATCCGGATGAAATTTTGTGGACTGGTTCGGTATGTGACAAGGACGATTTTGGTGAAGATCCGGATCCGACTACTAGAATTTTAAAGTGTTTCTTCACCAATGAGAAATAGGGCCAAAAACGATATATAGCACGATATCTCAAACAGTTGTGGACGGATTCGGGTGAAACTTGGTGGACACATTGGGTTTGTGACGAGGACAAATTGGTTCAATTTCGGTGAAGCTCTGAATCCGGATCTGCATACGAGAATTATTTAATTTTTAAAGTGATTCTTCACCATGAGAGATAGGGCCAAAAACAATACAGTACTGTACAGCATGATATTTCAAAAATTTATTCGGCCCCATATGTTCTCGTGGATCAGGCATTACATGGCGGAGGTATGCGCTCTACTGAGTGCCCTAGTTTGTACATGTTTTCTGCAGGTGTTCCTGACATGCAATCTCCTTCAACTATAACAGTGTATAGTTTGATCTTTTCAGTTATCAATTAAAAAGTTAATTTGGAGAAATTATTTCTACATAATTCGTAATTCATCGAAACGTGGCATTATTGGTTGGGGGTGAATACTTTTGCCGGCCACTGTTTATAGATAAGCTCCTCTATGAGCCTTAGATCATTGTAACAGTAAATTGAAAATAAACAAATTTAAAACTTACCTTCATATCTAGTATGTTTGGCACCCTTCAATAGGACCCCATCATGCAATAGAACCCTTCACGTGAAACGTATTTGGACACTTCAGCATCCTTGTCGGCCAATATACCCAAGGCCGTGATAAGTGATCGAATTGAGACTGCTTGCGAGGCCGGCCCTTTCTGCAAGCTCTTTTCATCCGGAAGTTCCCTCACCCCCTGCTACAGATGAGACCCCGCTGTTGATTGCTTGAGCCGTGTCGCCAGACACACCTCGTAGGAGAGTGTGAAAATGCCTCCACACACGATGGGAGCTTCTGTGCATTGCGAACCACTGGATAAAAGAGATTGTCAAAGCAAATTAAACTCTTAGCAACATCACTAATCTCATTTTCCTCCATGGTCAGACTTGAGGTCGTTTCACCGAATGTTTTGCAGTCGTTTTGGGGACTTTACACTTGCCGTCATGTGATTCAGTATGCAAAACACACCTACATCTTATTTCCTCTTTGCAGTTGTCCGATTTTCTCCCCTCACCCAAGTCAACTGAATCGGTATTTCACTTGTGCGTGAATATTGACGAATACGCAGCACATTCTGCTCGAATCACCGGCACTTTAGTATTGCAGCGAAGACTATTTGTGACACGTCATCGCTTAAACAAAGCTGTCCACCAATTGTTCAAAATGGAAAAAGACAAGATAGCTCAAAGCAAACCTCATACATCTGTTTATCGGTGTGTGTGTGTGTGTGTGTGTGTGTGTGTGTGTGTGTGTGTGTGTGTGTGTGTGTGTGTGTGTGTGTGTGTGTGTGTGTGTGTGTGTGTGTGTGTGTGTGTGTCATTGATCCATATGCAGTTTGCAGAACATAAAACGGAGTCCTCCCAGGTCTTGAAGTATCCACCTCCGTTTTAGTAAGGATCACGATTCATGGACCAGGTTTTGAAGTTTAGTTCCGTTTTGCTCCGAGGGCTCTTTTCAGGATCGTCACTGAGCCACGAACAGCTGCCAACTGCAGTTTGTTTGTAGTAATATTCCCCGGGATGGTTTTTAAGATCTCTGTGAAGATTTTTTTTTTCCATTCCCGTTGCTCCAATGATCACTGGTACAATTTTGGCACTTTTCAGCTTCCAGGATCTTTTCACTTCATTTTTGAGATCTTAGTATTTGGTTATTTTCTTGATTTCTGCATTGTTTAGACCATAATCGCTGGGTACTGACACCTCAATTAGCAATGCTTTCTTTTCTTTTTTGTACCGAAGTACTATATCCATTTGCAATGCTTTGTTTTCTATGTTCACGCTCAAAGGGACCATCATGTCATACGTGAGCATTCTGTCCTTGCTTTTAATGATTGCTTTCGGTTCATGTTTCCATGAGTTTTCTGAAACTGGGATATGTGCCAGTGGATTACTTTTGCATATGTGCCAGTGCCAAACTTTTGCATATGTGCCAGTGGATTACTCTGCATACTTTGTTGTGTCTTTGTGTGTACAGCTGTTCTGACATGAATTTTGTACATCCCGATAGGAGGTGGCTCATATTTTCTGTTTCTACCTTGCAGAACCTACATTTGGCCGATTGATAGATGAAAATGGACCTCCAGGTCAAGTGATTTCCACCAGCGAACCACTCCTCCATGCCAGACAAAGCATTCCCACTCCAACCACATCATCCTCAAAGCTCCTACCCTTGGCGTTCAGGGCTCCATACTGTCCACTGTCCACTGGAGTTCCATAATGGAACTCGAACAGCCATGGAACATCGACTTGGCAGCATGCGGGCCACCATTCCATATGGACCTTGCAGCGGCCCTCGTCTCCACTCCTTAACAAGCCTCACTTACATAATGAGCCATCCCTCCACTGCACCTGCCTCCTTCTCTCGCTCCCCTCATTGCCAGGGTCACAGTCTCAGGATCGCCACCATCGGAAACAAGCAGGGAAACTGGTGAGTGAGAAAGTGTGACAAGGTGATTGCATGCTAACTTCATCGACACCATCTTGTAAAAACTGTCATCCCAAACCAGCTAATATTGTCATCCCATTGTTTCATGAATGTATGCAGCGACCCTTGGATGAATGTTAAACTGGCATCCCATCTGCCAGCTGTAGTTGGTGGGTGTTAAAAGGTCCCATGGTGTCCTTTGATCGCGAAGAGTAGGCGGGCTATCACCTGTCCAAACTACTGTTTGGAAAGGGAGGGCAAACCACCCAAGATGACCCTTGGCCAATTAACTGCTTCGGCAGAACCAATGTTCTGTAACGTAGTGTGGTACACAAGATACTGTTCTGTATACTGTGTGGTTTCTGTGGGTAAACATAGTGCCTGTGTCGGTATGTTAAGGAGCTGATAATCGTGACCCTTCTCCACCATTCCCTCTCATTAATTATTTAATTTGTTTCATCTGTAATCTGTGTGTTTTATCAACCCATTTTCACTAACTACCCAGCAAATCCCTTCCTGGCAACCATGGGACAAGATAAGAGCTGCAGCAATGTTGAAAATGACCTTGACCTGCCTGAAGTTATTCGCAATCACAGGCTTGGACAGAGGCTCCAAGCGGCTGGTGGTGAACCATTGAGTGCATGGTCATGACGTAAGAAAAGCTGAGGGGTGAGGACAGAATAGGCATTGGTTCATGGCAGTTCTGCCGGGATGGCATCGAGCAAGGAGCGGAGAGTCAGAAAGTGGAGATCGGTGACCGTCATGAGTGAGAGATGTCCTAGAGCCCAGTGAGCGGACAGACGAGTTAAAGGACTCAACAATGCCATACAAGTGCGCGTATGCCAAGACGCTACAAAGCCCGGATGCACCCCAGCCAGACATGTCTCCCTCCCACCAAATATTTGTCATCTCACCCTCACTCTCCCTCACCCAGCCAACACCGACCCCATGCAGGAATCGTGTTGGGGGCAGGTTTTTTTCTTTCTGTGTCTTGTGACCTCACCCTCTCTGAATCTTTGTGGTAAGGAGTAAGGTATTGCATAAATCGTTGAAATATCGTGTGTGTGTGTGGGATGATAGTGTACATAATATTGCAATATTTGTGCATCTACCTCTCTCTCTCTCTCTCTCTCTCTCTCTCTCTCTCTCTCTCTCTCTCTCTCTCTCTCTCTCTCTCTCTCTCTCTATCTCTGTCTCTGTCTCTGTCTCTGTCTCTGTCTCTGTCTCTGTCTCTGTCTCTGTCTCTGTCTCTGTCTCTGTCTCTGTCTCTCTCTGTCTTTGTCTTTGTCTTTGTCTTTGTCTTTGTCTTTGTCTCTTTGTCTCTTTGTCTCTTTGTCTCTTTGTCTCTTTGTCTCTTTGTCTCTTTGTCTCTGTATCTCTCTATATCTCTATATCTCTCTATCTCTCTATCTCTCTATCTCTCTATCTCTCTATCTCTCTATCTCTCTATGTCTCTATGTCTCTATGTCTCTATGTCTCTATGTCTGTCTCTCTCTCTGTCTCTCTCTGTCTGTCTCTCTGTCTCTCTGTCTCTCTGTCTCTCTGTCTCTCTGTCTCTGTCTCTCTCTCTCCCTCAATTATTATTAAACTTGCTTTCTCACTCCTGGCCTGGAGCATGGTTTAGGATTTGGCAATTGTAATCGCAGCAATTTTGCCATTATAGCCAAACTAGCGAGGTACCCGTCCTTATGCACGGGAAGGGGGTGACTGTGGGGTGGGGGTGGGGGAGCAAATCTCAAAAAAAAGCTTTGAGAAATTTTATAAAAACTAAAGCAAACAGACAATGCAGCAACGGTGAATAAATTCTACATTCCTGTGACGCCTTCAGTCGAATGTCAGGCATGGATAGACAGCCGGTTCTTGAAGGACTTGGGCAAAAACTTCCTGCAGTTGACCCCAACAGAAGTAAGGTGGTTCATATTTCTATGATGTTAATGTCGAAACTGCAAATACTGAATTGGCGAATGTCATTGGTGGAAACCCTCAGATAATTTCCTCACTCCCCTTTAAACTCAATCTCTATATTTTCATTTCAAACAGAATCATTCCAATCATAAATTAATACTACACTATTAATATAACAAAATACGATGTCACAAACACTCATGAGGATAAACGCCGTTCTGACGTTGCATCCGGATAGGGGGCAGTTTTGTACAGATCGAAACTCAAAATCATAATTGTATTGAGGAATTTATGAAACCTCCCACCCACATTAGCACACCCGCTGGGACCCCAAAATGTTCCACAAAAGGTTTGGCGGAGCTCGCCCCAAAATTGAGGGAGTTGTTCGGGGACGGACAGACACTCCTGCTTTATAATATGGATTTGGCAATTCACTAAACCTGCAGCCTTTGGGAAATATGGCATAAATCTTGTTCGGAAGGTCAAATTTGTGGTGCATTTTTCCCAGGGTTCACGCTCGGCTGCAGTCCTTTTCAAAGAGGGAAATTACTCTCGTCTATATATCTCGTTAGAGGTTCTGTATGTTGGAAACCAAATAAAAGATTGTGCGGCTTTCCCAGTGGATGTCGTATGATCTCGGAGGACAAGATATTGCTAAATTGGTGATAATCCGGGTGGAAGATTTGACCACATGTTCACCACATGATCCACCATTACTCATCGCTTATTGGCGAATCATCAGCGACAGCGCAAACAGCAATGCATACCAATGAGGCTCCCAAACATGTACCATGTGCGTATGTTGAAAGCAGTCAATATATAAATGACAAAGAAAGACCCACCCACACCTGATGAAACCGGTCTGGCAGCTGGGGATGTGTGTAGCATTGGGATTCTCATGTGTATACTATTTGTGAATGTCTTTACAGCTGTGGAGGAACTCTGGGAAGGGTTTGAAACAGCAAATGGCTTACCTTGTGTCACTTTCTTGGTTGCTTTATGCAGATTCTTCAGCTAGAAGAGCATGATTTATATACTCCGAGCCACCTGGGTTTCATTAATTAGCTGAGAGCTTATTAGTTATTTCCTCCATTCACAGGTGAGAGATCGAAGTCAGTACACTGGGAAAAATCACACAATTGTTGGAAAACATCCATAATTGGAAATATAAATAAATGAAAAAAACAAAAATGCAGGTCAATGACCAGAGACAACGGGGAAGCACGATAATTTTGTGTGCCGACAGGCAACGAAGCCGACACACCGGAAAAGTATCACAGAATTTTCGGACAACATCCGGAAATGAAAATATAAATAAATGAGAATAAATAAATGAAAAATCAAATGCAGTTGAGCGACTTGAGACAATGGGGAAATATGGTTTGTGTGCTTACACATTGTGTAAGCACACCTCACAAGGCTATATATAAAGCTCTTTCTTACACTGACTCACTGACTGATATTAATGATTGGTACCTTCTGGATGGCATAGAAAGCTGAACTTTTGTGTGCCGATGGACATCAAAACTGGTACACCAGTAAAAATCACAGAATTTCCGGACAACATCCGGAAATGAAAATATAAAGAAATGAAAAAAAAAGAAATAAAATGCAGTTGAGTGACCTGAGACAATGGGGAAGCACGGTTAATACACTTACACAATGTGTAAGCACACCCCGTTAGTGTGTGTGTATGTGTATGTGTATATATATATATATATATATATATATATATATATATATATATATATATATATATATATATATATATATATATATATATATATATATATATATATATATATATATACACACACACACACACAAGCCTGGTGTTGGCGCAGTGGTTAGGGCAGCGGCTTGGGATCCAAAAGGTCCTGAGTTCAAGCCCCGTTGGGCCACTGAATTAATACACCAGGGGGTTGACTCAGCCTGTCATCCTTCCGAGGTCGGCAAAGTGAGTTTCCAGTGTACTGGGCCGGTGTATACCCTGGTTAAAATAGGTGTACCATATCCCTGTGTCGTAAGAGGCGACCAGGGTTGCGTCAGGAAGGGCATCGGGCGTAAAACATGTGCCAAATCACTATGCGGATCATACGGATGATCCGCTGTGGCGACCCCTAACGGGAGCAGCCGAAAGAAGATATATATATATATATATATATATATATATATATATATATATATATATATATATATATATATATATATATATATATATATATATATATATATACACACACACACACACACAAAATTTGATTTATTTCAAATGCTAACAGGCTTGAGAACAACACCGGGAAATGCTTGGTACCCCTGCTGGTGTAGGATAAAATGGTTTATTTTCTTCTAAACCATGCACATATACCATGACTGCACGAACTTCCCCACAATGTAGCGGATAGGCCAATATGTGCATGTCTTTTTGTGATGTGAACATTCTCATGTGGATGGGATTTGTCGTTCGCATGTTCGAGTTCCATCTCCATAAATGTAGTTTGGTTTGCTCAAGATCCTCAATGAACGGTTGCTTGTTGTGCTTTACATGTGACATGAAGAGCAGCTGTTTATTTTGAAAGTTTTTTTTTAAACATCAGACAACTTGAACAGTATGAACAATTGTGCATCTCACAGTGCAGCAGTCTTGCAGAAAAGTTTTGGTTGCAACCTTGGCCAGCGATTTGAGACGTGATCTCCAGGGCAGAACGTGCAAGAACATGCAGATAGCGCGCAGCACGAGTCAAACTTTTGGAACCTCGTTCCTCGTAGCAAAGATATGCATTTTCAATTCGGAGGGATTGAACTTCTTGTTCAACTTTACCATCCGTTCAGCGAACTATCACGGGACCTATATATGCCCGATGTTCCAAAATCTAAACACAAAATGGCTGTAAAATGGAGGATTCAGTTTCATATTTTTTACGTGCTAAACCAGCTAAAAATCAATGTGCAGAGACCCTCAGGTCCGACGGTGCCACATACTGTTAGGCCTGTAATTTATAACCAAGATCCACCATACATCAACCTCCCAACGCTCCCCTAACGTTTACTTACTATTCTATGAATATCTGATCAGTTGGGTTCCAGATATTTCACCACCTTCCCGATATCCTGACAAAGAGAAATCGATATCAGCAACACGCTTTATTTTCCCGCACTGGCAGGGAATGTGCTGCGAGGGAATTATGATTTATGATTAAGTTTTATGCGACCCCGCGCGCAAAATTTGTCAGCGCACTTCTGAGGCTGTGTATTTCACCTGGCGCGTGCGTAATTTCCACACCTGTCGCGCGAGACCGTGTCACCGCAACGCTCGCAGGGCCTGTGCTCGCTCAGCTGATGTACTACATTTGCCGGCTGTTATGTCTGTTGCCTGTTTTGACGCATTTTAATACAAAACATGTCAAGCGCCGGTAAGCCCCCTGCTCTCTCCATAAGCCACGGTGGACCCACTATGCATGTAAGGTGATCTATCTTCGTGATTTGTTTGTAGAGAGAGGGGGGGGAATAAAATAACTTGGGTCTCATGTAAGCCCTGCTGTGCCTAGCTCTTCCCGCCTGATTTGCTTTCAAAATTAGAGGCAATTTTGATAAGGGGGGGGGGTGGGAGTGTTTATGGGCCACGAGCCCAAAATTCATGCCTAACCCAGAGGACTTATTATCGTGAGCTCGATGTTGAAGTCCTTAAGGTGGGTATAAACGCACCTGTCCTTTAGTCCATGCCACGAGGACTCACCAGTTGAAGAGCGTCACTCAAACCCTAGATGTTCATGCCTTTGGTGAAGGGGTGGAGGGGGGCCCATCCTCTGATCTACACATTCAGCTCCTGGAACCTGGATCCTCACACCTCGATACTCGAACTCGACTCCTCTCTCCAGGTTCTTCTCACACTCCGCTGCTGGCACTTTACATTTTATTTTGAACATTATTTTTCCCTTTGGTGTGATTTCGTTCCAGTCTTGCATTGAAGCTCTGCCACATTTGTACCCCACTAACACAGGGGAATATCAGGGTTGGGATGGTGAAATAGCGTTAAATGAGACGGTTTTGGTTTTGCTTGTTTTGTGTTTTTTTTTTTTTCACTCGTTGTATGGTATAACACGGATTGTGTGTATTTGTGAATTTTTCTTACATTTTCTTTTTCAATTTCGTTGGTAAGCAACGCCCGCTCTCATCTTGGGATCACTCCATTTGCTATTCATCTGAATTGTTGCCGATCTCATTCCTGTGCAAGACAGAGTGAATTTTAAAATATGTGAGATTTCCACTGGGGGTTGGTCACATCTGTTTGGTGCTGTTTTCACGATGTCATTTGACCCACGATACTCTTTTTCGTTTTTTTTTTTTTGACTCACTTGCTATACCTGCAGTATACAATGCATATTGTCCCCCTGTGCCACATGTGGGATCCTTGGCGTGCACACAATACACCTCATGGGCCTCTCTTTGTTTTATCCATCATTAGCTCAATAACGATCTCAAACATTGTGCTATAAAGTGGTCAAAAAGGAACATACACTCCTCTCCACTCAAACATGCACCACATCACCAAAGGTATCGGGACAACACACCCAAACTTGAAATGAACACTCCCAACCTGCATGCACATATTTTCCCCACACTGCAATGTAGTCTGTGTCTTCCGTTTCTCCTTGCGACATTTTGCACAAAGCTGCACTACTAGCTTGCTACTTGCTGGTAGTGCAACATGTCCAAAATGTAACTGAGTTGTGACATTCTAACTACAATATTATAACTCGTCAAATTTGGGTTCACCTATGGGATCCCACCTGTTCCCAAGGGGTCACGTATGGGATTCCACTTGTTCCCAAGGGTCTGTATGCAGGATCCCAACTGTTCCTGGGGTCTGCATATGGGATCCCACCTGTTCCCAGTGTCTGCCTATGGGATCCCACCTGTTATCCCACCTGTTCCAAGGTCTGTGTATGGGATCTCACCTGTCCCTGGGGTCTACGTACGTAATCCCACCTATTCCCAGGGTCTGCGTATGCGATCCTACCTGTTCACGGGGTCTGCGTACGAGATCCTACACTTGTTTTGAATTGTGATCTTATCATCAAGTAAAGAAACAGTTGTTTTCATGAATTGCACCGTCTGAATTGAATCGTATTGTTTCATCCCTAAACACTGGAGAAAAAGATGGATCCACTGCCATAATTTTATCCCTCCCCAGTCGTTACTTTCAAATCCAGCTGCTTGTGGCACTCACCAATCCCGTTAGGCTGGGGGATGATAGTCATTTCCACATGAGGATTCGCCTTAATTTAAATTTAATGTCGTGTAAACTACTGGTCCAAGGTTCGATAAGACTTCTTTCTTTTTTTGAAAACACCGGAAAATGGGGAAGAATTAATGTTCCAGTTTTGATTGTTGGTAATTATTTTAAGAAGGTGTCAGTCGTTAGGCCAAGACTGTCAAGTGAAGCCCCCCCCCCCCTGAGCTCTGATAGCTACTAACCCACAGAGTTGGTGGGCCACGCCAAACTCTTGGCCTTGGGCCTTCTTGTTGATGTCATGGTGTGAGAGTAGATTCGTGTCATCTTTAGCCACTCACTCGCTGAGTAGGTAAAACCTTGTTGCATTACCCTCACTGATGTGGGTTTGATTTCCATAGCTGCTCACAGCGAGGCTCTTGGTGTGGGAAGCAAGAGTAGTCTTGTCGTCTCGGACATTCCTTGACACTGGGTCTGTCTTGCTGTTTGCAACCTGAAGTGTGGTTGTTGTCTGGACTGCACCTTCGCCACGATAAATAAACGCAGGTGCCCAGGTGTTCCTGTGAACAGCTGTCTTTGGTTCCAAAGGATAAAAGAGTCCTGTCCAGTCCAGCATTTACGATACAGCAGTGATAGTTGTAAAGAGTAACGGAAAATAATCATAACTAAATAAAACAGAAGACCAAATATTGCATTAGAGTAATCTGAAGGAACCCGAAGAAGTAAAGAGCAAAGATGGAGACATCAAGAGGTACCAGGTTTCAGCAAGAATTAGCACAAATAAAGAGAAATGTGAAAAAGTAGAAAGGTGTGAAAGATGAGAGAGATATGAAGGAGAAAGGAATCAAGCTCAGAGATGTTGGGAAGAACCTGGATAGATAGATTTCAGCAGTTACTTTCCAGGCTCAAACGCAGCAACAGGTACAAGCTACCAGATGTCTGTCAGTGGGGAAGCACAGTCCACACAGCATCAGGATATAGTACAAACATACATATTATATATATATATATATATATATATATATATATATATATATATATATATATATATATATATATATATATATATATATATATGGATACAAACCAACACGACATAATAGTGACCGAAGCTTTTCGTGCTGCACTCTTCAGGGTAAAAATCGCAGCAAGTGAAGAAGGAAGTGAAGGCGCGTGCTTCATACGCAGGTCTCAATACGGTAGACGCTGATTGATTCAACTGTAATGACGTCACGGTTAATCCGAAGGCCCATTTGTCGGCTCATCATATTCACATCGAGCTCCCATTGGCTGGAGCAGAGTTCGTCGATGATTGACGTTTGCAACCACATCCTGGAGAGAGGGGGGATGGGTTTCCCCTAAGGTCCATTGACCATTTGTTACCGTACTTCCCTTGATCTTTCCATGCTGAAAGAGACACAGAGATCGTACAAATTCCTTTTGACGACATAGTATTGGATCGGTGGTAAGGATGAAGGTTGCTTCCAACATACTAAATGAAACGAGCTCCGACCTCGGCTCAATATCCTGAACATATCTGCATTGTACTGGTCTGCACAGATAGGGTTGGTGACCAGGTGCTCTGCAATGGCAGATGAGGCAGGTACAGTGGCCGGTGGTTGCTGGATATTTCTACAAGCTCGCACTGGTTGTGTTCTAACCCTCACAATCTTTCTTCGAATCGCCAAGGGGATGTGTTTTTTTTTTTTAATCCGATCAGCCAATGTTAGTGTTGTTCGGCCCACGTACCGAGCTTCCCATCGGCACTTAAACTCATTGATAACATTGCTGGTTTGTGAGATGGGTAGCACATCCTTGTTGACTGACGTCAGCAAACGGCGAGAGGTAAAGATTACTCGGGGTTGCACAGCCAGAAACGTGATGGACACAATATGTGTGATTTGTACTTCAAACCTTCGTGATGATTGCCCTTTCAAGGGCATCCTGATATAGACTGGACATTTGTCCGGACCAATCTTCCAATCTTTTGTCGTGTTTAGAATCTTGCGTGTGTATCTCTTAACTATATGCTCAGGATAACCATTCTCACCGAGTATATTCATGATTGTGTCAATTTCAGCAGGAAGATTACAAGGTGAACAAATCCTCTGTGCTTTGTTAACCAGGATATTGATCAGGGCAATTTTGTTTCTCGTGGAGCTGTGGGAGTCCCAGCGAGTATACTGCCCTGTGAAAGTCTGCTTCCAGTAGACGGATGTTGTGAAACCAAGATTGGATCTATCAACCAACACGTCCAAAAACGGTAACGTGTTTGACGATTCCAGCTCCGTGGTAAACTTCAGCGCTGGATGGAGAGTGTTGAGCCATGCCTGGAAATTGTCACATGCCGTCCGAGACTCAAACAAAGCAAAAATGTCATCAAAATACCGATAGTATACTATGGGGGAATCGACCTCTTGCCGACAAATCAGTTTCTGCATTTCATGATGGCCAACAAAGATATTTGCAAGAGCTGGGACTAATGGAGAACCCATGGCCACATCGTCCGTTTGAACATACATCATGTTGTTAAAACTGAATTCCACCTCCCTTGTTGCTGTGTTCATTAATTCCACGAAGATGTTACGAAATCATCGGTTGTTCCAGATCGGTGTGATACAGCAAATGTGCGCATATCTCAATCGTCTCTGTCAGCGGTACATTCGTGAACAAGTTTTTAATATCAAAGGATGCCATGATGTTGTGCTCACTTGTCGGTGTTTTAGCTCCAATTGATTCTTCAAATGTGAAGGAATCCTTAACCACAGAATGAGAAAGTGAATCCAATACTGGTTGCAGTACCTCTCCCAACCACTTGGCAAGTTCATGTTGTGCTGATCGTACCATGGACAGTATCGGTCTTCGAGGGATATTCTCCTTGTGAATCTTCGGCAGGCCGTACATTCTTGGACATTGGGCTCCAAGAGGTTTAATTCTGTCGTCCACCTCCTTTGATAGTTCTCCACGTTTGAGAAGCTGCAACAGTCATTTGACGATCTGACCTTCCACCTGAGGCGTGCGATCATGTTCCGTTACACCGCCCAGATATTTAAATTTGGTTTCATCTTTTAGGATGTCCATCACCTTGTCAATGTAATCAATCTTATTCATGATTACCACTCCGGTTCCTTTATCCGATTTACAGATGTGAATGGCAGCATTCCTCCTCAATTCTTGTATTGCCAAGAGAATATCCCGTTGCATGTTTTTGCTTTGTTTGAGTCTCGGATGGCATGTGACAATTTCTAGGCATGGCTCAACACTCTCCATCCAGCGCTGAAGTTTACCATGGAGCTGGAATCGTCAAACACGTTACCGTTTTTGGACGTGTTGGTTGATAGATCCAACCTTGGTTTCACAACATCCGTCTACCGGAAGCAGACTTTCACAGGGCAGTATACTCGCTGGGACTCCCACAGCTCCAGGAGAAACAAAATTGCCTTGATCAATATCCTGGTTAACAAAGCACAGAGGATTTGTTCAACTTGTAATCTTCCTGCTGAAATTGACAAAATCATGAATATACTCGGTGAGAATGGTTATCCTGAGCATATAGTTAAGAGATACACACACAAGTTTCTAAACACGACAAAAGATTGGAAGATTGGTCCGGACAAATATCCAGTCTATATCGGGATGCCCTGGAAAGGGCAATCATCACGAAGGTTTGAAGTACAAATAAAACATTGTGTCCAACACGTTTCTGGCTGTGCAACCCCGAGTAATCTTTACCTCTCGCTGTTTGCTGACGTCAGTCAACAAGGATGTGCTACCCACCTCATAAACCAGCAATGTTATTTATGAGTTTAAGTGCCGAAGTGAAGCTCAGTACGTGGGCCGAACAACATTAAGATTGGCTGATCGGATCAAACAACACGTCCCCTTGGCGATTCAAAGAAAGATTGTGAGGGCAAGAACACAACCAGTGTGAGCATGTAGAAATATCCAGCAACCACCGGCCACTGTACCTGCCTCATTTGCCATTGCACAACACTTGGTTGCCAACCCTATCTGTGCAGACCAGTACAATGCAGATATGTTCAGGATATTGAGCCGAGGTCGGAGCTCGTTTCATTTACGTATGTTGGAAACAACCTTCATCCTCACCACCGATCCAATATTATGTCGTCAAAAGGAATTTGTACGATCTCTGTGTCTCTTTCAGCATGGAAAGATCAAGGGAAGTTCAGTAACAAATGGTCAATGGACCTTTGGGGAAACCCATCCCCCCTCTCTCCAGGATGTGGTTGCAAACGTCAATCATCGACGAACTCTGCTCCATCCAATGGGAGCTCGAGGTGAGGATGATGAGCCGACCAATGGGCATTTGGATTAACCGTGTCGTCATTATGATTGAACCAATCAGCGTCTACCTTATTGAGACCTGTGTATAAAGCACACGCCTTCACTTCCTCCTTCACTTGCTGCGATTTTTTTACCCTGAAGAGTGCAGCACGAAAAGCTTCGGTCACTATTATGTCGTGTTTGTTTGTATCCATACATGTGTATATATATATATATATATATATATATATATATATATATATATATATATATATATATATATATATATATATATATATATATATATATATATATATATATATATATATATATATATATATATATATATATATATATATGATATTGAACTAAGTACCACACCGATTTTGCAACAAACAGGAAAAAGCCAACCTCATCTCAGATAACATTATGTCTTTTGTGGTGTAGCCTGCGGGCATGCAGGGCGGGGCATGATGATGGGAGGAGGGGTCGGCGTGGTCATTGGGTCTGCAAGGGATATAAGGTGTGCGCGCCGCCGGAGGCGTTGTAGTAATGCTGGAGTCGCCCGGCTCGTGAGTGTGCTGAATACGCAATAAAGGAGAGCCGCGGGCAAAGTACGCTCGCGCTCGCGCTTGTGCAACACAGCCCGGCTCGACTGTTCCCCCGCATCGTGTCTGCCTGCTAAGCATCTTCTATCAGTACACCACATCCTTGATCCACGTATTGTTACGAATCTGGCAGCCATGAGCACTCAACATTCAGGTCCTTATAGAACACCTGTATTGGTAAGTGTGTGTTTATAGTTAGGGCCCCCCACATGTGTCTAACGGGAATTACATGTGTGCGCTGCAGAGTTTCTTTTACAACAAATCTCCTTCACTTCACGTCGCACACCGATTCCATTGCCCACGTGTGTTCGACCATGTACGTGGGTGGAGATTTCCATCGCCTCAAATCGGGACTCCGCCCAGGAAGGCAGGGTCGTGCCCTTTGTCCAATCACGCCATAGAAAGCGACTTTCCCACGACATGCCAGCCAATGAAGGTTGAGATGGCCACAGAGAGCGACTTTCCCACGACACGCCGGCCAATGAAGGTTGAGATGGCCACAGAGAGCGACTTTCCCATGACGCCCTGTCCAATGAGGGTGGAGATCGCCTCAGACGGCGATTTTCTCTCCCTGGAGGAAAAAGGAATATAAAGGAATGCCAGGCTGGGAGCGGAGATCATCGTCGTCTTGGGGGTCGTGGGTTTTGGTGCTGGCTGGTTCATCTGGTCCTGGGTCATCGTCGTCTCTGATCTTCTCCTTGGTCTTGGTCGATTGGTGCGTGGCCGGTTGGAGAGTGCGGTACCTGATGCTTGGAGCGGCATCGTGTTGTGGGTTCCAGTCCCGCTGAGCCGGATCGTCGAAGACCACACGAGGTGGATAGGTCCAAGCACAGGCTCTGGTCTCCAGCTCACCTTTCCTCGAGCTGGAAGCCTTCAATAAAGACCCGACGGGGTCCATTTCTTTGTGTGTGTGATTGTGTGTGGGCCCGTCTTCAAGTGGAATTGGGTGAGTGCTTTCTTTTGCTCATTGTACATTACATTTCTTATTCGGATAACTCTGCTCTTTGTGTACTTCCATCCCCGATTATTATTATAAATAAATTTCCCTATTGTTGAATGTCCCAGCTCGTTAGTAGGGTGAATATACTGGTTCTCGCTCACTTTTCCCAATGTAAATGAATGGGGGATTTTCAGCGATTCCCTTTTTTTTCCCTAAAAAGAAACCCCCTTTTTATCCGTTTTTCCCTGCTGTGCAGGGGTTTGGCTTTTTGTGAGGCAATGTTTTATGGTCGGATGCCCTTCCTGGACGCCTCTTACAACACAGGGATATGGTACACCTATTCTAACCGGGGCATACACCGGGACCAGTATACTGGTACTTATTTCGCCGACCTCGGAAGGATGACAGGCTGAGTCAACCCCCTGGTGTTAATTCAGCAGCTGAGCGGGATTCGAACTCGGGACACTGGGATCCCAAGCCGCCACCCTCACCACTAAGCCAACACCAGGCTTTGTATATATATAAAACCAGGCTATCCCAAGGTATATTTATTTGTCTCCCCTTTAACCTGGAGGTTGATCAGCTCACTCATTGAACCTATAAAGATTTGTTCATTCTCAAATTCCTTCAATAGTTTAATTTTCTTTGCACAATAATCCCCATCTAAAATATTGACAAACAAAACATTTGAATCTTTATATTTTTTAAGATACCCCTTTTGTGCCATTACGAAATGATAAACTTCTCTTAATGATCTCATCTGACCACCGCCCGAGTTGCAAATCATTTTTGTGTATAAACCACGCCATAAAAAAAGTTTTGTTTCAAATGTTTTCAGTTCATGCCGTGAAAATGAGGAAGTGTTTTTTGACACGGTCGTGCTGTGTGGTTTTAGACAGTCATGCTGTGAAAAAATAGGAACTATTCTGTGAGACAAGGTCTCGTGTTTATATTTTATCTCAGAACACGAACTGAAAACATTTGAATCAAAACCATTTTAAGTATGTTTTGTAAATGATTCATACAATCGCCCAGTTATTTTCCAAGCTGTCATTTCCTGTGGCCGCACCCAATGCTTAGGGAATTTCCTCGTTGTTGCCTTATAAGTGATTCACCAGACAAAGTTTCTGCCAGACGGGATTTTCATTTTTACAACTGAGACATGGATGATCTCTCTTCCGATGAAGGCAAAAGCTTACTACAGAGTTGGTAAGTTTGTTTGGTTTTCTCTTTGAACGATGAAGCAAATGATTATTAATTAAATCATGATAATTCTGATATATATATATATATATATATATATATATATATATATATATATATATATATATATATATATATATATATATATATATATATATATATATATATATATATATATATATATATATATATTTTTTTTTCCCTGACAGGGCATTGGAAGAAATTGAGTTTACGTATCACGACGTGGTTCATGAAATTAATACTCTTATTGAAGAGATCAATGATTTTAGAAGAGAATTGAAAGACATTTTCAATGAGTGGCACGAAGTCTTATCACGTCCTATCATCTCGAAGGAATTAAACCAATGGTGAGACACGTGTGTGTGTGTCTGTCTTCCTACCTACCTCTCTCTGCTCTTATTGAAGAGATCAATGATTTATAATGACTGGTCTCTGATCTCGAATGAATTAAACCAATGGTGAGACACGTGTGTCTATGTGTGTCTGTGTGTGTGTGTGTGTGTGTGTGTGTGTGTGTGTGTGTGTGTGTGAGTGTGTTTGTGTGTGTGTGTGTGTGTGTGTGTGTGTGTGTGTGTGTGTGTGTGTGTGTGTGTGTGTGTGTGTTGCTTTCCCTGTCTGTCTGTCTCTTCATCTATACCCTTGACTTATTATTTTTTTTTTCAGCACTATCGCACAACATCAGCTGTTGAAGCAATCTTGTACAACACATGATTTTCTGGAGGTAAATATTTCTGAATTATTATTAATATCACTCTCTCTTTAGAATGTCGTCTAATGTTGGTTGCATCATTAGTTTGAACGCGGTTTTGTCAGTACACTGGAATTAATTTTATTGACCTTGAAAGGATGACAGGCTGAGTCGGCCTCCTGGTGTGTTAATTCAGTGGTCAACGAGGCTTACTCATATTACCATGTAATTATTATCCACTTTTTGTTTCAAAACAGAATATGGTGTCTGAGTTTCGAAATCACAAGACATCTGGAGAAGATTGCTGGGAAAGATTATACATTCTCGCAAATGAATATTTAATATTTTCAATATTAATAAATTATATTTGTTTTGTATACAATTACTTGATTCTGAATTACAAGAAGAGGATCAAAACATGAAGGGAGGGTAGGTGCGCCCCCCAATGACCCATCACCCCCTCATCCCATCCCTCCCTCCCCATGTGTGTGTGTGGGGAAGGGTGGGGGGTGGGATGAGGGAGGTGGTGGGTCAAAGGTGGGGGCGCACAGGGGGATGAGGGGGTGGGGCTTGTGTGGGAGGGGCTTGTGTGGGCGGGGCTTCGGTGGGGCTTGTGTGGGTGGGGCTTGTGTGGGCGGGGTTTATGTGGGTGGGGCTTGTGTGGGAGGGGTTTATGTGGGTGGGGCTTATGTGGGCGGGGCTTCGGTGAGTCTTGTGTGGTCGGGATGTGTGTGGGAGGGGTTTATGTGAGTGGAGCTTGTGTGGGAGGGGTGTATGTGGGCAGGGTTTATGTGTGTGGAGTTTTTGTGTGGAGCTTGTGTAGACAGGACTTATGTGGGAGGGGTTGATGTGGGCAGGGTTTATGTGGGCAGGGGTTTATGTGGGTGGAGCTTATGTGGGAGGGGCGAATGTGGATGAGGTTTGTGTGGATCAATGGATGGGTGGAGAGATGGGTGGATGGGTGGATGAGTGGAGCTTGTGTGGATGGGTGGATAATTTTTTAATTAAATAAACATGTTGTGTGTGGGGGAACTAATTAACTAATCACTAATTATGTGAATATGGGTGGAGCTTGTGTGTGTGTGGAGCTTGTGTGGAGCTTGTGTGGAGCTGGTGTGGGGTTTGTGTGTGGTGGGGTTTGTGTGGGGTTTGTGTGGGTGAGGCTTGTGTGGGTGGAGTCAAAAAGGGGCGGAGTCAAAAAATTTCAATTTATCTTTGTCTTTTGTAATTCCTGTGAATAAAATGAACCTAAAATCTCTTCCCCTTCCAAATCATATATCTTATAAGTCCAAGGAACCGTATCTATTACATCAACAATTTTAAAAAGCTCGTTGGTCCATCTTTTCGTATAACCTTTTTCAAAATGAGATTTCCACCTATATATTCTTACGATATCACCAACTTTGAACTTAGGTTTTCTGACATTAATCTCTTTTTCATATTTTAATTTTGTAAATGTTTCTGATGGTTTCATATTTGTTGACGTGTGAATCGTGTCATTATACTTATCCACAATATCCTGAATAAAAGATGACCATTGTTGTGAACCGAGTTGTGTGAATTTTTTATATAGTCTCTCTTTTAAGGTACGATTAAAACGTTCAACAACAACTGCCTTCCCTTCATTAAAGGTACTGTATAATGTAATACTGTTATTTTTTAGAAAATTCATAAATGTCTTGTTATAAAACTCTCTACCCTCATCAGTCCACAATTTTTTAGGTTTTCTCTTACTTTTATTAAATATCTGTTGAAAAGCTAACATAAGAGTATTACCTGTTTTGTTTTTTAAAGGGACAACCCACACATATCTACTCCTCAAATCAATAACGGTTAAAGCATACTTGTACCCCTTATCATTATTGAGTTCAATCAAATCAGCAGACCAGATATAATCTACTTCCTTGGAATAAACTTTCCTTCTCTGAAACTTTGTGAATATTGGTTTATGTAATTCATCAGCTAATTGCTCTTCAGTCTTAATGACATCATTAGAGCTTACAAGTTTTTTGAATTTCCAAGTCCAAGTTTCAATTTAGCACTGATCATCTTCTTCACAATGAACCGATCAACTTTTTCTCTCAAGGTTGGATTTTGTATCAGAGACAAATTATACAACATTTCTCTATCGGCTTCATGCTTTTCTTCCAACGTTGTGGTATTCCCATAATCAATATCGTGTCTCATGCACACTTCATCAACTCTATTGATAGGCTGCCTCCAGGATTTAGGATTGTCTGCCTCATCTAATCTTTTATCCAAGTTTGTGCCTGGACCACAGAAAGAATACCCTGGAAGATGTAATTCCCCTGGTATTCCAGTAGTTGTAAATTTACTTCCTGATAAAAACTTTTGTATATCTCCTCCGAGTTTGTGTTTGGAGATAAATTGATTTTTTTTTTGAACCACACACCGAACATATACCTTTTTGGATAACCCTGTTATTTTTACTTTTAATATATGAAATATTTTTAGTATTAGTTTTCTTTTTACATTTGAGACAATAACTCATTTATTTATGTGAAAAAGTCCTGCAGAGTGCAAAAACCTTTTTAGTTTCCAACATGCACATTTGAATCTTAATTTTTAAAACATAAAGAATCCTAAGAAATGCCTTCACTCTCTCCTCCATTTATTTAAGAAAAAACTTGAATTAAAATGAATAGCTTGACGATGTCAATAGTCTTGAAGAAAATATTGCAAATAGACTTGTCAATTCTTTGTTTTCCTCCTCGGTGGGTTGAGTTATTTTCTGTAATACCACCAATCTTTTTTGAATCTCACTGGTTTCCATATTTTGATATTTATTTTGTCTCGCTCTTTCCTCCCTCTCCTCCCTCTCTCTCTTCTCTTTTTCCTCCTTCTCTTTCTTCTCCCTCTCCTCCTTCTCTCTCTTCTCTCTTTCCTCCTTCTCTTTCTTCTCCCTCTCCTCCTTCTCTCTCTTCTCTCTTTCCTCCTTCTCTTTCTTCTCCCTCTCCTCCTTCTCTCTCTTCTCATTTTCCTCCTCTTCCCTCTCTTCTTCAACTCCTTCCTCATCCCTTACTATCCTTGAATCGTTTACACCCCATAGAATATTATACATATATTCATCAGGATTTCTTGTTATTCCTGCATCGAAAATAATTTTTTTACAACAGGAAACCAATAAAATTTCTTTTGAATTTCTAAAAGAGCCTTACCTTTTCTTAACTTTATAATTTTTTCATTATTTAACATTCTAATTAAATCTAAAGTTGTCGGTTTATCAACATCAGCATAATGCCAATCTTTTATTGAAAATACCTCATTCTTATGTTGTAGAACATATTTATTAAAATACCGAATACCCTTTTCTTGAAGGTATGCTTGGACACAGAAATGATAATTTTCTTGAAGCCTTCTTGCTGTCATTTATGTATTAGAAATATATGTTAGAATAATATTATGGCACGAAACACCTCCCCATCTTCCCATAGTTAAATCATTTTGTATTTCCTTACTTATTATATATAATCCTGTTTTTTCTGTTTTCATGAGATAAACAAGGGCAAAACCATTATTATATTTACCCTTATTATTTTATTTAAATTCTTTTATTTGTTGTTTACTAATCGTGGACCCACAAAACTCATTCTCGATACCAAGTGGATAATATTCTTCCTTACGAGACTGATTTAATTGTTCCAGGTCTTCGAGGTTAATTTTAAATGACCAATTATACCCTAAATCATTCATATCATACCCCCATTGTTCTATTCTCATACAAATGATACGCCCTTCTTTCTAAAAATTTATTTTAATTCGAACTGTGAATTCTGTATGACCTGGAGATAATATCAACACTTCTGTATCTTTGGAATACACAGCCGTTTTATTTAAGGATATATATTGTGATAAATCGCTTAATCTCACCAAGTCATTCGCGTCAGTCGGGCTTGGATAATTTTTTAATTTAAAAGCATTTTTCATGTTAATATTTTTGGTTATATTATATTTATGTCGTTCAGCCTGTGCCTTTGTGTAATAATTTGATAAATCAATATCCAGTTCTTGAGATACACCAAAGATAGAACCATCTTTACCAACATAAGTCATTTATATTAGATTAAAAATAATATCATAAAATTTTTTATTTTTGTTGAGTTGAAATAACACATATAGACATAATTGACCACAACACTTGGAATTTAATTCTTGGACTTGAAATGTTTGATAAACACCATTCTGTAAGAATTTTATAACTTCAACAGGTGGTGGAAGGCCAAAACTATCAAAATAATATTTGTCTTGACGATTAAAAATACAAACCCAATGAGAACCGTTCCCATTATTATCTTCTAAGTTCATAATAATATTCTTTGTATGTTTCGGCACATTTGTTAATTCATCTCTCATACAAATAACCACATTATGAATTTTTAATTTCTTACAATATTTGACAAGTTGTAAATTTGATGTTGTATTCTTTCCAAATTTTTCCAACCACTCATCAATGCTCATTTATTTATTAGAAAGATATAATCCATTACCTCTTTTCGTTAATTTTACACCTGCTTGTGCAATAGAAGAAAGCATATCTCCAACTAACAATCTCGCTTTATCAGGCAGACCTTCAAGTTTTTCAGCAAAATCTACAATTATGCCACTTCCACTAATTTGTTTCTCCAACTCTTTGTTATGTCTTTCCAATTCTTTTTGAGCCTGGAGTTGAGCCTTCCTTTCGTTGGCAGTTTTCACCGCTGTTGAAATACCACCCGTCAATGCTCCAACCGCACTTAAACCAGCAAATAAAGGAATTAGAAATGGGAGAAATCCTCCACTCGTCTCTCTTATTGAATATTTTTTCAACATTGGTTTTGTCATTTTAATTTTAAGTGAGCCAGTGTCATTCAAGATTTTAACCTGTTCTCTTGTGAGCAAAACATCAATTCTTACTGCTCCTTTTCTCTGAATTGTATTAACGTTAATCGTACAAGGCTTTTGATTTTGAACACAAGATGATAGTTTATGAAGATTGATTTGATTAACATATACCCCAGTTGGTACTTTGCCACTCATTTATTTAACAAAAAATTATGTGAGACTAATCATCACACCATTATCTGTATTAATCTGCAATTCTGTTTCTTCCAAAAGCAAACAATATGTATCAACTTCTTCACTCTCTCCTCTTTCAATGTATAGGGAAGTATCCACTCGATTAGACTTTATAGTTTCCTTTTGCGCGCTCAGGTCAAACGCATAGATTGTATACAAACTTTTAAATGCTGTCATATCCAAAATAGGTTCTTTATTTCCATTACTTTCACACACCTTTTGGTAAGACTTGTATGCTTCAGCAAAATCATTTTTTTCCCAATTAATTTCCAATCTATCTCGTGGATAAAATGTTCCATCTAGAGAAACGCGAAGTTGTTTCACCTTAGCATTATCACTCAATGCATTATTCTTATCAGTCGCAGTATCACCATCTGGCTTTTTAAAAATGATCCACAGATATCGTGGCTTTCCTTCCAGAACACCCAAATTCCACGTGTAAGTAGTTTGATTGAGTTTAACGTGTTGACATCTTCTTTTGAGGTATGATACACTGAGTGGTTTCTTTGAGTTAAGTCTTCGATTCAACATCTCTTCTGTTTTAAGATTAGGAGTATATTCACTGATATACCAACTCATCTCCTCAATCACAAATTTATTCTGTTCACCAAAAGCACTAGCAACACCAAAAAGCAATCGATTTTCATTATCATTCCTTTGTAGTTGAAATCTAATTTTAAGACCATACAGAACTTTATCATGATCACAAAATCCAAATATACCTTTAAGAGGAACCGCCACAGTAAAACTATTTTCTGCTTTTGTATCATCATTATACGCTCCTTTCCTTTGAATATATCCAGGGTCTGTGTTTGTTCCCGTTGACATATCAGGAATAAAACCTTCGACAGACCCCTTTCCCATTCTATCACTGAATGTATAGAGTGTAAATTTTATCATTTCAGATACAGCAGAGACATAATCAACCGCTTCAACTTCTTGTGTTCCAATATACAAACGCACACTATCAAACATTTTCCAGAAGAAATCATTTACAAGTGTAGCGTTTGTGTTATTCCCAGCTTTAGTGAATTTAAATTTACACAACAAGAAACTTTCGGAGAGATTCAAATAGGTTTGTTGATTATTTATTTCAAAACTTTTTGTACCATTCGTATTCCAGTCTGTTCCAGTTATTGCATTTACCTTGAAGTAATCTTCTTTTTTAGTGGAGTTTGAGATAATAATAGTATCATCCAAATCATAGATACTATCAATTGCTTCCATACTTGTATTTATTTCGGAAAAAAGATGTTAAAACTTTTGAAACCCTGATCCAAGTATTTGAATTATTTTCTGTCGTTCTTGGGGGGACAACTGAGTTTTGCCTTTCTTAATTTCTTTTATTGCTTGTAATTTATGAGATTCCTTCTGAGCATCTTTTATACTCTTTACAGCACCTGCTACATTTCCCACAGCAGAAGCAGTTGAACCAATTAGATCTTTATGTTTAAGAATAGTTGAACCAATACCCATGAGAGTATCAATTATCCCATCTCCTCTAAATTGATGTCCAGCACCCCTTTGTCTCTTAGGTTTATAGTATCCTCTACCAAGATACATACCTTCACCCTTGTAGTATGGGGAAAGGAACATCCCATCCCCTGTAATTATTTTATATTTTCCCAACTCGTGTTTCCTCACAATAACCATCCTATTTATTTATTGGAAAACTTCACGTAGGTGAATTCTGATAGATATAACTTCTCCATTAAAAGAAATCACACGATTATCTTGGTCAGTTATCCTAAAATTTACTCTGTGTATGGTTTTTCCTGACACAGGTAGATAAACCAAATTTTTGGGTTCCATATTGAATTTATAACCAATTGGGGTTGAGTATGCACTGAATGAAAATATTGTATTTGTTTTTTTTCCATCATTATAAGCACCATCAATCAAATCACAGTGAATTAACACCGAATTTATTCCTGAGGATATTTGAATGACATCATCACTGTAAAACGTCCCATTAGTTTCAATCTTTTTTGAGGAGAAACCCAATAACTCTCTAAATGAATTATCAATTGTGAAATCAACCTTGTAGTTATTTTTAACTTTAATCGTTGATTTTGAAGTATGTTTTTGAATGTTTATAACAATATTTTTTGGTTCATCACCCTGTTCTTTCATAAGACGAGCAATTTCGGAAGATATTTGAGAAATCTCATATGCTCCGGGTGAGACTGTTATCGTTTTGTATCCACTTCCGGGATTATAACTAAACTTGTCATTTTTATCAGTTATATTAAATAAGGTATTATAAGTTTCCATGGACAATAAAGATGCCTCATATTCTTTTGTTGTGTCAAGTTGTAGTGGGTATGGGAATGAAGATGTGTGGTCGCTTGTTGTGAAATTGAAACTAAGGATTGTGCTTCTCATCTTATTTAATATGAGATAAAATGTCTTTATATTGATATTTATTAATTATTTTCATGTTCATCAACTGGTCTAAAATGGCTGATGCTTCATTAAAACAATTGTTATTTCCAGCCTTCTGACTGCCTAACAACAATAACAGTCTATTAACTAATTGTGATGGGTCATTTGGAAGAAAACTAACACCTGAACCAAGGATACTTAAAGCCTGAATAATGTGTTTCTCCTTCTCATTCTTCCTACTTTTACCAGAAAGAATAACCTTATAATTTAGAGTGTTCATCAGATCAATATATACTCTATCATCATTATTTTCCATATTCAATGGTTTATCAATATACTTTGATTCATCCCTCACAGTTGAACCTTGTCTTCCATCTTTTGTGAGAAGAAACATTAATCTCGGAGTTAGTTTAACGGGGTTGAGCAGAACCTAAGAACCTTAATTCATCATTAAATATCAATACCTTTTCTTGAACAAGATGAAATATTGCTGGTTGTTCTGTTGGAATGAGTCCTGCTTTGGTTTTTGAATCCGCTGAATATTCATTGTTTTGAACAGCATTCACAATATAATCAGGGGGTTGATTAATCTCTTCCAGTTGTTGAAATAAACCTTCATCATCATATTCTAATTCTCCTAAATGCTCTAATTCTTCCTCCGTCATTTGACTGAAATCTTTTAACATTTGAAGTTTTTTAGGAGTATATTCTACTGTGGGAACTGTGGAAACATCTTTCATTTTTTCTTGGGAAGTTTTTAAAAGTGGTTTAAAAAATTTCTCTTGTTTTCTTTCAAATGCTTCTTCGCCCGTTAGTTTCTGTCTGCGTTTCTTCTTTATGTCTTCCTGTTGTTTTACAACTTTTGAAACCAACTCTTGATGTTCCTTAAATCTTCTTGCTCTTTCTTTTACATCCATTTATTTATTGTAAAATATAATTTAATGAATTGTAAAGATCAACAGGGAAATTTTCCTTTTCTTCATCATTCAAGTAGATGTGTTCAAATAAATCCTTTTCTTTAAATATTTCATCAAATTCTTTATTAACATTAATGCGAGTTGTAATTTCTTCTTCACTAATACTTGCATCTCTGCTTTTCATACGTTTGCGTTGAGTTTCTTCATCAACATCAAAACCGAATGATAAAATCTTCACTCCGCTCAGATATTTAATAATTTGTCTCGTTCCTTCTGGATTAGTTTCTAATATCCCAACACCACCAGATTTTAGTTTCTTTAACTCACTCTTACAATGTGAATATTTTGTTGTACCAAGAGAAACCTCCTCAAATATTTGTCCTTCATTCCTCAATCGCATATGTTCCTCCACTGAAATATAGTGATAATCTTTACCTTTTACTTCTCCATGTCTTATTGCTCTAGTTGTTGTTGATACAATGCGTATCACGGGGTGTTTTTTAAGTAAATTTACAATATTCTCATTTGTACTACACAAGAACCTTGATTTATGAAAGTTTTTTCCAGAAGCAGATTTACCCACAAGATTTATAATAATAGTTGTCATTTATATATGTAATTGTTTATAAAACAAAAAATATATCCCTTAATATCTCATCTTGTTTCACAACAATATATTTATATTTTTCAGTCGTGTGCTTCATGTAATCCTCAAATTTCTTTTTACTACATAATGTAGAACAATTATCTCTCCAAAAATTATTGATATCTATTGAATTTAACTTGAATAAAATAAAAGTATTAGCATTGTTTCTGATGGAACGACGAGGAAGTTGAAAGTACGATTGACTAAGATAAATACAATTACAAGAAGAATGTCTCCCTCTTGTGTAGTAGCTGTCCATTACCGTTTGGTTTCTCTCATTAACACAATCATCAAAGATAACGAGGTTCTTTTTTGATTTATCCAAATCTTGGGGAGACGGTATATCATCCGTATTATCACTAAGAATACAAGTTATAGGATTTGATTTCTTTTTACATCTCTGTGTATCACAAAATAGTTGAATTATATCTTCAATGTTATAATCATTTAGGTTTTTTTGGCGTTTAAATAAACCGATTATATCTTCTTTTTGAAGACCAGCATTAAAACCTTGTGAGAGTAGTTGTACTCTGGTTGAAAACTCGACTTTGTGAAAATTATTAAATTATCATAATCTAAAAAGTTGGGAGTGAGGAGCATTTTTAAAAGTAAGCAGGTTTTTCCACATCCACTTGAACCAACTATGAGACATCTTAATGAATTTGGGAGATTTTTATGGTTGTTAAATTTTATCTTATTTTCCCAAATAGGTAAAAAATCATTCATTTATATATTTGAAAAACAGGTTATTTAATTTATTATTGGCTTTTTTAGAAACTCTATATTTTATCCTAAGTTCAGGTTTAATTTCAAGATAATCCATTATTTTATTTATACAATATCTTGTGTTGATATTTCCCTGAAAATTACATCCATGAATAATATACAACAACAATCCTTTGAACATTTCTCTTATACGTTCAGTTTCTTCCCTTGTAAGGAAAGGTGTGTTATCACCCTCATACTTTACATTCATTTCTCTAATCAATCTTGTAAAGTAATTCATTTTTGGTGTAAATCTAAAAGAATTATTTTCCTTTTTATATTTTTTATTATCATTAATTAGAAGATAATCACAGAATATACATTGTTTATAGGCTTTTGACTCTGTGTTTAATCCCCGTCTTTCACACGCAGGACAATTCTCAAATTTGTCATATGGAGAATCAGGAAAGTCTAGCATATTTATAAAGTAAAACTTTACTTAAACTGAAATTCATCTATACTTTCAGTTGTATATTACCATCGATATCGATATACTTTTTTTCATTATCAGATTCAACGACAACATTTTTTGTATTAAAGGTAATTTTAAAATGATCGTTAATTACTATTGAACGAAATGTCATTTCACCTGATATATTAACATCCTTTATTTCATCAGGATTTACATCTTTAGGGTTGTTGAAAAAAATACAAATTTCTCCTTGCATATTACAGATGGTCTTATCTTTTCTTTCTAAAGCTTCATCCATAAGGTTTTTGTTTTTTGATACTTTTTCTTGTTTCATTGCTTTTTCTAGTTTTGAATATATTACTAGAAGGAGAGGAGAAACTTTTGTTAGAGATACTTTAATTGATGTTCTACCAGGTATACTAAAAGCCCTTCCACTGAAGGAAATTGAAGAACTCATATTATTTACCATAATAGTTTTTATCCAATAGTTGTTATATTTATCTTTGTTCAATTTTACATCCTTGACATATTTCTCAGTATCTTTAACAAATGAAGAGATTGATTGAAACTTGTCTTTTGTGTCTTGAAACATTGTATTTATTAAGTGAAAAAGTTGGAGGATAAAATGGTTTTAAGCACAGATTCACCTGTAAAACAAACGAAATTTTCATCAAGAAAATTTTAGTTTAAGCAAAGATTTATTATATAAATATGGTGAATACAACATACTGCGATGTTTGTAATCACGAATATAAACATTATAGAAAACACCTCCGAACCAACAAACACACATTTAATCTGTTTCATAAAATATCTCCTCTTGAGTTGGAAAGAAAACATTGTGATATCTGTTCAAAGGATGTTTTGAAGAGTAGTTATAATAAACATCTTCAATCACAAAAACACAAGAAAAATGAGTTTAAAGTAAAGGGAGACTATTATATTGAAAACACTGATGGGGCATTTAAAGGGCATATAAAAATAAGGATTTTTCAATTTGGAGAACCCGGTCCATCATCAATAGCTGAATCAATTGAAATAGTGAAACCCGATGTTGAAAAATTTATTGAAAAGACATTAAAAGAAATGAAAACTTTAAAGTTTTATATGGGAGTGAAAATGAATATGAAAAGACAAGATGAAGAACAAACTCCTTATATGAGAACAGATCTTCATTTTATAACATCATTTCAAGATTTTTTGAATAGTGGGGTTTATGAAGAACTATCAAGACAAGAGGAGGATGTTGATAATACAGTGGTAGGAAGTGGATTCAATATTTAAAAAATCATCTTTTTAGATATACACATTCTAAAATCAAACCCTCTTAAAGCTTCTTCTTATATTGAATTACCAAAAGAAATAAAACTAAAGAAGGCAGTTGTTAATATTAAGAACAATGATAATAAATGTTTTCTCTGGTCTGTTCTTGCTCACTTACATCCACCAAAATGTAATTCAGAAAGAGTAAAACAATATATGAAATATGAGAATACCTTGGACATTAAAGATTTTAAATTCCCAATGCCACTAACAGATATTCCTAAATTTGAGAAAAAGAATAATCTTTCTATTAATGTATATGGATTAACGGATACAAACAAAGTTCAAATATTAAAAATTTCAAACAACTATAAAAATGAAGAAACACACATTGATCTTTTATATTTTAGTGTTGGAAAGAATTCACATTACACATACATCAATAATTTATCAAGATTAATCTCTTCTCAGGTATTCAGAACAGCAAACAAAATATATCCTTGTAAGCGATGTCTTAATTCATTTCATACAAAAGAACGATTAGAACAACATTCAAAATATTGTAGTAATCATAAATCAGCTGTAATTACAATGCCTAAACC
This sequence comes from Eptatretus burgeri, assembly GCF_056783735.1. Taxonomy (NCBI): domain Eukaryota; kingdom Metazoa; phylum Chordata; class Myxini; order Myxiniformes; family Myxinidae; genus Eptatretus; species Eptatretus burgeri. The sequence continues at coordinate 44,891,025 of NC_140976.1, forward strand.
TGGTGAAAAGATTTCTTTTGAAGATTATAATAAATCTATCATGCACCCATTTGTGATATACGCTGATTTTGAGTGTATCCTTAAAAAGATTAATACTGCTTCTCCTAATCCAAAAGAATCATATACAAATAAATATCAAAAACATATTCCTTGTGGTTTCAGTTATTATATCAAATCATCTGTTGGAGAAAAGTATAACAAACTTGAACATTATCGTGGAAAAAAAGCTTCACAAGAGTTTGTAAAACGATTAGAAAAGGATTGTATAAGACTCACTAAATTAATGAAAGAAACAAATGAACCGATGAAATTAACCAAAGAAGAAAAATTAGAATTTAGAAAGAACAATATCTGTCATATTTGTGAGGGGGAAATTAAGGAGTCAAAAGTTAGGGATCATTGTCATCTTACTGGTAAATATAGAGGTCCCGCTCATTCCTGTTGTAATCTTAATTATAAATTACCTTCTTTTATTCCAGTCTTTCTTCACAACAGCGCCAACTATGATACACATCTATTTATAAATGAACTTTCAAAAACACCGGGGAATATTTCTGCCATAACAAACACAAGTCAAAAGTATATTTCATTTACAAAAATGATATTCACAAAACCTATAACTCGTATTCGGTTTCTTGATTCTTACAAGTTTATGGGAACACCACTAGCCTACCTCGCATCAAATCTAAGCTCCACGGACTCTTTTCCAAATCTTAATTCATTCTTTCCAAAAGAGGAAATTCTCACTAAAGAGGAAATTCAGATTAAAGAGAGAATTCAAAGTAAAGAGGAAACTGTAATTAATGAAGAAATTCTAACTGAAGATGAAATTCTAATCATAAAGAAAATTCGAACAATGAATGAAATTCTAACTAAAGAGGAAATTCTGATTAAAGATGAAATTCTGATTAAAGAAGGAATTCTTACGAGAGAGGAAATTCAAACAAGGAATGAAATTCAAAGTAAAGAGAAAATTCTTACAAGTAAGGGAATTTATCCTTATGATTATATGGATTCATTTATGAGATTTAAAGAAACACAACTTCCATCAAAAGAAAGTTTCTATAATAACCTTTATGAAGAAGAGATAAGTGATAAGGAATATAAACACGCACAAGAAATATGGAAATTATTTAAGATAAAGAACCTTGGAGAATATCACGATTTATATCTAAAAACAGATGTTTTATTGTTAGCTGATGTGTTTGAAGCTTTTAGATCACTCTGTCATAATAAAAATTGTTGTGGATTAGATCCTGCCCACTATTTCACAGCTCCTGGTTTAGCTTGGAGTGCAATGTTGAAAATGACAAAACAAGATATAGATTTAATCAGTGATGTGGATATGCTTTTGATGATTGAGAAGTCCAAGAGAGGTGGAATATCACAAGTATGTTCAAAAAGATATGCTAAAGCAAATAATAAATATCTTCCAAATTATGATAGTGAAAAAGATAGTAATTATTTGATGTATTTTGATGCTAATAATTTGTATGGATGGGCAATGTCTCAATCTCTGCCTTATGGTAAATTAGAGTGGGTGGAAGAAAAGGATTATGAAAAGGCTTTGATGAATAATGTTATTTCTTCTCAAGAGGAATTGAATGACGAAGAAGAAGGTTATTATTTTGAAGTTGATTTGAGGTACCCGAGTGATCTTCATAATAAGCATAAAGATCTTCCTTTTGCATGTGAGAAAGAAACTCCAAAGAAAGAATGGTTAAGTGATTATCATAAAAGTTTTAATATTAAAGGTAAATCAACAGAAAAGTTATTAACAACATTCTATGATAAAGAGGGATATGTTTTGCATCAGAGAAGCTTAAAACAGTTTTTGAGAGAAGGATTGAGAGTAGCTAAAATTCATAGAGTTTTAAAATTTAAACAAAGTCCTTGGGTGAAAAAGTATATTCAATTCAATACAGATATGAGAGCAAATACAAAAGTAAAATTTGAAGGGGACTTTTATAAATTAATGAATAATGCTGTATTTGGAAAGACTATGGAAAATGTTAGAAACAGGCAAAACATTAGATTCGCAACATCTTGGAAAGAAGCTTCGAGATTGATAAATAAACCCAGTTTTGATAGAGAAGAGGTTTTTTCAGAGAACTTTTCTGCAATTCATATGAAAAAGGAAAGTATTGTAATGGATAAACCAATTTATATTGGAACAGCAGTTCTTGATTTATCAAAGATATTGATGTATGATTATTTGTATAATGACTTAAAGAAAGAGTATGGTGAAAATGTTTCATTGTTGTATATGGACACTGATAGTTTTATCCTAGATATAAAAACTGATGATGTTTATGAAGATATGAAGAAAAATATTGGAGTATATGATACAAGTAATTTCAGCAAGAAGAGTGAGTTATTTTCCAAAAAGAATGAAAAGGTTATTGGTAAGTTTAAGGATGAGTTGGGTGGAAAAGTAATGAGTGAGTTTATTGGATTGAGAGCAAAGGCATATGCTTATAAGTATGGTGATCAGATTGATAAGAGGTTAAAGGGAATAAAGAAATATGTAATAAAGAAATCAATAACTTTTAGAAATTATTATAATTGTTTGATGAATAAGAAAGAAGAATACAGGAAAATGAATACAATAAGAAGTTATAAACATAACATATATAGTGAAGAAGTAAATAAAAAGGCATTAGGAGCCTTTGATGATAAGAGATTTATTTTAGATAATGGAATAGATTGTGTTCCATATGGATATTGTATGATAGAGTGTATAAAATAGATTGCGTTTTAACGATGGGAAGATGGGTTAGGGTTTTTTAAGGGCTACCGCCGCGTTTTTTCACAATATATAAATGGTTAAACCAAGTATTAATCAAACTAAAGAGTGGAGAAAATCTCAGTCTTGGTATATAAATGGAAAACAATGAATGTGAAAAATATCAAATAAGTCTTATTGAAAAAATAACTAAAACAAAGGTAAATAAAACAAATAAGTAAATCAATTTAAAAAGTAGTAAGTTAGAGGATGTAAAGAAAAAAATGAATATCCTTGAATGGACTGAAAACTTTGATGGTTATCAATTGAACAATGAAAAAACAATTTACTATAATCTCAAAATGATATGTGGCTCAGGAGGTGGTCAAACAAGAGCATTAAGAGAAGTTTATCATCCTTCCTGTCATCCTTCCGAGGTTTAGCCTGTCATCCTTCCGAGGTCGGCGAAATGAGTACCAGTATACTGGTCCCGGTGTATGCCCCGGTTAGAATAGGTGTACCATATCCCTGTGTTGTAAGAGGCGTCCAGGAAGGGCATCCGACCATAAAACATTGCCTCACAAAAAGCCAAACCCCTGCACAGCAGGGAAAAACGGATAAAAAGGGGGTTTATTTTTAGGGAAAAAAAAAGGGAATTGCTGAAAATCCCCCATTCATTTACATGGGGAAAAGTGAGCTAGAACCAGTATATTCACCCTACTCTCGTTCCCTGTCATTTATTTCATTGGCTTAGCACGCTGTGTATTGAGAGATGGCGAGGGTAAATTGTTCATTTGGTCCGGCGCGGCTCTGGTAACTCCGCTTGGTTACGCCGGATCCGAGTCGTTATCTGCGACTCGGATCGGACAGAGTCGGCTGAGGGTGTGGTTCCCCGGTAGTTCGACTGCGTGGGTATTTAGGTATATTGAAATTAGGCAATTAACCCTATCACACGCGGTCGAATTATTGGCGATTAATGGTCCTGTAAGGGAACCGTGCCTTTCGGACTTATCCGAGGGTAACGATCTGAATTCCGAGTGTTCGGTTGTGCCGACTCTACTGCTTGCCATCGAGACCTGGCACCACAACAGTATATCCTCAAGCCTTACTTCATGAAGTTAGAGATTTATCGAGAAGGAAGGCCTGAACATGCCTGGTTTTGGCTTAATGGTGAGACTGGTAGGCTTGGGATTCTAGGGTCCTGAGTTCAAATCCCACTCGGCTGTTGAATTAATACCAGGTGGGGTTGACTCAGCCTGTCATCCGAAGTTTGGCAAAATGAGTGGCAGAATGCTGGTATCCTGTGTCAGAGTGGTGACCCGTCCACGATTGTGCCCTATAACCAAGGAGACTGCTTGGGCAGCACCAACGCTCTGCACAGAGTATGGTCCCAATGGATGGAAGGCCTGAGCAAGTCTGGGGAGACATGGATTTTAATCCCAACAAGGAGCTGATGCTCCATGTCCTGTTCCTTTTGTGTGGTGCGTGGAATAGATCTGTATAATATGAAAGGTAAATCTTGAACGGATTTTGAAATATCATGTGCACAAGCCAAATTAATGAGATGGTTGCCATCGCTACATAATTCAGCCAATCACAGCCATGATCTAATCAGGTTGAGATTATGTCATAAGGAATAGATATTTGTGATATGAAAGCTCAATGTTTAACGTTTTTTTTTTACTATCCCGCCTGTACACAGAGTGCATGGGCAGTTGATCATGGTTGGAGCTCATTTTAATGTCCCGTCTCCGAGTTTGTCGAAGGGGCGGTGGGAAACAATAACCTTGCCTCTGTGGACAAGCCAAATGACCAGGCTGAACGAAACAGCAATCCAAACACAAGAGTGCCATTAATTTCACAATCAATACTATCCCATATTTTACAGTCATTGTGCCACGTGGGACTCGTCTTTGCGAGTTGTTGTTCTGCCCGAGGGACATCAACCCAAACAAAGTTTTCAAAGAATTATTACAGCACATTTTGAGTGGTCGCTAGACTACCGTTATTCTCAGGTTTTCTGTCTGTTTGTATGTAATGGACAGCTCTGGAGGCCTGAGGAGTCAACCGATTTTGATGAAACTTGACTGGAAGGTTCATACCAGGATCTAGTTCTATGCTTTTGAGCACCGTTGCTATGGACGCCACTATTGCATAGCAACGGGACTTTGAAAAATTATTTTTAATCCCCCCCCCCCCAAAAAAAAAATTCGGAAATCAAAAATCGGCTTCCAGGCTTTTATGCGCACTATAATCAACCTCCTTGTCAAAAATTTTCAGCCCGATCCGTCAAAAACTGTATGACTAGTATGCAATTATGTCGCGACCACCCACGTCACCTACCTACCTACCTATTGTAAGTTCCTCATGTTATAATTACTTGATTATTCAAAAACATCTCTAGTTCTTCTTCTTCTTCTTCTTCTTCTTCTTCTTCTTCTTCTTCTTCTTCTTCTTCTTCTTCTTCCTCTTCTTCTTCTTCTTCTTCTTCTTTTCAGGATACGAACTTTATGATCCTTCGTCGCTTCTCGTATTTCGATGCAGTCGAAGAAGCATGAACGGAATTGACGACAGCAGAGGAGTTTTAAAAAGCGCATTCTTCCACATTCCTCTTTGACGGTTCCGTCACGACCATTGTGTTCGTATATGCACTCACGGGGCTTATTCACCCGAACGTCCCTCTGTGCGTCTGCAATGACTCGGCTCATAAATCTCGGTCCCGTTGCAGGCGCGGAGAAGGCGCGCGCGTCCCCGCCAGTCGCGCGCGCGCGCGCACCCACCACGTGTCACGTGTCTCGCGGCCAATTTGAAGGCGGTGATGAAAAGGCAAAGAAAATCATTTCCTTTTCGCTCACTCTTACACAGGCGGGCAGCAGCTCCGGGGTTATGAAGCTCAGCAGACGCTGCGAGGCTAAAATACCATTAAGCATAGCAGCCCCGGGTGCAGTGGGGGTCACGGGGCCGAAGCCCTTTTGAAATAAGGCAGAAAATTACCGCCCATAATACTCAACGTTCGTTGTTCCATTTCGGAAGGGAAAGTGTTTTGTTGTGTTTTGAAGTGAAATATCACGGGACGGATGCCATCTCCTGACACCTATGTTCGCAGCCTATTGTGTTAGTACTCGGCGTGTACCGTCTCCATTGCGGCACTGTTTCCGAGCCGAGCTGATCCGCATTGAGAGAGACCCCCCGCCACACACACACACACACACACACACACACACACACACACACACACACACACACACACACACACACACACACACACACACACACACACACACACACACACACACACACAACCCCCCACCCCCTTCACCCACTTTGAAGCATGAGGACCCTCTAAGCACCGTGCGCACCCAAAGCGAAAGTCAATAAACATGTTTTGACAAATAAATATTTAACTTATAAAATACTTTGCATTGATGTTTGACAGTGTGGTGCAAAGGTATACAGTATATACATATACCTTAAAGCTGTGTATCCCGGTTCGAATCCAAACCAGATTACTGTGTATATGCCTGGTGTTGGCTTAATGGTTCGGGTGGTGGACTTGGGATCCGAGGGTCCTGAGTTCAAACACCGCTCAGCTGTTGAATTAATACCAGGTGGGGTTGACTCCGCCTGTCATCCTTCCGAGGTTGGCAAAATGAGTGCCAGCTTGCTGGTATCCTGTGTCGAAGTGGCGACCCGTCCAGGATTGTGCCCAATAGCCAAGGAGACTGATGTGGCAGCACCAACGCTCTGCACAGAGTCTGGTCCCAATGGATGGATGGATTACTGTGTATAATAAAATGTCCGATTAGTGTTTCACAGGCAGGGTCGGTGTCCAATCACAAAAGGTGCGCCATCATGTGCATGAACGTTAAGCTTGCTATCCTGTCTGGTAGCATTAACTGGTGGACATTAATGATCCCATGGTGTATTTGGGGAAAAGTAGGTGAGTTGTCACCGGCACCCTTAACAAATATAAATTCTTCCCCAAATTACCTTCTGTCAAACATCAGAGACCTGGCCAGACAGTTCGTGAAAGATTTGCGCCAAAAAACTTTCAAAACGTTCCCAGGCTTACCCTACAAGGTGGGAATAATTGGGGCCATCACATTTCATAAGTAGTGGTCTTCTTTCGTATCCAGCATAATGCTGCAGGGTAGCATCATTGGCTAAAGGTATGGCCGCGACATTGATACAATGCCCTCTGCAGGTTAGGACAGGAATTTGTTCAGAGTGCCGGCGATAGCTCGCCCACTCGTTGCAAAGCACTCTGTGGGATCTTTAACGTCTACCCACTAATACCAGCAGACAGGATGCCCAGTTGAATGTCCATCCGTGGGACAGCACACACCGATGAATCACCCTGCATGTGAAACACCAGCATGACAGTTCATTGCTGAGTCAGGATTCAAATCAAGGCGACACATCTTCGAGGTGAGTGTGGGTACCTGTAGGCCATCCTACCAGCCCAGTCGTATTAATGATTTGATACATTAAACCTATGGGCACGACAGAAACAAAATATCTCAAAAGCCCTATTAGAAAACCAATCACCCCCACCCCTAAATTTCTGTCGCAGCACTTCATTTTCTTACAATCAAGTGGATTTCTCACCCAGCTGAAGATCCACATTTTGTGGCAAGTATCGATCCTCCAATGAGCTGATTTCTGATCATCAATTTGGTTTCAGACCAGGTCACTCTACCCTGGAAATGCTGCTTCTGCTCTCCCAACAATGGATGGAGGTCCTCAATGCCAGACATGAAATCAGAGCCATATCCCAAGACATATCGCGTGCTTTTGACACGGTCTGGCACCCTGCCCTGCTCACCAAACTCTCTTCCCATGGTATCCAAGGCCATCTCCACTCATGGCTCGCAGACTTCCTCTCCTGTCGCAGTCAACGTGTGGCCCTAAATGCAGTTCCTTCATCCCCTCTTCCTGTCCAGGCTGGAGTTCCTCAAGGTAGCGTTCTGGGCCCTGTCTTTTTCTGGTTTTCATCAATGATCTCTCCGACTGGAAAATCCTCTATATCTCTTTGCTGATGACTCCACCCTCTGCTGTACCATCGGTCATCCCTCAGACCGGCAAGCAGCAGCTTCTTCGCTCACTGCAGATCTGGGAAAAATCACAAACTGGTCCAACATGTGGAACATGTCTTTCAATCTGGACAAATCTCACACTCTCACTATGTCTCTCCGAAAGGACTGTTTAGACCCCCCCCCCCGTCCCCATCCACTTTCTCAACAATTCTCTGGAACAAGTCCTTTCTTTCAAGCTTCTGGGTCTTACTATCTGCCATGATCTTTCCTGGGAAAGCCACATTTCCAACCTCGCCTCAAAAGCCAGTCACCGACTGGGAATCCTCCGTCATGCAAAGTCCTTCCTTAGCCCACCTGAGCTCCTGACCACTTACAAAGCTTTCGTCCACAGCCTGATGGAGTACTGCTCTTTCCTCTGGGCTGGTGCTCCTGCCTCCCAACTTTCTCGGCTTCACGCTGTGGAAACCAAGGCATTTCGGATCATTGGCATCTCCCACGATGAGGCTGAGTCTTTGTGCCTCTCGCTCTCCCACCGCAGGCAGGTCAGTGGCCTTTCTGTCTTCTACCGTCTCCTCACCAGTCTCGTCCCTCCTGCTCTGTCTGCGATTTGTCCCCACCATATTTCCGCAGGGGGCTCAAGGTCAGCCAACAACACGTTTTGAGCAACATAACACGTGAAATGGTTTCTCTGAGAAAGCCAGTGGACTTCTGAGTGATGGAACAAGTGCTGGTGCTCTGATCCCATTTCTTTGCAAATGACAGGAAACAGTTGAGAATTCAGTGCTCTTGACATCACGAAGTTCACAATTTTGAATAGCATCCTTCAGAACCGAGTTGTGTCACCAAGCGATATCGATCCAAGAAACAATGAATGACGACAACATCAGGGTTGACCTCTTTCGCACACGTACAAAATCCCACTCGACTTCCTATCATGGCTGGAGCTCCATCCATACAAACAGCACAGCAATCCATCCACTGAATGTTTTCTGCTTGAAAAAAAATTACCACTGACCATTTCGAAAATGTCTTGACCAGTTGTGGTGGTGCTAAGTGGCTCACAAAACAGAAATTATTCAACAATGTCGTCATCCGTTTAGTACCGCACAAACACCATGAGCTAAAGGTTGTCCTCGATATCCACAGATTGGTCGATCTGAACCGCAAATGTTCCTTCTTGTTTCAATGCATGGACAACTTGTTGGAGAACATCTTGTGACATGTGGTCATTTCATCATTTAATGTTGTTGTAAGAAAGCTGGAACAATTCAAGCTTCTCGACGATCACATCTTCACAAACATTCCTGACCACTGAAAGGGCCCCTGGCTTAATAAGTTCTTCACCGAAATTGTGAGGCTTATGGTAACATGCAATTCTCAAGGCGACCTAAAACGATGCCTCTGCAACTTTTTCCAAAGAAAGTTGCTGAATTTGATGGGAGCATCAAATGTCATGCGTACAAGTCTCTCATGAGACGCAGCGCATGTAAATCGTTGAATAACTAATGTAGATTACAATGAGGTGTCACCCAAGATAGCGATGCCAGAGTTGACCAAGGTGGTAATACTTTACTCAGTAAGCACACCATTGCACCCGTTGTTGACAGGCAACATGTGTAAGTTAAGGCTCGGTCACACCTTGACGTTTTAGCCAGCGATGGCAACGTGTTAAAATGTATGTAAAACGCTGGCTTACGTTGAACTTTTGATGTTTTTTTTAAAGATTCGGACGTATTCATAGCGACTTGGTCTTATGTATAACGCATTGGTAACTACACAGAACGTTTCGTTGTGTTATAGATAACTTATACCAACGAATGCTGAACCTGTTGTCGGCCTACACAACCGATGCCCAACGATAGTCTAACTTAGGCATAGCGCGTTGCACGCATCGCCGACGATGTCGTGACGTAGCCTATTAAAAGGCTGACGCACAACGATTCGAATCATAACTGCCGTAGAAATGGAAGGGTCAAAATCGCGGTCACACCTTGGCGATCTTGCCAGCGTATGCCGACGTAACAAAAAGTGTGTCTAAAACGTTGGGGAACGTCAAATACGGTATGAGTAAGTTTGGTATACGTGAGTACAACGCTAAATACGCTATCATAAGTCGTAGCAAGTAGAGTACGTCAAGAAATTTTGAACATGTTCAAAATTTTACGATGTACTCGGCGTATGACACACGTTCCGCATGCGATGGGGATAAGTTTTACACACGATATGTGGACGCTTACACACGTCCACAAACGCTACTTATAAGCTACTCATAAGTCGAAACACGTCGCGGTAATGTCTTTTTTACGCGAAACTTATTTCTAACTTATGTTTGACGTGCTTTGAACCAATTCTTTACGTAGTCCCAACACACATCGACGTATGTAGACGTATCCCAATGACGTCTTCCGGTCGACAAAAAAATAAATGAACGTGTTTCTAACTTACAACTGCCATATAAAGACGTGTTCCCAGCGGTTTTGGGAATTGGTATATGAAAATGCTGCTCATAAAAGGGGAACCCAACAGTGTTTTCGAGTCCTTTTTGAGTCGATGTCCATGTCAGCAGTAACAGTATCAGTATCAGTATTAGTATGAGTATTAGTAGTAGTTTGTTCATGTTGGCAGTAGTAGGTGGGTGTGAGGGGGAGGGTGTGGGTTATGATGGATCCTCCTTGCGTCCGCGTGTCCACGGGTAGGTTCATAGGCTGCCACTCAACGATTTAAATAGCTGCATCTCCACTATTGAAAGTAGACGCTTGCGCTCAACAATTGAATTTTTTTTACACTCAACGACTTTTAAACGGTACCACTCAGCTATTTTCATTGTTTACAATGAACGATTTAAATTGCTGTCACTCGCCTTTGTTTTTTTTTTTTTGTTTTTTTTTGACGCTGGGGTTTGGAAATTTGAAGCGTTTCTTCTGAACGTGTTAAAACGCTCAAACTCGACTATTTTAAATAGACGCTGCCGATGGACAATTGGAATCATAGCCAAGCTAGACAGCGAAGTGTGAACATCCTCGTCATGCCGAAGAAAAGTTTGAAGAATGCTGCAAATAAGTGTCCTGGCCGTGGCCGTGGACGCTGACGCAAGGACGATCCATTATCCCAACGTCTTTCAGCCTATGAGTAACTTAAAAGTAACGTCTGTCGATGTGTGGCAACGATCGCGTAACGTGCCAACAACACGTTAATCATAGGTTAGAAATAAGTTTCGGGTACGCTAAACATTACCTCGGCGTGTCTCAACTTATGATTAACTTACAAGTAGCATGTGTTGACGTCTGTCAACGATCGCAGACCGTGTATACAACTTGTGGCCAGCGTAGCGGAACGTGTGAGTCATACGCCGGTATACGTCGTGAAATTTCAAGCATGAAAAAATTTGAGGACAACCAAAAAGTACAACGTTTAAAGCCAACGTACAACAACGTATGGCAACGTACTACGACGTATGCCAGCGTGCTCTCAATGTTATCAAAACTTACCCATAACGTATTCAACGTGTGCCAGCGTTTTAGAAAAAAAATTCAAAAATCGGCATACGTTGGCTAAAACGTCAAGGTGTGACCGGGCCTTTACTGAGGAAGTGGTGTAGATTCACACGTGATTCTCCCACAGTTTTTTTTTTTTTTTAAGTGATTCACAGGGAAATAACGTGTGTACTTATAAGAACTGGCTCCTTGACATCTCAGCTGATGTGGTGCCGCCGTGTCCAGCACGCTTTGCATCGAGCACTCGATTCGGCCTCTGCGGATGTGCACGTCATCCAACATTCAAGGCGTCCTGTCAATTTTTTTTATTAGAATTTTTTTCTGATGACTCTTTGCGACACTGCTGAGAACCCCCCACGATCCTCATTTGGGTCCCAACCTCGGTTTGGGAACTGATACCATAGTGGGAGGCTTAAAGTTAAGGCAAAGCATCAACAGATTTAGACCGACAACTTGGAGAATGATAAAAGAGCAGGGAGATTTATAAACGAGTTGAACAGATTGGGCAAAAAGGCTAAGAAGAGGTCAGCTGGGATGGAGAACGAATCGTGATAAACTAGAGTGGCACTCGGTAGAGCACACACCTCCGCCGAGCTGAACTTTATACGTTTTGTATCCCACTGATAGGCCGGTTATGGATCAGGACCTGAACCAAAATATAGTCAGCTTTTCTTGTCACCGAACCAACTCATCCACCGAGTTTTGTCGCAACTCATCCACAACGTTTTGAAACATCATGCTACATATCGTTTTTGGCCCCATCTCTCAATGCTGGAGAATCACTTAAAAACGAGAACGGCACTTGTGGAGTGCATAGTCTCGCCTCGTGCGTTCATTCTGGAAAAAAAAAATACCATTGTTCACTGAACATTCTGCTATTATGACCCAAGTACCTGTATCATCCATGCAACCCTATTATGTCACATAATTTGTTGGTATGGGTTTCACACCTTTCTGTCTTGTTTATTTGTTACTTGCAAAATCGAAGATTTTTCAAGTATATTGGTCAGTCGATTTTGTTATTATGTCTGTCTGTCTGTCTGTCTGTCTGTCGCTTACAGGTCACAATTTTAAACCAATCTTCACGAAACTTCACCACATGGTGGAATGGTATATGTAGTTTGTCATAAGCAAGAATCCTCTTGTTTTTGAGGTCAAAAGGTCTACATAGGCCCAAGTTCAACAACTTAGGTGAGATTTCTAAAATCCTCAATTTTCATCCGATTGACTTGAAGTTTGAAGAGGATCTAAATTTCAGGTCACGGAATTCAACCACCAATTATTTTTAAGGTCAACACAGGCCCAAGGTCAACAGCTAAAGCGGTATTTCTAAAATCCTCAATTTTCATCCGATTGACTTGAAGTTTGAAGAGGATCTAAATTTCAGGTCACGGAATTCAACCACCAATTATTTTTAAGGTCAACACAGGCCCAAGGTCAACAGCTAAAGCGGTATTTCTAAAATCCTCAATTTTCATCCGATTGACTTGAAATTTGCAGAGGATTCATATTCCAAGTCAGTGAATTCAACCACCAATTATTTTGGAGGTCCACGTCAGCCAAAAGATCAACATAGGCCGAATTTCTAAAATTGTCAATTTTCATCCGATCCACTTGAGATTTTAAGAGTTGCGTATTTGGTCATTTAATTCAACCATCAATTATTTTGAGGTCAAATTTCTTTTAAGGATTTTGCGAGTATCATGCTCTGCACGTCTTCTTGTTTGTCTGTTTGTCTGTTTGTTTGTTTGTTTGTTTGTTTGTGTGCAGGATATCTCCAAAAGTTGTGGACAGATCCGGATGAAATCCGGATAAACGGATTAGATTTTGGTAAAGATCCGGATCCAGATCCGATGACGAGAATTTTAAAAGTGATTCTTCACCATTGAGACATAGGGCCAAAAATTATAGTGAACGATATCTCAAAAAGTTGTGGACGGATTCGGATAAAACTTGGGGGACATGTTGGGTGTGTGATAAGGAAGAATTGATTCAATTTTGGTGAAGATCCGAATTCGGATCTGGATCCCATAATTTTGAAGTGATTCTTCATCATTGAGAGATTGGGCTAAACTGATAGAAGCATGATATCTCAAAAGGTTGTGGACGGATTCGGATGAAACTTGGTGGACACGTTGGGTGTGTGGCAGCTACGAATTGTTTCGATTTTGATGACGATCCGAATCTGGATCTGGATACGAGAATTATTTAATCTTCAAAGTGATTCTTCTCCATTGAGAGATGCCAAAAACAATATAGTATTGTATAGCATCATATTTACCCTCGCCTAAGGATTCGGAGAGGGGATTGCATTTGGGTCCGTTTGTTACTTGGCAAAAAAACGATTTTTTTTGACAAGTATGTTGATCACCTCCGTGTGTGTGTGTGTGTGTGTGTGTGTGTGTGTGTGTGTGTGTGTGTGTGTGTGTGTGTGTGTGTGTGTGTGTGTGTGTGTGTGTGTGTGTGTGTGTGTGTGTGTGTTGTTTTTTTGTTGTTTTTTGTGTCTTGTTTGTTTTTTGTTTGTTTTGTTTTGTTATGTTTTGTTGTCTGTCCACTCGCCTCCAGCCCAAAATGCTCAACCGATCACTCTGAAATTTTCAGAGATTAATGTCATCGACCCTGCGACGATCCTGCATTGAGGTTTCATAAAATTCGGCCGACCAAAAAGGTCTACATGGGCCAATAGGCCAATAGGCCAATTTAAGCCAAATTTTCTAAAATCCTCCAATTTCATCCGATTGACTTGAAATTTGAATAGGATTTGCACATCAGGTCAGTGAATTCAACCACCAATTACTTTTCAGGTTATCATAGGTCAAAAGGTCAACATAGGCCATAAGGTCAACCCAACATAGGCCAAATTTTAAAGTTAATTCTAAAATTGTCAATTTTCATCCGATTGACTTGAAATTTTGAAGACCATTTGTATATCAGTTCGGTGAATTCATCCGCTTATTAATTTTGAGATCAAAACTGGCTAAAAGGCCAATTTGGGCCAAATTGGGACAAATTTTCTAAAATCCTCAATTTTCATCCGATTGACTTGAAATTTGAAGAGCATTTGGATATCAGGTCACCGAATTCAACCACCTATTAATTTTGAGGTAAAAGCAGGCCAAAAGGTCAACATAGGCAATTTTTGAAATCCTTAATTTTAATCCAATTAACATGAAATTTGAAGAGCATTTGCACATCAGGTCAAATAATTCAACCACCTACTAATTTTGAGGTAAACAAAGGCCAAAAAGTCGACATAGGCCAAGAGACAAATTTGGGCAAAATTTTCTAACATTCTCAATTTTCATCTGATTAACTTAAAATTTGAAGAGCATTTTCATGTTATGGTGCTGAATTCAAACACCTATTAATTTTGAGGTAAATATAGGCCAAAAGGTCATCATAGACCAAATTTCTAAAATCCTCAATTTTAATCCTATTAACTTGAAATTTGAAGAGCATTTGCATATCAGGTCAAATAATTCAACCACCAACTAATTTTGAGATAAATATAGGCAAAAGGTCGACATAGGCCAATAGGCCAATTTGGGCAAAATTTTCTAACATCCTCAATTTTCATCTGATTAACTTAAAATTTGAAGAGCATTTTCATGTTAGATTGCTGAATTCAAACACCTATTAATTTTGAGGTAAACATAGGCCAAAAGGTCAACATAGACCAAATTTCTAAAATTCTAAATTTTAATCCTATTAACTTGAAATTTGAAGAGCATTTGCAAATCAGGTCACTGAATTCAACCACCTATTAATTTTGAGGTAAACAGAGGAAAAAAGATCAAAATAGGCCAAAAGGCCAATTTGGGCCAATTTTTATAAAATCCTCAATTTTCATCTGATTAACTTGAAATTTTACAAGGAATTTATGCACAGGAGGAGGCCATTGGGCCCATCATGCCTGCACCACACCAATACCAGATTTAATCAATCTGTTGATATCCCTTCCCTTCTCTTCGTGTACAGCCTTTTTGGCTGCTACACTGGTACTCATTTCACTGACCTCACAAGGATGAGAGGCTGAGTCAACCCCCTGGTGTTAATTCAGTAGCCAACAGTGATTGAACTCAGGACCCTAGGATCCCAAGCCACCACCCTAACTGCTAAGCTGACACCAGGTTAGAATAACATTTTTGAAGAGAGCATTTTCTCTTTTTATTTTTTAAAGAGAGCATTTGAAGAGCATTTTCATGTCAGGTCGTTGAATTCAACTAACAATTAATTTTAAGGTTAAAAGGTCAACACAGGATTTCTAAAATTGATAGATGGGGCCAAGAACTAAATATATCACTATATCTCAAAAAGTTGTGGATGAGTTATGACAAAACAAGGTGGATGAGTCGGATAGGGGACAAGAACGAGTGGATTGGATTTTGGTTCTGATCCAGCCCATCAGTGGGATACAAAACGTGAACTGTTCCACCTGGCAGAGGTATGCGCTCTACCGAGTGCCATTCTACTTTGTGCTGTTTTGCCAAGTTGTCCCTCTTTGAGTGATTTTTCAATTGTTTGGTTATCTGTCTGTTTGTCTGTCTTTGTTTGTCCGCCCAGAACTTTCGTGTTTTTCTCCGCAACCGCTGGTCAGATTGAGACAAAATTTTCACCATTGGTGCAACTACTCATATAGAATGTTTCTATGATAATTATGACGTCATAGGTCACGTGGTGCAGCAGCCATATTGGAACAATGGAAAAACTTTGACCCTCTGTATCTCTGAAACCACACCAAGGAAAAATTTGAAACTTGGCACAATGCAAGTACTCGTCATGGGAAATGAGAGTGATATTTTATGCCTTCATAGGTGCCTTTGTTATGATGTCATAATTGCATATGTAGAACGCTACATCCAATCAGTATGAAATTTTTTGAGTCATTGAGGGATAAATGGTCCACAATTTTTTTAGATGACGTCATCGGTCACATGATTCTGCAGCCCTATTGTATTTTTGTTTTTTAAACCTTCAGAAATCTTCTCTGAAATGGCTGAACAGATCGAGGTGAAGCTTTACACATATGGCAGCCTGTCCATGAGGAACAAAAGGTTCACACATATGATGTCATTGGTCACATGGTTTGGCAGCTATATTGGATTTACCCTAAAACCCATAAAAAAATCTTCTCCAGAACGGCTGGACAAATTGAGGGGAAACTTCACACAAGTGTTCCCCAAGCCATGGGTGTACAAGTGGCACATAGCAAGCATTCCTCATGGGGAATGAGTGTGATTTTTTAATGACATCATAGATGCCATTGTTATGATGACATAATTGCATATGTAAAACGCTACATCCGATCAGTATGAAAAATTTTGAGGGTCCTCTTGGGATAAAATGGTCCACAGAAAAAAATTTCATGATGTCATCGGTCATTTCATTTGGCAGCCATATTGTAATTTATAAAAACCTTCAAAAATCTTCTTCTCTGAAGTGGCTGAACAGATCAAGGCGAAACTTTACACATATGACCGCCTGTCCATGAGGAACAAAAAGTTCACACGCATGATGCCATTGGTCACATGGTTTGGCAGCCATATTGGATTTACCCAAAAGCCTATAAAAAATATTCTCCAGAACAGCTGGACAAATCAAGAGGAAACTTCCAACAAGTGTTCCCAAAGCCATGGGTGCACAAGTGGCACATAGCAATCACTCCTCATGGGGAATGAGTGGTATTTTTATGATGTCATAGGTGCTGCCTTCATTTTGATATCATAAGTGCATGTGTAGAACGCTACATCCAATCAGTATAAAAAATGTTGAGGGTTCCCTTGGGATAAAATGGTCCACAATTTTTTTTGCTGACATCATCGGTCACATGATTCGGCAGCCATATTATTGTTGTTTTTTAAACCTTCAAAAATCTTCTTCACTGAAATAGCTGAAAAGATCGAGGTGAAACTTTACACAAATAACCGCCTATCCATGAGGAACATTTGAGTCACACATATGATGTCATAGGTCATATGGTTTGGCATCCATATTGGATGTACCGGAAAACCTATAAAAATACACCACTCAAAAGAAGTCCTGGTGAGGGTTTGCAGTCTCTGATTGCTCTTTTCTTGTTCAAAAATGTATTGGGCCCGATATGTTCTCGTGGATCAGGTATTACGTGGTGGAAGTATGCATTCTACCGAGTGGCCTTCTTGTTAGGATAACAATTTCAATCCAACCAATTATGGCGAGAATACCATTTATCCGATGACGTCATCATTATCACCCTAAATACCCTACTAGCAGGGGTACCCGGCATTGCCAGGCAATGCGTGGTCCCTCCTCCCACCCCTCTTCTCTCCAGACTCCCTCTCCACCCCCCCCTCCGGACTCCAACCCCTTCCCTTACCTCCTCCCATCCCACCCTTCCCCTCCCTTCTCCCATCTCCACGCTTTCCCTCCCTCCTCCCACAAATGAATTTTCACAGGGTTTTTCACCACATTTGGGAAAAATAACTGATTAAAATAAACCCACTTTAGATTTTAACCAACCTCTAACGTGCCACGTATCATGTCAAAATCTGCCCCCGAGGGACAAATTAATCGATATGGACAAAATAAGCCATGGTATATAAATATACTCATACTGTATATGTATCTGTTTATCCTCATCACTATGTAATAAATGTGGGGTGTGTTCAGTTCACAAGTTTCTTGTAGAGTGCTTGCCAAGTGGCTTAAGCACTCAAGCAAGCACTCCCTTCAATATAGTTAAGGAACAGCTGGCTTGCCAAGCACCAGCTAGCTGCTTGGTAACTGAACACACTTCTGGACATCTCGACGGAATACAGTACATACAAAACGCCGACAAAAGGACAGTTAAAAAAAAATTAAAAGACTTCAAATATTAATCATGACTATTTTAATTGAAATGAAAAGGCACCTTGTTCAGTTTTCAACGTGTTTTTATTTTATATAATGTACATAATATAAACTCAGAGGTGATGTTCAGTATAAGAAAGTGTATGTGTACATTTAAGACAACTTAAAAGCCGATGTGCACATTTCATATAACTTTAAAGTGTACGTGTACACTGTACATACAAGTTAAAAATATATCTTGGGAATTTTCCCAGCGGCCTCCTGACTAATTAATAACGGAGGCATTTCATGACCCAGCCAATTTTAATGTTTATTTACTTCATATAATATGTGAATTACATGTCCATCAGTTTGTATAGAAACCTTAAAAAGTCGAGCGAAAACCAAAAGTTCTTTTTGAAATGAAAGACCTCTATTTTCTTTCTTCTCCATTATTAGAACGTACCTTCATTTTGCGGTGTATATTAGACCATTGCCATGATCGCTGTGAACAAAACATGCATTGCCTCATTTGAGTTATAATCAAAATGTACGTTTGTTTCCTCAAAAGTGTACCTTTAATGATAGAAGATGCATTGTTCAGTCTTCAAATGTATATCAGAGGCAGCTATGTGACCCCCTCAGAGCTATACGAAGTGAAAAAGATGGTGGTGATTTTTGGACGGCTGGAGGGAAAGGCGTGGCCTGGCTAATGGGTGGTGCTTGTGATGCTAGGGGAGAGAGGGGAAGACGTGGCCTGTAGAATGGGTGGCGCTTTATGACCCACAGATACAAACTCAGCTTTATATATAGGATGGAGAATTGATGACATGTGCCAAGTTTCATTTTTTTTCGTTGAGTGGTTTCAGAGAGAATAAAGTCCAAATTTTTTCTTTAATCCAATATACCTGCCATACCATATCACCAATGACAACATAAATTTAATTGTTCACTCATATCGGATCATATACTGTATCGGATATACAGTATATGAAGTTTCAGATTTTTGGATAAAGATTTCAATTCAACCAATTATGGCTGGAATACCACTTCACTGATGATGTCATCATAATCACCCCATACACCCCATGGGGAGTTGATGACATATGCGACGTTTCAATTTTTTTCGTTGAGCTGTTTCGGAGAAAATGATGTCGAAATTTATTTTCTTTAATTGAATATGGCTGCCATACCATGTAGCCTATGATGGCACATTTAAAAAAGAATATTCTCCATGGGGAGTCAGTAGAGGATTAATGGGGCTTCTAAGGCAGCCATTCAAACGAATGTGGAAAAAGGGAAAAACTTTCTGACTCAAGCCCGAAAGCCCAAAATAGGAGACTGATTTTCTCCCCCTCCAATACAAGCAAATGTAAAATTGAGACTTACTGATTAAAGCACTTCTTTCCCTTCATATTTTCATTCCACTCAAAGAGTGAACCAATGAACATTTGTCTATGTTCCACTTTGGGGAATAACTTAATTTTCCTATTACATTCATCTCCATCGAGTATATTCACAAAGATTACTTTGGAACTTAGTTATTGGTTTAAATGTCTTTGTTGAGCAGAAATGAAATGATAAATTTCTCTCAATGCTCTTATTTGACCACCTCCTGAGCCACATATCATTTTGAGATTGTCGTAAATTGTTTTTCCATTGTTCAATTGATAACCATCAAAGTTTTCAGTCCATTCAGGGATATTAATTTTTTACTTTACATCCTCCAACTTATTTGAAATTAAATTTATCCGCTTATTTGTTTTAAATACTTTTACCCTGGTTATTTCTTCAATAAGACTTATTTGATATTTCTCACATTCTTTATGTTTTCCATTTAAATACCAAGGCTGATGACATCTCCACTCTTTGGTTTGCTTATTGCTTGGTTCTATCATTTATAAATCAGTAAAAAGACAGCGGTAGCCTGTTAAAATTCTCAACCCAATATTTTAACACATACTTATAACCATAAGGGATACTATTGATTCCATTCTCTAAAATATATCTTTTATCAGCAAAAGTTACTTTCTTATTTCTCTCTTCTGTATATAATTGATGTTTATAACTTCTTATTGTATTCATTTTGCTGTACTCTTCCTTCTTTAAGGTTAAACAGTTGTAATAATGTTTAAAGTTTATTGTTTCCTTGATTATATTTTTCTTTATTCCCTTTAGCTTTTTATCACACCTTTCAATGTTATTATTATCAATATACGTAAAAGCATAAGATTTTGATCTCAAACCCACAAATTCACACATGACCTTCCCACCCAATTCATCTTTAAACTTACCAATAACCTTTTTATTCTTTGATGAAAACAACACATCACCTGACTTATAATTCCTTGTATCATATATATCAATATTATCAATCATATCCTCATATACATCACTTGTCTTAATTTCTAATATAAAACTATCTGTATCCATATATAACAATGACACATTATCCTTATACTTTGATTTTAAATTATTATAGTAATTAGTCATTCATTAAGGACTTTGACAAGACAAGAATTTATGTTCTCATATAAATAGGTTTATCCATTTCAATATTCTCTTTTTTCAAATGAAGAGCACAAAAGTTCTCTGAAAACACCTCTGCTCGTTCAAAACTTCGTCTATTAATTAATTTTGAAGCCTGTTTCCAAGATGTAGCAAGTCTTATGTTTTGTCGATTCGTAACATTTTTCCATAGTCTTTCCAAATACAGCATTATTCATTAATTTATAAAAGTCCTTCTCAAAATCTGTTTTTGCTTCTGTTCTCCTTTTTGTATTAAAATCAATATACTTCTTTAACCAATGACTGTTTAAATTTCAAAATCCGATGAATTTTCCTCACTCTCAACCCAGCAGATAAATATTGTCTCAAGTTCCTTTGATGCAAAACATAACTTTCTTTATAATTTAATGTCGTAAGTAGTTTTTCTGGAGATTTACCTTTTATATTAAATGACTGTTGGTAATCACTTAACCATTCTTTTCTTGGACTATCTTTATCAGGGGCATAATGTTTGTCTTTATGTTTGTGATGAAGTTCTTCTGGGTATTTTAAATCAACCTCAAAATAATATCCAACTTCAGCTTTATCCAATTATTTTTGAGAGGAGACAACAATGTCTTGTAAAACTTTTTCATATTGTTTTCTTTAACCCATTTAAGTTTTCCATAAGGTAAAGATTGAGACATAGCCCACCCATACAAATTGTTTGCATCATAATACATCAGGTAAGAGCTGTCCTCATTCTTATTATAATCAGGAAGATATTTTTCTTATTTGCTTTAGCATATCTCTTGGAACATACTTGAGATATTCCTCCTCTTTTAGCCTTCTCTATCATAAAAAGCATATCTATATCACTGATTAATTCCAAATTCTGTTTTGTCATTTTTAACATAGCACTCCAAGCCAAACCCAGGGCTGTGTAATAGTGAACGGGGTCTAATCCATAAGAATTTTTATTTTGACAGACTGTTATAAAAGTTTCAAACATATCAGCCAATAACAATACATCAGTTGTAAGATACAAATCATGATATTCTCCAAGATTCTTTATAGAAAACTTCTCCCAAACCTTATTAGCTTATGTATAATCTCTATCGGAAATATGAGTTTTATTCAACTTGCCATAGAAACTTTCCCTTGAAGGGAGTTGTGTTTCTTTAAACTTCTCAAATGAATCCATGTAGTCATACGGATATATTCCCTTTTGTGATAAGAGATCAATCTCTTCTTGATTTGAGAAATGTGATTGAAGATTCGGTAAATTTTTAATATTTGATGCAAAGTTAGATATTGGACTTGCCATAAACTTGTATGTGTCAAGAAATCTGATATGGGTTATGGGGGATGTATGAATTGTGTTTATGAATGAGATGTATTTTTGATCTGTGTTAGGAATGGCAGAAATATCTCCAGATGTCTTTGAAAGTTCATTTATAAATAGATGCGTGTCATTGTGAGTGTTGTTGTGAAGAAAGACAGGAATAAAGTTTGGGGGCTTGTAGTTAAGATTACAATGGGAATGAGCTGGACCTCTATATTTACCAGTAAGATGACAGTATTCCCTAACCTTGACCTCTCCCTCAATTTTCTCCTCACAAATATGACAGATACTGTTCTTTCTAAATTCATTTTTCTTTCCCTTTGTTAATGACATTGGTTTATAGGTTTAAACCATTATTTCTCTTTGTCTTATACAGTCTTTTTCCATTCGTCTTACAAACTCTTCTGAGGCATCTTCTCAAAAAGTTCTAACTTGTTGTATTCATCACCAACAGATGATTTGATATTACAATAGAAACCACAAGGAGTATGTTTTTGATATTTATTTGTGTATGATTTATTTGGATTTGGAGAAACAGTATCTATCTTTGCAAGGATTCATTCAAAATCAGCATATATCACAAACGGATGTTTTATAGATTTGTTAAAATCTTTGAATGATATGTTTGAACCTGCTTTGGTTGAATTGATTACGGTTGATTTATGATTACTACAATATTTTGAATGTTGATTTAATCGTTCTTTTGTGTGAAAGGAGTTGAGACATCTCTTCGAAGGATACGTTTTGCATTTTCTCTTATATAGTTGTGATTTGGTTAATCTTGATAATTTTTAGATGAAAGCATAATGTGATATTTCCTTTGAAGTAAAGTAGAGAAGGTCAATGTGTGTTTCATCATTTTTGTAGTTGTTGGAAATTTTTAATATCTGAACTTTGTTTGTATCCGTTAATCCATATACATGAACAGAAAGATTATTCATTTTCTCAAATTTAGGAATATCTCTCAATGACATTGGAAACTTTAAATCTTTAACATTTAATGTATTTTCGTATTTCTTATAATGTTCAACCCTTTCAGGATTCCATTGTGGAGGATGGAGGTGAGCAATAACAGACCATATAAAATATTATTATCTTTGTTTTGAATATTAACAACTGCTTTCTTAAGTTTTATCTCTTTTGGTAAATCAATATAAGAAGAAGCTTGAAGGGGATCTGATTTTAAGATGTGTGTATCTAAAACGATTATTTTTGTAATAGTAAATCCACTATCTACTACAGTGTTATCAACATCTTGTTCTTGTCTCTGGAGTTCATCGTAAACATCACATCTTACAAAAATCTTGAAATGATGAGATAAAGTGAGGGTTTGTCTTCGTATAGGGAGTAGCTTCATCGCCTTGTTTTACCATATTCAATTTTACTCCCATATAAAACAAAAAAGTTTTTATTTCACGTAATGTGTTTTTAATTATAGTTTCAATACTTTGTTTAACAATATCAACAGCTTCCATGATTGAAGATGGTCCAGGGTCTTTAAAGGGAAACAATCTTATTTCTACATGTCCTTTAAGTGCCCCATTAGTGTTTTCAATGGAGAATTTAGTGGCACTTACCCTTTCTTCATTGTTCTTGTGATTGCGTAATTGAATGTGTTTATTATAATTTTTTAAAAAGAATATCATTACCACATCTATCACAATGTTTTGTTCCTTGGTCAAATGGAGATATTTGTCTGAAAAGATTGAGTGTGTGTTTGTTGGTTTGAAGGTGTTTTTTTTATAACATTTATATTCATGATTACAAACATCACAGTATGTTGTATTCACCATATTTATATAATAAAACTTTGCTAAAAATAAAATTTTCTTGATGAAAATATCGTTTAATTTATAGGTGCATCTGTGCTTAAAACCATTTTATCTTCCAACTTTTTTTCACTTAATAAATACAATGTATCAAGACACAAAAGACAAGTTTCAATCAATCCCTTCATTTGTAAAAGATACTGAGAAATATGTCAAGGATGTAAAATTGAATAAAGATAAATATAACAACTATTGGATAAAAACAATTATGGTGAATAATATGAGTTCTTCAATTTCCTTTAGTGGAAGGGCTTTTAGTATATCGAGAAGAACTTCAATTAAAATAGCTCTAACAAAAGTTTCTCCTCTCCTTCTGGCAATGTATTCAAAACTAGAAAAAGCAATGAAACAATAAAAAGTATCAAAAAAGAAAATCTCATGGATGAAGCTTTTGAAAGGAAAGATAAGACCATCTGTAATATGCAGGGAGAAATTTGTATTTATTTCAACAACCCGAAAGATGTAAATCCTGATGAAATAAAGGATGTTAATCTATCAGCTGAAATGAGATTTCGTTCAATAGTAGTTAAGGATCATTTTAAAATTACCTTTAATATAAAAAATGTAGTAGGTGAATATGTTTATGAGAAAAGTATCTAGATATAGATGGTAATGTTTTTTCTTCTAATTATATATGAGTCATTATTCAACTGAAGATTTTGAAGATTATGAGAGTGATGATAGTATCTCTGTTGGAACAGAAGACAGTTATGGTACCGAGAGTTTGTGTTCAAACGATAGTTATGAAAGTAGTTTTATAGATCATTGTGAAAGCACCAATGAAAGTACAGAAGATGATACCGAAGATGAATTTTACTTGAAGTAAAGTTTTACTTTGTAAAGGTGAATAGTATATTAGACATTGAGCCCCTTGAATTCCCTGATTCTCCTTATGACAAATTTGAGAATTATCCTGCATGTGATAGAGTGGGATTAAACACAGATTCAAAAGCCTATAAACAATGTATATTCTGTGATTATCTTCGAATTAATGATAATAAAAAATATAAAAGGAATATAATTCTTTTAGATTTACACCAAAAATGAATTACTTTGCAAGATTGATTAGAGACATGAATGTAAAGTATGAGGGTGATAACACACCTTTCCTAACAATGGAAGAAACTGAACATATTCGAGAAATGTTCAAAGGATTGTTATATATTATTCACGAATGCCATTTTCAGGGAAATATCAACACAAGATATTGTGTAAATAAAATAATGGATTATCTTGAAATTAAACCCAAACTTTGGATAAAATATAGTTTCTAAAAAAGCCAATAATAAATTAAATAACATGTTTTCCAAATCGATAAATGAATGATTTTTTTTACCAATTTGGGAAAATATGATAAAATTTGACAACCATAAAAATCTTCCAAACTCATTAAGATGTCTCATAGTTGGTTCAAGCGGATGTGGAAAAACCTACTTACTTTTAAAGATGCTCCTTACTCCCAACTTTTTAGATTATGATAATTTCATAATTTTCACAACGTGAAGTTTTCAACCTGAGTAACAAGTACTGTCACAAGGTTTTAATGCTGGTCTTCAAAAAGAAGATATAATCGGTTTATTTAAACTTCAAAACTAACTAAATGATTACAACATTGAAGATATAATACAACTATTTTGTGATACACAGAAAAATAAAAGGAAATCAAAACTGATAACTTGTATTCTTTGTGATAAGACGGATGATATACATTCTCCCCAAGATTTGGATAAATCAAAAAAGAACCTCGTTATCTTTGATGATTGTGTTAATGAGAGAAACCAAACGGTAATGGATAGCTACTACACAAGAGGGAGACATTCTTCTTGTAATTGTATTTATCTTAGTCAATCATACTTTCAACTTCCTCATCGCTCAATAAGAAACAATGCTAATACTTTTATTTTATTCAGGTCAGGTCAGGTATGGGAGCGTGTGCCAGAACAGCGCGTCGCTGCGTCCACTTTCTGCCGGTACTCCAGGGGCCTCCGTCTGGCCATCCCCCAGGCAGATGCCAGGCCCATCCCCATCTCCTTGAGATGATGGTCAACCTGCTGCAACCATGAGGCACGTGGTCGGCCCACTGGCCTCCTCCACTCATGAGACTCCCTCGCTGAGAGAATCTGGTGAGCAGGATCAGCGTCAGGAAAACGAGCCACATGTCCATACAGCCGCAGCTGATGCTCACGGACTATGCAGGTAACAAATCTCATCCGAGTCTCTCTCAGCAACCGCTCGTTGGACACAAAATCTGACCAGCGATAGCCAAGGATTCTCCGAAGACACCTGGTACCAAAGGAATTAAGTCTCCGTCTCAGATCCTTGGTCAGAGTCCAAGTCTCACACACATAGAGCGAGACTGGAAGTACCAAGGACCTGAAGACTCGGACTTTCGTCCTCCCACACAGGTACCGGCAGCGCCACACCCCATGATCCAGTGAATCCATGACTCCCCAGGCCCGACCCAGATGTCTATTGACCTCTGACTCGCAGCCAGCAGAGACATGAATATCACTGCCAAGGTAAGTGAATCTCTCCACGACCTCAACATCCTCACCACAAACAGACACAGACAGGACAGCAGCATCCAAGATGTCACCGAAAGCCTGGATCTTAGTTTTGACCCAAGAAACCCGTAATCCCAGCGGCTCCGACTCCTCATTCAGCACCTCGAGGGCCCCCAAAAGGATGTCTAAAGTCTCCGCAAAGATGACTGCATCATCTGCAATATCAAGGTCCGAGATCTTGACATTCCCCAACGATGCACCGCAACTTGATCTCTCCGACATCCTCCCTAAAATCCAGTCCATACAAGTGCTGAAAAGTGTGGGGGCAAGTACACATCCCTGACGAACTCCAGTAACAACTGGAAATAAGTCAGAGATGGTACCACCACACTTCACAGCACTCTCAGTACCAGAGTAGAGTTCAGACATCAGATCGATCAGTTTTGGTGGCACCCCACGAAGACCAAGAATCCTCCAGAGGACATCCCGATTCACTGAATCGAACGCTTTACAGAGATCAACATAGGCTGCAAGCAGCCCCTGCCGAAACTCTTGTCTGCGTTCGGAGAGGACACGAAGGGCAAGGATACGGTCAATCGTTGACCTCTTTGGTGTAAAGCCTGACTGCTCTGGACGCTGGTGCTCAAGCAGATGGTGGCGAACCCTATCGAGAATTATCCGAGCAAAGACCTTGCCCAGCACTGAGAGCAGCGTCACCCCTCGGTAGTTGTTGCAGTCTTGGCGATCACCCTTCCCTTTCCAGAGAGGGACAACAAGGCCCCTCTTCCAGTCAGTTGGGATGATGCCTGTGTTCCAGGCAGAGCACAAAACTGCATGCAAGACACGAGTGCAGCATTTCCACCAGCCTTGAGAAGTTCGGCATGGATGCCACAGATCCCTGGAGCTTTTCCCCGTTTCAACTGGTTCACCGCAGCCCGTGTTTCCACAAGCGAAGGTGGACCACAGTTGATTCGAGGGTCAGCAACAGGGATTGTAACACCCTTGACGTCCAACTTGACAGCTGGGGGATCAGCCTGGTACAACCGCTCAAAGTATCCGGCCCAGCGGGCCTTCACTTCAGACTCCTCTGTCACGAGCCTACCACTCTCTGCTCAAACTGCAGTGCTCCGAGGGATGGGCTTGGATGAACGTAATGCGCAAATTCCCCTGTAAGCGGGACGAGAATCACCTGTCCACAGGTGATGCTCTACCCCCTCACAGATTCCTCGCACATAGGCCTCCTTGTCCACCCTCAGTGCACGTACAGTTTTTCGCCTCAGCTCCCTGAACAGCTCAGCTCTGCCATTCAGCCTGGCCCTGCGACTCTGGTCAATGGTATCCAGTGTCCCTTGAGAGACAAAATTCTTCTTTGCCCTGCGGTGAGCTCCAAGACATCCACCGGCAACATCAAGGACGGTGGTCTTGAAGGCGCTCCACAACTCTTCAGGACCCCCCAAAGCACCCAGACCCCCCAAGTGTCCACTCAGCCTGTTCGCAAACTCCTCAGCTACTCTCTCATCCCTGAGCTTGGCAACATCCAGCCTAGGCTGGGATGGTACTATTCTCCAGGATTTAAGGTGCAGCTTTAGAGTTGCTACAACAAGCCTGTGGTCAGTATTGAGGAACTGAGCACTCCGGTAGACCCTGCAGTTCTGGATCATCCTCCAACGACCATCAATGAGGACATGGTCAATCTCCTTTGCCACACCGCCAGCGTTGGAATACCAAGTCCAGCGATGAGCTTGTGGGCGCTGAAACCATGAACCAGCCACTCTAAGTCCATGACTTCTTGCAAAGTCAAGGAACTTAGTGCTATTCTGGTTCATAGTTCTTGACCCATGGAGACCAACATACACCTCATAACCATCCCTATCAGTTCCAGTCGATGCATTGAAATCCCCCAAGACTAGAAGTGTATCTCGTTTGGGGCACTGATCAACCACAGACTCGAGTGTGGCGTGGAATGCATCCTTCACGGTGAGATCACTCGCCTCAGTCGGAGCATAAACAGAGACCAGGGAAATGACACCTAAGGAGTGACGAATCCTTAATCTCATAATACGCTCGTTGACCGGTGTTACCTCAATTATCATTGGGGTCAGCTTATTGGACACAGCTACAGCAACTCCTTGGGTATGGTAACCATCAGAGCGACCAGACCAATAGTAGGTGTAACCACCCACCATTATCTCGCTGCAATCCGGTCTCCGAACCTCAGAGAGAGAGCTGCAATCCCGATGTCCAAACGCTTGAGCTCAGATGATAACAGAGACAGGTGATCATCCTCTCTTAGGGATAGGACAATCCAGGCACCCACCCGAAGGGACCCCCTCAAGTTAACCCAAGGAGACCGCCGTCTGGTGGACGACACCTCAGCACCACTCCGACACACTCTCCCGCAATCTGACCCAGGGATGTTACCCCGTGGTTTCCCTCCTATCATCAAAGATTGGGGGTCCCGAATGCTTTGCCCCAATCCCGTCATCCGGTGAGCTGCCCTGCGAAGGGAAGCTGCACAGGAGGTACTCCCACGGAGTGGGTTTTCAGATTTTTTTGCGTTTTTGCGTTTTGCGGAATGAAGGGTTTTACGGTGGCTGGAGTGCAAATCCTGCCACCAACCTCCTAATAAGAAGTAACCCAACTGCACGAGGACGTCCGCAGACACAGTTGGGCACTAGATATGGATGGCCGTTGGCTCACAAGGAGCTCCTCCGCCCTTTGACAGGTTTTGTTTTTAATCCTGCTGGGTGTCCATATCCAAACACCCCCCTCACCAGAAAACCTGGTGGGGGAGACGGTTTAGTCGCTGACAACCCGACCATGGAACAGGTTAGTACAGGTTTACATGGTACCTGTAGCAGGTCACAGATCGAACTTGACCTGACAATATTTTATTCAAGTTAAACTCAATAGATATAAACAATTTTTGGAGAGAGAATTGTTCTACATTATGTCGTAAAAATGAATTTGGGGATTATATGAAGCACACGACTGAAAAATATCTCTTCTTGTTTCACAACAATAAATTGATTTTTTTTTATCTAACCCTAACGCTAAGAGCTTCAAAGTTAATTAATAGACCAAGTTTTGAACGAGCGGAAGTGTTTTCAGAGAACTTTTGTGCTATTCATTTGAAAAAAGAGAGTATTGAAATGGATAAACCTATTTAAATGGGAACATCAATTCTTGAATTGTCAAAGTCGTTAATGTATGACTATTACTATAATAATTTTAAATCAAAGTATAAGGATAATGTGTCATTGTTGTATATGGATACAGATAGTTTTATATTGTTACGGATTTCGCGCCCGCCGGCGTGCTGACGGCCACGTAACTCGAATCGCGGCACGTCGCCCACCGGACGGACAATCCAGTCGTGACCCTCTCGGACCAACGCCGGGAACCAGTCACGGGTGGACCTTTCGGTCTCACCGCGATCGAGCCAATCAGCCCCCGCGTGGGATAGGGTTGCTCGCCAAATTCGACCTACCTAAGTACCCACGCGGAGGGTAGACCGGGCGATCGCACCTCGCCGCAGGTCGACTTCGGACACGGGCCACTTAAGCGACCTGTTCCGTACTATCAGAATAACCGAGCGGTGTTATCGTCGACCTCGACGGTTCGATTAATTATCGGGCGTATTCAGCCCACTACCAACCCTTTACGTGAAGCAAGATGGGGATTCAATAGAGGAAAAGACGAAGCGAAGCGGGAAACAGTTCAACACAAAGCACATTTATTCGCGGCACACGGGAGCACACATATACAATTCCACCAAATGCACACAGAAAAGACACAATGTAATTTACACAAAAAGCAAATGTAAAAGAGAAAACACAATGCAGAGCTAATACCGACTACCGAGCACACGGCAACACTTATACAATTCTACTTCACAGACGGCGCCGACAACACATACCCAAAACCAAGGAAAGAATACCCTCAAGGATGAGGCGGGCCTGAGGCCGAGACCGGGTCGCGCCTACCCGTCTGGTGATGAGACGCGGAGCGGCGATGGCGCCTCAACTCCGCGGGCCTCGCGGACAGTGTCTGGTAGGGGGTGGGAAAGGGGCCCCCTTGGTCGCACTATCTCAGCGCGGGGGGAAACAGGAGGGGGTTGCTGATGCTCGGGGTATAGAGGATCTTTATTATCCCGCGACGAGCGTCTCCACCTCGGCCAGGTCGCGCTGTCGGCCTCCCTGGGGTGCAGCTCCCGACGCGAGCACCCCCTCGTCTGGTGTCGCTGCCTTTCCACAGCTCCTACTCTCCGCCTCTGGACTCTCCTACTCTCCGCCTCTGGACTCTCCTACTCTCCGCCTCTCGACTTTCCTACTCTCCGCCTCTGGACTCTCCTACTCTCCGCCTCTCCGCCTCTGGACTCTCCGACTCCTTTTCTGACTGACGAACACGGTCCTTTTATCCCCCCGTAGCTTCGCCTTTGACCCCCTCCCTTTGACCTTTCACCTCGCTCCCCATTGGCCCGAGAAAAAGTGGGCGTGAAGGCTTTTTGATCCATAAATTTGCATATATCGATCGCCCTGGGGGCGGGGCCACCCGCCCCTCGCTCACCGATTGGACGGCAAAAAGTGGGCGTGTGTCGTTTTTGATCCGTTTTTGAAGCACAAAATCCGTGATTTTGTACACGCTGTTCGGCGCGCGCCCTGCACGAGTCCAACACCGGTACCCACAGCGGGGCAAGAACGGTGGCGATGCGATGGTTGCGAGGTGACGGGAAGGTCGTGGCGGTTGTGGTGAAGCGGCGTTGTGGTTGGTGGTTGATGTTGTGGTTGTGGTGGTAATCATGGCGGTTGGTCCAAAATAAAGATAGCAAAAGAAAAACGGCTATCCTGAAGAGTCGCAGCACGCATAAATGACATGTATTCCCACTAGACAACGGGTTTGGGCCTAACTACACATATACTTGCCGAGATACCTCACCTAAGGGACCTGAATGGTGGTTTGCGAATTTGGTAACCACAACAATATTATAAATTAAGACAAGTGATGTATATGAGGATATGATTGATAATATATATATATATATATATATATATATATATATATATATATATATATATATATATATATATATATATATATATATATATATATATATATGATACAAGTAATTATAAGTCAGGGGATGTGTTATTTTCTTCAAAGAATAAAAAGGTTATTGGTAAATTTAAAGATGAATTGGGTGGGAAGGTGATGAGTAAATTTATAGGATTGAGATCAAAGTCTTGTGCTTTAATGTATATTGATAATAATAACATTGAAAGGTGTGATAAGAAGCTAAAAGGAATAAAGAAAAATATAATCAAGGAAACAAACTTTTAACATTATTACAACTGTTTAACCTTAAACAAGGAAGAGTACTGAAAAATGAATACAATAAGAAGTTATAAACATCAATTATATACAGAAGAGATAAATAAGAAAGCTTTCGGAGCTTTTGATGATAAAAGATATTTTAGAGAATGGAATCAATAGTATCCCTTATGGTTATAAGTATGTGTTAAAATATTTGTTTGGGAATTTTAACAGGCTACTGCCATCTTTTTACAGATTTATAAATGATAGAACCAAGCAATAACCAAACCAAAGGGTGGAGATGTAATCAGCCTTGGTATTTAAATGGAAAACATAAAGAATGTGAGAAATATCAAATAAGTCTTATTGAAGAAATAACCAGGGTAAAAGTATATAAAACAAATAAGCAGATAAATTTAATTACAAATAAGTTGGAGGATGTAAAGAAAAAACAAAATATCCTTGAATGGACTGAAAACTTTGATGGTTATCAATTGAACAATGGAAAAACAATTTACTACAATCTCAAAATGATATGTGGCTCAGGACGTGGTCAAACATCAGCATTGAGAGAAGTTTATCATTTCATTTCTGCTCAACAAAGACATTTAAACCAAGAACTAAGTTCCAAAGTAATCTTTGTGAATATACTCGATGGAGATGAATGTAATAGGAAAATTAAGTTATTCCCCAAAGTAGAACATGGACAAATATTCATTGGTTCACTCTTTGAGTGGAATGAAAATATGAAGGAAAATATGTGGTTTAATCAGTAAGTCTCAATTTTATATTTGCTTGTATGAGAGGGGGAGAAAATAAGTCTCAATTTTACATTTGCTTGTTTGGGAGGGAAGGGAATCGGTCTCAATTTTACATATGCTTGTATGGGAGGGGGAGAAAATCAGTGTCCTATTTTGGGCTTTTGTGGCTTGAGTCAGTCAAAGTTTTACATTTGCTTGTATGGGAGGGAAGGGGATCAGTCTCAATTTTACATTTGCCAGTATGGGAGGGGGAGGAAATCTCCTATTTTCGGCTTTTGGGGCTTGAGTCAGAAAGTTTTTCCCTTTTCCCCCATTCATTTGAATTGCTGCCTCAGGAGCCCCATTAATCCTCCACTGGAGTCTCTCCTATGTTTGAAGTTTCATATCAATCGGACAAGCAGTTGCAGAAAAAAACATTATTAAAGCAAAAATATATAGATGTGGATACACATTATGTGGGAACACCATCCGACTCTCCCCACAAAATGCACTGTCTGTCCCTCGGAGGCACTTTAAACTGGGTGTCCCATCTACTAACATTGGTTGGTATATGTAAAAGATTCCATTATGTCTTTTGTGAAGAGTAAACGAGTGATTTTGGGCACCATGATCGAGCACCGAGCACCAACAGTCAGAAAGAACCAATACCTGCGCAAATCACCTCCAGTCGAATGTCAGGCCTGGCCAGCTGATTAATGAAAGATTTCGGACAATGTACTTGTATCTCAAATGAGCAATCCAACAAGAATTTGGGATTAATTGCAGCCATTAAATAAGTAGTAGTACTGCAGGAAATCGATTTCTGTACTATCCACATGAAACTGACATCAACTTTATTCTTCCACCCTCCAAATGTCGGTTATTGCAACCATATATTTATCACAACAACTCTCGGGCATGTTGTTGCATTTAAACACTTCAACAAATGCTGGGCAAAATGGTGACCGATGTTAGCCACGTGATGGATTGATGTCCTCTCAATGCAATCTCAACAATTGTAATACTGTTTTGAAGTCGTTTCTCTCTTCAGATACCATGATCTCTTCCTCTTGTGGTTGTTTTTCATTGTGTTTTTGATGTACTTTTTCCATTTTGATTCTGTCGTCTCTTTACATTTCCTCTGTGGGGTTTATGAGCATTAAACTCTTGTTACCTCCGTCACCAAAGGTGGATGGAGGTTATGTTTTCACCTGTTGGATGTTATCTCCATTTGGGTTTCAGGAGGTGGGAGGAACTCAAAATGTCCACCTCCTATTTTTTGGTAAAACATCATGATTCATGAACCAAACTGTGAAGTTTCGTTCTCATAGCCTCGTTCCAAGGGCTCTTTTCAGAATCGTCACTGAACCTCTGACAACCTCCACTTGTAGCTCGTTTGGAGTGATATTCCCCGGAATGATTTTTGATTTTTAAACACTCAGTAAGGGTTTTCTTCATCAATTCTGTAGCTCCAACTATCACTGGTACAATTTCAGCTTTTTTCAATTTCCACATCATCTTGACCTCATTTTTTCAGATCCTGGTATGTGGTCATTTCCCTGATTTCTGTAGCATTTAGTCCAAAGTCAATGGGAAATGAAACCTCGATCCAAAATGCTGACTTTTCCTTTTTGTGTTTGAGCACTATATCTGTACACAGTGCTTTGTTTGTAGTGTTCACACTTGACGGGATCATTTTGTCATGTATGAGCATTACTTGTTCATTTTTCATGGATCGGATTCAGTTTGTGTTAGCATGATTGTTCTGGGACCAGGATGTTGTCATGTTTACAGATGTACCAGTGGATTACTCTTCAAACACTGTCAAGTATTTTTGTGTACAGCTGTTCTGACATGAGTTTTGTACATCCAAAAATGAGGTGACTGGTACTTTCTGTTTCTTCCCCACAAAACCTGCATTTGTCTGATTGGCTCAATCCCACCATTTTCTTCAAGGCATTAGTGTCGTGTCCTTCGTCTTTGGCAATGATGATGACTCATTCTCCATCCCAACTAATTTGACCTCTTCTTAGTCATTCCAAAGTGAATGTCAAACTCTTTTTTAAATCTTCCTGTTCTTTTATCATTCTCCCATTTGTCAGAGTATATCTGCTGATTTTTTTTATTTTGTAAATTTCCTTTCTTATTAGGCCCCATTGGACTTAGTCCAAAACGGGGACTTTTGGATTTGTTCTCGATTTTCGTGTGCATGCGTCTGCAACCATATCTCGGACATGTATGGACCAATTTTATTCATACTTGGCAAAAGACAACAAATGATGGTATACATATGCACATCATTTTGTTTCGTGATGCAATCAAAGATGGCCGACTGGTGACTATTTCAGTTGTAAAAAAATTCAGTGGCGAACACATCCTCAACCATTACTCAGACATGCATTTACCGATTTGTTCAAATTTTACTTCCAGATAATCAATGATGGGTTCTATATGCAAGCCATTTTTTTTGAGATCAGATCCAAGATGGCCGACTGGCGGCCATTTTGTTACTTAAATGTGTCCCCAACCATTTCTCAGACATACATGATCTGATTTTGTTCAAACATGACACAAATACAGTACATGAGGGCATACACGTGCACCTCACTTTATTTTGCAATCTGATCAAAGATTGCCAACTGGTTGACTGGCGGCCATTTTAGTTGTAAAAACAAACAAACCCCGGTATCAAACACGTCCTCAACCATTTCTCAGACATGCATTTACCAATATTGTTCAAACTTGGCACACAGATAACGAATGATGGCTTACATAGGTGCATCATTTTATATTTCGACATCAGATCCAAGATCGCTGACTGGTGGCCATTTTATTACTCAAACATGTCCCCAACCATTTCATGGACATGCATGGTCTGATTTTGTTAAAACTTGGCACAAGCACAGTACATGATATACACATGCAACTCGCTTTATTTTGTGATCTGATCAAAGATGGCCTACTGGTAGACAGATGGCCATTTTAGTTGTACATAAATATGGGCTAACCCTTTTACTCCGTAAAGAAAAAAATACTAAAACAACAGGGGCTATAACATTTTATGTCTATTTTACTTGTTTTCTTTGCAATCATTGGGGCTGCATTTGTTTGTTTCGTTTTCCTGTGTAGTATCCATCATTTGTACCTGTTTTTGAATGTTTGTTGCTAAATGGATTAAGGATCCGTTTTTTTCTGGTGTGTTATTTTCTTGCTCGTATAACAATCTCATCCGATAGTCTGTTGAGCTTTTCATGTACTCCGCTAGTCCTACACACGATGTTCTGTGCACTTGATTAAGCTCCATAAGACCACCTCCTCCTTCTCGTATCAATGCTATATTTTTTTTATACAATACTCTGCTTGTTGTTGAATATTTAGCTTCCCTCTCATACTCTTTTGGGACAAAATGTTGGAGAATGGTCCCTTTATGGCAGCCCTTTCGACTTCGCCCTCGTCTCTCAACCGAGCAAAGAATAAAACTGCAACTTCCAAGACCCCAAAGAAGCTTGATGGCATTCTCTTGGAAAAGATCCTCAAGGTGGGAGGATCAAGTAAGCGTCGAAATGGTCTGTCCCTGGTCACTTTGAACAAGGCACCGGAGGCAGATGGCTACATTCTCCAGCAGAATGACTGTCATATCAATGCGGCCGTGAAGAGGCTCATTTCAAGTGAAAAGCTTGTGCAGACCAAGGGCACGAGCGCTGCCAGTTCGTTAAAACTGAATAAGGAGAAGAGTTCCAAAGTGAAGAAGATCGCTAGTCCCAGAAAGTTGCGAAGACCACAGTCAAGGCTAAAGCGGCCAAGAACACAACCAAAAACCCAGCTGTGAAGAGGGCAATGCGGAAGATATCCCTCAAGAAAGCGAAAAGAGCTGCTGCCGCCTCTTTGAAGCAATTCAGTAAGAAATCTGCCAAAGTGAAGAAAAATGGGAACAAGGTCCTGCCAAGGAGCAAGGGCAAGACCAAGGCAATGAAGTCAAAGTCCAAATCTGTAACCAAGGGGTTCAAGAACAAGAAGGCGACACTTAAAAAAATTGTGAGGGGAAGAGAATTGAGTGGAGGTGAAGATACATTGAAGATACCAATGAGATACCAATGAACACAGGCTGAAGGTCAACAACTAAGGTGATATTTCTAAAATCCTCAATTTTCATCCAATTGATTTGAAATTTGAAGAGGATTTGCATGTTAGGTAATAAATTGAACCACCAATTATTTTTGAAGTCAGTATAGGCAAAAAATTCGACATAGGCAAAATTTCTAAAATTGTCAGTTTTCATCGGATTAACTTGAAATTTGAAGAGGATTAGCATTTTTCGTCATTTAATGCAACCACCAATTATTTTTTTGAGGTCAAATTTGTTTCATGGATTTCGCAAGTATCGTGTTATGCACGACATCCTTATTGTTTGTTTGTTTGTTTGCAGATTTGTGGACATTGTGTTGTGGACGAGAGGGTTGGATGCACATGTTGTTCCTCTTCGTCTCACTTGCCCATATTTTCACCCCTGTCTGTCTGTTTGTTTGTTTGTTTGTTACTTATGAAAATCAAAGATTTTTCAAGTATATTGGTTGGTCTTGTACGTTATTTTGTCTGTCTGTCTGTCTGTCTGTCTGTCTGTCTGTCTGTTTATTTGTTTGTATGTCAATCGCCTACAGGTCACAATTT
The DNA here is from genome assembly GCF_056783735.1 of Eptatretus burgeri. Taxonomy (NCBI): domain Eukaryota; kingdom Metazoa; phylum Chordata; class Myxini; order Myxiniformes; family Myxinidae; genus Eptatretus; species Eptatretus burgeri. The sequence goes on from NC_140976.1 coordinate 44,927,973, forward strand.
CAAATCAATCTTTATGAAACTTAACCACATGGTGGAGTTTATCAAAAGCAAGAAGCCTATTGTTTTTGAGGTCAAAAGGTCAAAAGGTCAACAAAAGCCAAAGTTCAATAAATATGTTAGATTTCTAAAATCCTCAATTTTCATCTGATTGACTAGAAATTAGAACAGGATTTGCATTTCAGGTCACTGAATTCAACCACCAATTATTTTTGAGGTCAACATCGGCCCAAAGGTCGATAGGCCGAATTTCTAAAAATTTCAATTTTCTTCTGATTGACTTGAAATTTTGAAGAGTTTTTTGTATACAATGTCAAGGCTCACTTGAAAACTAACACACAGAACATACAACAAGGGGAGTAGGAGACACGAGGGGTGGGAGAGGGAAGGACAAAACAGTGGGGAACAGAGACATGAGGAGATCTGTGGAAGGGAGAGGGATGGGGTGGGGTACACAGGGTAAACTAGATGGACACTACAGGGACTTTCAGAAAGGGAAGCAGGGAATTTGAAGGAGGTGGGTTTGGGGTGAATTCGCTGGGGTAGAAAAGATCATGGTTTTTTATAGGGGAAGAAGATAAGAGATGGTGATGAACAGCTGTTTTGAAGAAGATCTGGAGGAAAGAGTGGGATTTAAGAGAATGTGGGAGTTTGTTCCAAAGGCAGGACAAAAACGAGGAAGGAAAGAGTGAATGTGAGCAGTGATTCTTGATTTTGGTAGTTTTACCAGAAGGTGGTTGCTGGCGGACCTTGAGCGCCGTGTGGAAATATGGGGGGGGGGAGCATATCTCGAGCATATCTCGGACAGAGTGGGGGGGAAGCAGGCCGGAGTGGAGACAGTTGAAGACTTAAAGACCACCGACCTGCCTGCAGTGAGAAAGTGAGAGACCCAAAGACTCAGCCTCATCGCGGGAGATACCTATAATCCCAAATGCCTTGGTTTCCACAGCATGAAGCCGAGAAATGTGAGAGGTGGTAGCAGCAGACCAGATGGGAGAGCAGTACTCCTACAGGCTGCTGATGAAAGCTTTGTATGTGGTCAGGAGCTCAGGTGTGCCAAGGAAGGACTTTGCACGACGGAGGATGCCCAGTCGGCAACTGGCTTTGGAGGCCAGCTTGGAAATGTGGCTTTCCCAGGAAAGATTATGGCAGATATTAAGACCCAGAAGCTTGAATGGAAGGACTTTTTCAAGAGGATTGTTGAGAAAGTAGATGTAGGTTTTTCCAGAGAGTCCTTTTGGAGAGACCTAGTGAGTGTGAGATGTGTCAGAATTGAAGGACATGTTGCACGTGTTGGACCAGCTTTTGATTTTATCCACATCTGCAGAGAGTGAAGAGGCTGCTGTTTGTCGATCTGAGGGATGACATCTGGAATGGCAGAGGGTGGATTCATCAGCAAAGAGAGAAAGGTAATTTTTCAGAGAGGCGGAGAGATCGTTGATGAAAATCAAAAAAAGAACAGAGCCCAGAACGCTGCCTTGAGGAACTCCAGCCTGGACAGGAAGAGTGGATGAGAGAACTCCATTAAGGTCCACACGTTGGATGCACATGAGAGGAAGTTTGCAAGCCATGAGTGGAGATGGCCTTGGATACCAAAGGAAGAGAGTTTGGTGAGCAGGGCTGGGTGCCAGACCGAATCGAAAGCACGCGATATGTCAAGGGAAATGGCTCTGATTTAATGTCCAGCATTGAGTACCTCCATCCATTGTTGGGAAAGCAGAAGCAGCATATCCAGGTTCGAGTGATCTGGTCTGAATCCAAATTGATGGTTGGAAATCAAGCCATTGGAGAAAAGGAAGGATTTAATGTCAGAAGCGATGATGGATTCCATAACCTTGCTGATAACTGGGAAAAGGCTGATTGGTCTGTCGTTGCAGGGATCTGTTTTTGCACCTTTTTATTCAGAGGGGTAATGTTTGCTGATTTCCAAGCAGATGGCAGATGACCTTGACCAAATGAGAGGGTGAATAGAACAGAGGGAGGGTGAGCAAGAGCTGAGGAGCAGGTTTTTAGGACAGTGGGCTGATGCCGTCTGGACCGATTGCAGAATCTGAGTCGAGGCTTGACAGCAACCTCTCTACTTTGTCAGAAGAAAAGGACACAAGAGTCCAGGAACAGCTGGGTGTGACTGGGTAAGGTGGGTACAGAGTTGCATATTTGGTCATTCAATTCAGCCACTTATTATTGTTGAGATCAACGTAAACCAAAAGGTCAACACAGGCCGAAGGTCAACAACTCAGGTGAGATTTCTAAAATCCTCAATTTTCATCCAATTGATTTGAAATTTGATAAGGATTTGCATATTAGGTAATGAATTCAACCACCAATTATTTTTGAGGTCAGTATCGGTCAAAAATTCGACATCGGACAAATTTCTAAAATTGTCAATTTTCATCTGATTAACTTGAAATTTGAAGAGGATTTGCGTTTTTCGTCATTTAATGCAACCACCAATTATTGTTTGAGGTCAAATTTGTTTCATGGATTTCACAAGTATTGTGTTATGCACGACATCCTTATTGCTTGTTTGTTTGTTTGTTTCTTTGTTTGCAGATTTGTGGACGTTGTGTTGTGGACGAATTCAGATGAAATTTACTGGGCAGGTTGGGTGTGTTATAAGGGCAAACTGATTCGATTTTGCTGAAGATCCAGATACTGGATTTTTTTTAGTCATTCTTCACCATTGAGAGATCGGGCCAAAAACGATATATAGCACGATATCTCAAAACGTTGTGGACGGATTCGGAGGAAACTTGGTAGACAGATTGGGTGTGTGCAGGGTTTATTTTAAGGAAATTTTAGAACTGCACAAATCTTTGAGGCATGTGCCCTGGCCCAGTGTTTGAGATTCTTTGTGTCTGAGAAGCATTTGTAATGGCTATTTTTAAACATTTTATAGCTTTTAAGTTTCTTTGTATCCTTTGACAAGGTACACAACACAGGATGCCTCACTGGAGTCTATAAAATTAGTATCATTAGCTAAAATTATAACCGTAAATATCCAAGTGCATTCAAAATGCGCAGAAATTTGGAATAGCCTTGCTAACTACTCAATGTGTCATTATAAATTTTATTATAAATATAAACTCAGTTTTTATTATAAATTTTAGTACTGCACAAAATTGGATTCAGAACTGCACAAGTAGGGGTCTACTGCACGTTAAAATAAACCCTGGGTGTGTGACAAGGATGAAGTCATTCGATATTTGTGAAGATATGGATCCGATAAATTTTTAGTGATTCTTCACGATTGAGAGATAAGGCGAAACTGATATATATAAACACACACACACACACACACACACACACACACACACACACACACACACACACACACACACACACACACACACACACACACACACACACACACACACACACACACACACACACACACATATATATATATATATATATATATATATATATATATATATATATATATATATACATACACACACACACACATACTAGATGACCCATGAAGCCGTCGGGTCCCTCTTGTGACAGCGGTTGATAAAAAAAATCATTTCAAAAAAAATAATAATAAAAACATAGCTCCAGTGAACTATACCGCTGAGGTTGTTTACATTGATCAAATTCTCCTGAAGAGTACTTGACTGAATCAGGAATTGATTTTTTAATATTTTTTATTTTAACGAAACTTGATACTGCACACCACAGGCGAATGTTGATCAAGGGGGGCCGAAAATTTTTGCACTATAATGTACCGTTTTGGCTGTATTTCTAGAACATACATACATACATATATGCAAGATGAGAGTTTTAGTAATATATAGATAGATAGAAGATATATATCACAATATCTCAAGAAGTTGTGGATGGATTTGGATGAAACTTGGTGGACAGGTTGGGTATCTTACAGGAATGAATTAATTCGATTTTGGTGAAGATCCGAATGCGAAAATTTTTCAGTTTTTCAAGTGATTCTTCATCATTGAGAGATGGGACCAAAAACGATATTTAGCATGATATTTACAAAACTTATTGCGTCCAATACGTTCTTCTGGATCTGGCATTGCGTGGTGGAGGAATGCGCTCTACCAAGTTGTTTATGTTGAAGAGCAATTTTTATACTGCCACTCTGGCTGAGCCGACATCTCCCAAACAGGCTGTCCAGGGGCAACCCTTTGATCATGAAGACCCTAACATTGTGATATTTCTTATCTGCTCAGATTTTTCACTTTTCCGACGAGCCAATATAATGTGGAATTTCGCAAGAAGAAACAATTTTGGTCACGGACCATGAATAATAGATAGCTCTCTGCCTCTGTTTTTGAAACTCATCCTTGATAAATTCTGAAACGATTACTGGATCGGAGTCTAAGTGCTCTCATCAGAGGTTGTGAGAAAAGAAACCTGCTATTGATTTCAGGGGTAATGACCATCAATGTATTTGACAATCGTTTTGGGTCTGCATTGGCAGTGTGTTGCACTGTCGAGCACAACATGCTCTGGTAGAGAGGTTTAAGCAGTTGTCCCATGGGTGATGAGACAGGTATACCAAGATTGAGTTTATCCAAGATCTTTGTCATTTCCACACTTGTGTATTCTCTTCCATTCGTACTACTACTACTACTACGACTTCTACAACTACTACTGCTACTACTAGTACTTTAAAGGCCCCCATTATTTCCACTTTTTTGTGGCATCGTCCGGGTAACGTGTTAGGCCCAAGGCTTTCACGAACCTGCTGGCCAGGCTTGATGTTCTACTGAGGAGGGTGGGAATTTGTAATTTGTACAGGATGCCGGTGATGATTCACCGACTCTTCACGAAGGACAGCGTCGGATCTTTAACGTCCAGAAACTAATGTTATAGCAGATGCGACAGCCGGTTGAATGTCCACCCGAGGTACAGTGCGCGCGCGCGCACACACACACACATCCTGCATGTGAACTGCCAGGATGACAGTTTATAGATGGGTCGAGATTCAAACCCAGGTGAGACAGCTTTGAGGTGAGTGTGCGTACCTCTCGGCTATCCTGCAAGCTCACACTCACACATTCTCTAAACTATCGACATCAGTGGGCATGAATATATATATTTGGGACATATAGGTCTTCAGTCGGTATGGGGGAAAACATTGATTACCCTTTCAAGAATAGACCACTTTGATTCATCAAACATGATCTTTCATTGATTTATAACTGTGTCAAACATTTCCCTGTTTTGTGACTATTTCCCAATAATCTTGCAGTAGTTGGCAGGTGACAGACACAGGTAAAGAGTCCACATTCCCAAATTCGCTTCCCCTGCGCTTGGCCGAATTGCTGGGTAAATTGAAAGAATAAGGCCTGGAAAGGTCTATTTGGAGGGGGGAACAGGTTGATCTCAAAGGCAACGTAACAGTTTCAAAGCTTAACATCCCATGAAGTAATGTGCCCTGTAGGACGGCCATTTGCACACAGATTGAAACGTGCACCAGATATGAAAAGTGATGACCCGCGCCCCGCAGAGGTCAAATGGCAGCGGGCGAAGTCCACCATGGTCGAAGCAATCGGTCCGAGCCCAAAACAACGCGCAAAAGTGTGTTACAGGCTGTAATTTCTAATCAAGCCTGTGCCTAAATCTCATCTCTCCCCACTCTCTGGAGGGGCTGGATGGCTGGATGTGTTGCCATGGAGACTGGAGTCTCATTTCAGATATGCCACATCCTATTACCGTCAGGCAGTGCCGCGCCTGATGAGGTTTTTTTTTCCCCCTTCTTCTTTCGCCTGGCTGAGAACAAGGAGGGGCAGGATGGGTGAGGAGGCCGGTGGGGAAATAGGGAGCCACGGCCTCGAGTCTGTCTGGCTCGGGACCTTCGTGCCCTCGTGCGACCTCATACGGTCGACCATGGTGGCATGACTTTTGTGTATGACACTTTTCAGTCCTTCACTTTTTTTTTTGAGCATGACAGCAATGATAACGGACTAATCATTTTAATTGACAATATATGGATGGGATGATTTAGTGCTGAGTCGTGGATGTAATCCACAGGTTTTGAACCCCAACGACGGGGTTCAAAAAGGACTCGGGATGAGATACAGAGGTTCAGAAAGCACAAACTTATTTGGGCAAGTCGATATAATTAGGAAGGAATCTTCTTTCCCACGGCTAATTATGTATACTTTAATATTGTAATCGAATACATTGCGTTGGCATTTCTTGGGCCGTTGAGTATCTCATTCCGAGGACCATTTGAACGGTTTCTCTGTATAAAGGCAAAATGAACATTTGTGGTATCATTGTACAAAGTGCTCCATATATCTTGGTGTTACCATATATTATTTTAACCTATATGGCTGGAAGGATCGCCTAGAGGTACCACACTCGCCTCCATAAGCTGTCTGGCCTGGGTTCAAATCCGAACCCAGCTATAAACTGCCATTCTTGCGGTTCACAGGCAGGGTGATTCATCAATGTGTGAGCCGTCCCTCGGATGGATGTTTAGCTGGGTTTGTTCCGTCTGCCGGCGTTAGTTGGTGGACGTTAAAGATCCCGTGGTGTCCTTTGTGACGAGTAGGCAAGCTATCGCCAGCACCATGAACAAATTCCAAATTCCTGCCATAACCTAAAAGGGGGCTCTGACTGCATCAGCAGGACAGCTGCACCCACAGCCAATTATGCTACCCCGCAGCCTTGTGCTGCATACAAAAGAAGAAAAAGATGATTTTACCCTTCTACTTCTTTAACGGCCAAAATTATTCCCATGTTATTTGGCGTTGACTGGGGGTGCTTGGCGAGTCTTTCACGAACCGGCTGGCCAGGCCTGATATTCGTCTTTGGTTCAGGCAGGAATTTGGAATTCGATCATGGTGCTGGCGATAGCTCCCTAACTCTTCACGAAGGACACCATGGGATCTATAACATCCACCAATGAATGCTGGCAGACGGGATGCACAGTTTTACATCCATCTGAGGGACAGCACACACATTGATGAATCACCCTGCCTATGAAACACGAGGATGGCACTTTAGAGCTGGGCTGAGATTCAAACCCAGGCTATACAGCTTTGAAGCGAGTATGCCTACCTCTCAGACATCCTGGCAGCTAATGACTTTGCATTAGTGATATCTATATATTAGGCTGGTGCGTACGTAGCGCACTTAACTCTGTGAGTAGTGGGGCAACTTAGCTAAATATAGCATAACAATTGTGCATTTTGTGAGGAAAGCACCAAATTTGGCACACTAGTAGCCTATCATATTATGAACAGATTTGGATATTGGGCCATCTCAAATTCAGCTGCTGATGGCTGTGGCAGCCATTTTCCACTGCCATCAAAAATTTTGAGATGGCCCAATATCCAAATCTGTTCATAATATGATAGGCTACTAGTGTGCCAAATTTGGTGCTTTCCTCATAAAATGCACAATTGTTATGCTTACTTGCCTCACTAGAGTGCCGACTCAACAATAAATAGTCGGCTTGATGGTTCATGGGTAGGGTGGTGCATCAATGATTATGTCCCTCAAATCCCTCCCTCGGATACTCGTTAAGCTAGGCTCCCACCTACTTGCATGAGTATGTGCAGTTTGTTTCATGAAGAGTAGCCAAGTTTTCAATGGAACTTTGAACACATTGCAAATTCCTATCCAACTCACCTTCACTTAAATTTAATGTCTTGCTCACCTTGTTCATGAAATAATTGGAACAAAAAGTTTTCATGGCTGATGCCATAAGAAGGTGGAATAATTGCTGTTGTTAAACTAATTTATGTATGTATATGTATGTATGTATGTATGTCAGTGACTTGAAAGGATTTAAAGATGTCGTCACTGCAATGAAGAAAGTTATCCTCAGTTTGGCCAACAAAGTGGTTTTGATGAGGTGGAAGAAGCTGACATTACACAACTTCCGCAATCACATAGAGAAGAGCTAACAATGAAGATCTGAAGCAACTAGAGATGATGAGAAAAAAGCAAATTGAGGTCTATGATGATATTCAATTGTTTGTTTGAAATTATTTAAAACTTATACTCCATACTTAAATAATGTATTTTTTCTGATGATAATTTTTTTTCCCCCTGGAACCTAGCCCCTCCAATTTACATTCATTCCTATGGGGAAATTGGATTCACTTAAATTCGTTTCAGTTAAAGACGCACTTTTCAAGAACGTAACTACAACGTTAAGCGAGGACTGACTGCACAAGGAGATTTGAAACATGAGGACTGTTTCACCCATCATACCTGTGCCTATGAACACCACATTCATTCAATCTGCCAGTTTATCAACTAATTTCACCAGAGGAGGAGATGGAGTGGTGAGAAGCACGGTGGGATGATTTGGAATGAGGTTTTTCGCAAATCTGCCCAAGTTTCACTGCCCAAGTCTTTCCCAAACCAATTGTCAACACACTCCATCTGTACATCACTCACAGAACCCAGGAAAAAATAGGAAGCAATGCAATGCTCCCTGGAAGTTTCCAGGACTGCAGCTTGGGCTTGATGAAGGTTGAGGACAGCAAATGAAATGGCATTTGAGGCTAATATTGTAGTTTATGGGGATTTGAATATAATTAGTAATAGTGAAATTAGGGATCTGATGAAAATGGGAGCTAAATATAGGGAACCAGTAACTCAACCTTGGAGCTGCATGAGGTCTTCAATTGTGGATTCTGTTACTAATTTTGTTCACAAAATGTGCACCAAATTCAAGTTATCTGTAAACAGTTTTAATGCATGGTTTAACAGAGTTGTAGAAGTCCTGGAAAATAGGATTAAGTTTTTTAGTAGTCAGGGCTTGCTTTCATTGGTTCGGTCTAAACCAGTGTTGAACAAGCCAAGTATTTGTAAAGACATTCAGGATCTCCATGATAGCTACATAATAGCTCCAGCAGATAAGGCTGCAAATAATTTTGTTGTGGCTTGTACAAATTTAATGTGAAGGTTTTATAAAGATTAATTGATATGGTTACTTTCACTAGTATAGGAAATAGCACACATGTTCCTTGTCAGAAGTCATTCCAAGATATTATCTCTGAACATCAAGAAGTTTTAGTTCATAATTTCAGTATTAAATGTGAAGAGGTAAATCTTTGTATTCTTCGACTTTTCTGCATCCCTAAGCTTCATAAGAAACCGTACAAGGAAAGGTTTATACTGCAGCAGGTGCCAGGCAATGTTCGACCAAACAGTTATCAGTTATAGTTAACTCAGGCTTGCAAGTTGTGAGGGAACAGTTCAGGAAATATTGTTTAGTAATTGAGAAGAATTCTGGTATTAACACTTTCTGGAGCATTAATTCTTCCTTATAGTTCTTGGATAGAATGAGATGCCTCAATAGAAAGTCAGTTGAAGTTATTGATTTTTCAATTTGATACACAAATTTGGATTTAGTATGAGTGAGGGATTCACTCTTCAAAGTAATTGACAAGGTTTTAAAGTCTTTTAATAAGTTTTTGTGTGTCAGGTTTGATAGAGCATTGTTTTCTCAAAATAAATAATAAATAAATAATAATAAATAAATCAAAATAAATAAATAAATAATAAAATAAATAGTAATAAAATAAATAATAAATAAAAGTTTTCATTGTTTTGACAAGCAGAAGTTTAAGGATGCTGTTAATTTTATTTTATTTTACACTTTTGTGTCTTTTTGTGGGATAATGTTTCAACAGGTTAAGGGTATTCCCATGGGTGGGAAATGCAGCCCCTGACTAGTGGATATTTTTCTTATTTTCTATGACTTTTCATTCATGCAGAAACTGATAAAGGAGAAAAAAATTAGGATTAGCTCAAATATTATCTCATATATGTCATTATATAGATGATATTTGTGTGATTAACTATAATGTTTTTGATTGGCAGCTTCACAAGATTTATCCAGATAACCTGATTGTAAACAGGAGTGGTAATGATTGTACAGTTACTCCATATCTGGATATGTTGGTTTGAGTTGGACAGAATGGTTTTAGTACATGTGTATATCATAAAGTTGATGATTTCAGTTTCCCTGTAGTCTTGTACACCTTTACAGGTAGCAATGAACCAATTTAAATGGGTTACAATGTCTTTTCATTTCAGCTCCTTAGATTTACAAGAATTTGTTCAGTAAAGGATGATTTTGTGGAAGGTGCTGAGAAAGTTTTTTTTCCATCATGTTAAACAGGATATTTGGCTAATTGTTTGATCAGGTCTTGTGAGAATGTCTTAAGATTCCCATCGTCACCTTTTATTTAAGTTTGGTTGGTTTACATGTAAACAAGTTCCTATTGCATTGCATTTGATATAATACTTAATTATTTGATTAATTATTTTAATGAGGTAAATTCCCCCCTCGGAATATCTCATTTTTCAGTTTTTCAAAAGTTCTGCAGTTTCACCCACCCATCATGTTGGAAAAAAGGAAAAACTTTGCACCTCTGTGTCTGAAACTGCACCATTGAAAAAATTGAAACTTGGCACATGGCCAAGTCCTCCACATGCGGAATAAGTGTGAATTTTTTTATGATGTCATAAAATTCTGTATCACCTGCATCCGATCTGTCTAAAAATTTTCGAGGGTCATCTGTAGATAAATTTCTCAACAGAAAAAGAAAATTGTTGCCGTCACGTCATCTGTCACATGTTTCGGCAACCTTTTAAATTTTAAAATCATTATTATTTTAACCTTCCAAAATCTCCGAAATTGCTGAACATATAGAGGCGAAGCTTTACAGATATGATCGCCGATCCATGAGTAACAAAAGGTTCCCCACCAATGACATCATAGGTGACATGGTTTGGGCGCTATGACTTTTTGAAGAATAAACCTTTAAAAATCATCTTCTCCAGAATGGCTTGATAGATCGAAGGGAAACTTCACCCACATGCTCCCAAAGCCTTGGAGATACCAGGTTGCCATGAATAATTCATAGGCCACCTAGTCTGGCAGCCATATTGGATTGAACAAAAATCTTTAAATTATTTCTCTTGAACCGTTTCATCAATCGAAGTGAAACTTTACAATTATGATCAAGTAGTCATGGGGAATATATGTTTTAAATTTCAACCTGATCGAATTTAAATTTCAAAGGCTCACTCAGCTGTGCCTGGACGGGTTTGAGGGTAGTGGAGTAGCAACCGAAACCAGAATCGTATCCAGGTTCCTCCTGATGACTCCATCTTTGCTTTTTGCTCATTAACTACTTAACACACCAGTACACAAAACTACACAAAACAGGTTCTGGTGAGGGTCTGCAATCTCTGAATGCTCTTTTTCTTGTTTTCACTGCAATGGGTTCACTGCTGCCACGTCACTATCAAACGCTGTTCCACAGCGTACTCATGTTCTTCGTAGCCATCGACCTCATCCCATAATTTCATTTGCTGGCAGAGGCTAACAAGACCTATGGGCTATGGAACATCCTGTACAGATCCCTCACAATCCATGAAGGACCTTGCTGCTAAACAGTCACACGACAGAGAATACATTAAGTCGTTTACCATTGCTATTTTCAGTTGTAGAGCCAGCATCCAATAACCTACCTTTTACCCAAAAGCTACAGTAGGAATGACAACGACCTTCAGAAGGTGCTTACTCAATAATGCAACATTCTCCCTGCAGTGCAAAGCACCAGAGTGACAGTCTGTTAGTCCGGCTGCTGGGATGGAATTCGAACACTGACCAGACGACTCAAAGGTCTAGCCTACTCAGGCTGCCTCTTAGCTCGGTTATCAGCATGGTATTACACAGTGCCAAATCATCATGGAATACCCCAGTACGGACGTGGTTTCATTATGTGAGCAATTCAGGACAATTAATTATAAAATTAACCTGTAGTTTGTAAACAGACTTATTGTTTGAATATCTAATTATTGTTTGAAACAGACTTGTTGTTTTTCTCAATGAAAAACCGTTGCACAGGAAAGCAAAGTTTTTATTTATTTCAAAACATAAAATAACGAGGTATCTACAAACCGATTTTAAGCAAAATTGCTTTTCTTGTTTTGGGGAAAATGGCTGCTGTGTTGTTATCCCATGGTATTCTCAGCGATGGCAGTGCCACAAGTAGTAAATGTAAACAGAGCAATCGTCTGCATGTTATATGATTAATACTGTTCAGTTTTATTGTTGTTGTTACTTGTTTGGATTGTTTGTTGATCCGCACTTTCTTGGGCAAGCCGCCAGGTGGATAATGAAATTCCACTGCACTCCACACCTGATCAAGTTATACCTGTCTCACAGGTCTGACACTAAATTGCTCTTTTGTCAGGTTATCTGATGTGTCTCGTTCCTCAACACCGTGCATGAAAATAAAGGGAATATACCATACTCGTAGCTAGTATAGGTAGCCACGGAAATTCCACGTAATGTAAAATGTAACTTAAACAATATGATGCAAAGAACAGTTCAATATCATGGGAATTTAATAATGACTAGCTATGTGCTCCATAAAGATGTTGCTTGATGAAATCAACCCCCCCCCCACCCCAAGGCCTCAACTCCCCCACAACACCATGTCCCAACCCCCTTCCCCACCCTAACCACAACTTCCAACCCAACCCCAAGTTCTCAACCCCCTCCCAACTTCAAGTCATCAACCCCCCCATTCCCAAACAAGTCCTCAACCCTTCCTCCTAACCCTAAATCCTGATCAATGTCCCTTCCCAACCCCAACTCCTCAACTCACCCAAACCCCAAGTCCTCAACCCCACCCCAAACCCTAAGCATTCGATCTCTGCTCTCAGCCATAAGTCCTCAACCACCCCCCCACCGCAAATGCTCAACCACCCCCACATTCCAAATGTTCAAACCCCCTCCCCCACCCAACTCAACATCCCCCGCCAAAAGTCGTCAACTTCCCTCCCACACCACAAACTCTCAATCCTCCCCTCACTCCCAAAGCCTCAACTGCCCTCTCCCAACTCTGTCTCCTCTCTGCTCCCCCCTTCCCCACCACAAATGTATTTCCTCCCCTTCCTCTTTTTTCAGTTCTTCAAAGTAAGACAAGAGGCATTCTTACATCATTACATATTATTTCTTCATTACTTCATTGGGGGAGAGGGTTTACGGTGGGAGGAAGACCTTAATTCTCTCTATGTAAATGTGTCTCATATAGCACCCCTGGTGGTGAGGAAATAGCAAGGATGGCCTGTGAATATGACAGCAAGGATGGCTGATATAAGCAGCAAGGATGGCTGATGAAAATGGGTGGCTGGGTGGCCGAGAGGTATGCACACTCGCTTCTAAGCTGTCAACCTGGGTTCGAATCTTGGCCCACCTATAAACTGTCATCTTGGACTTTCACAGGCTGGGTGTATGTCATCCATGGGTGTCCCGTCTCTAACATTAGTTGGTGGATGTTAAGGATCCTATGGTGGCCTTCGTGAAGAGTAGACGAGCGATCTCTGGGACCCTGGCCAAATTCCAAATTCCTGTCCCAACCTTAATCGAACATCCGGCTTGGCCAGACGGTTTGTGAAAGACTTGAGCCAAGCTTCCCCCGGCAAACCCTGCAAGAACGTGGGAATAATTGTGGCCATTAAGGAAGAAGAAGAACAAGAATTTGGCTGATGAAGGTGATGTTAGCTGACTTCCAATCAGATGGAAGATGGCCTTGGGCAAATGATCGTGTGAATAGAGCAGAATGTTTTTCTGCTATTGTGGTTGCAATCTTCTTGATTTCTGGGAGATACAACTTAAAATATAAATCTCCCCCCTCCTTGAAAAATCACACACATTGCTTGTTTCCATAAAACTGTTCCTCTTCACAATTAAAATCTATACTAATAAGTGTGTGTCTCCTCCATAACTCCAAAACCATGAAACTGAGCAGCCTGAAACTTTGCATGCATACTAAGGGGACTCCGAGGAAGTGCGGGAGTAAAAATTGGGTGTTTGGGTTAATTAAAACACTCCTTTTGAAGATAATCAATGACCTTATTTAATTATGTCCTTTATCAGGCACATCCTCAGTCACTGCCCTCTATGGGGTCTTAAGGTGTCTCCTGGGTTACCTCGCTGGGGTCTAAAGCTGCCATGTTTTTTGGCCTGCTCAACTATGCCTCGACTTGGAACAGGCCGAAACGATTTCTTTACATTAAAGTCTTTTTTTCACTTTCCTCACTCGTATTTTCGAATGCCTGTCCATCATAGCTACGAATCGCTGGGTCCATTACAATGCTTATAAACGCCTGGAGATGCAAGCGTTCGTGGCTATATTTCATTTCCGCCCATGTGATAACCTCGGGAATCTCTTAAACTAAACCACATTACAAAACTTAAGCTCCAGATTTGAACACAGCAGCAGTTCCGACTCTAAGAAAAACTGTTCGTTTGTCCAATTCGGACATTGATTTGGTGTTTCTGGGTGCATAGTTTCATCGACGGCAGTTGTTAATCTATATACAGTACCTATTTAAGCAAGCAAGACGATGGTTCCTTCTTCATATTTTCACAAGAAATTGTGAAATTGCCAAGCATTAAACTTACCTTTTTCTACTGTATGGAGAACTATATTGAGTGAACAAAAGATTTAGGAATGTGGCAAAATTAACCAGCTTCATTGAGCTGGTTTCATTGAGTGCAATGGAATTTAACTTAATTTAGTGCAACGAAAAATAAGTAACCAGCGGGATCGACGGCGGCTGGCTACTCCTTGGGTCTCTGTGGGGAATCTCTGGGGTTAGGAAGGCAAAATAAATTAAATTAAGGATCAAATTAAAAGAAAGAACAAAAGATTAACATAACGGGAGGATTAGAGTGAGTAAAGCAAGTTAAAAAAAATTTCGCTCAATAATTTTTTTGCGAGGAATGCATATTCCTTTTAACACATCTTTGAAATCAATGGGATTTTGAGGTTCCATTTAAACGGTTTTCCAGGAATGCATATATGATGTAAATATGTGGAAGTGTGTGTGTGTGTGTGTGTGTGTGTGTGTGTGTGTGTGTGTGTGTGTGTGTGTGTGTGTGTGTGTTTGTCTGTCTGTATGGATGAGTGTGTGTGTGTGTGTGTGTGTGTGTGTGTCTGTATGGATGAGTATGTGTGTGTTTGTATTTGTTTGTGTGTCCGGGTGTGTTTTTTTGTCTGTCTGTATGGGTATGTGTGTGTTTGTATTTGTTTGTGTGTGTGTGAGTGTGTGCGTGTTTGTGTGTTTTTGTCTGTCTGTATGGATGACTATGTGTGTGTGTTTGTATTTGTTTGTGTGTGTGTTTTTGTCTGTCTGTATGGATGAGTGTGTGTGTGTGTGTGTGTTTGCATGTGTTTGGGTGTGTGTGCATTTGTTTTTTTAACGTGTGTGTGTGTGTGTGTGTGTATGGATGTGTGTGTGTGTTTGTATTAGTTTGTGTGTGTGTGTGTGTGTGTGTGTGTGTGTGTTTTTGTCTGTCTGCATGGATGAGTATGTGTGTGTTTGTATTTGTTTGTGTGTGTGTGTCTTTGTCTGCCTGTATGGATGCGTATGTGTGTGGTTGCATGTGTTTGCGTGTGTGTGCATTTGTTTTTTTAACGTGTGTGTGTGTGTGTGTGTGTGTGAGAGTGAGAGAGAGAGAGAGAGAGAGAGAGAGAGAGAGAGAGAGATAATTGTTAGAAACAGTTGTGTGTGAAAAAAAACGAGATGTGTATGTGTATGTGTGTGTGTTTGTGTGTATATGTATGTGTATGTGTTTGTATAAAGCATTACATGACATTATCTTTGACTCCAGCTTCCCCTCTTCACTCTCCCATCCCACCTCACCCCCTCTCTCTCCCACCCCCTCCTCGCTCCACCTTCTTCTGGAGTGTTTAATGACATGTGGTGAGGTGTCGCTCTCCCTCCTCCCCCTTCCTTGTTCTTGCTCTTCCTCCCCCCTTCCTCGCTCCCACCTGCCTTTCTCCCCCACCCCTCCTCGCTCCTTCCTCACTGTCCCTCCCTCCTCTCTCCCCGATCCTCCTTGCTCCCACCCCCCCCCTATCCAGAGTGTAAGCGACATTTGTTGAGGCATCACTCCCCTCACCACCCCAATTCCCCGCTATTCACCCCCCTTCCAAGCTCCCCCATTCCTCACCCGTCTTCTCTTCCTTTACCTCCCCTCTAATTCCTCCTGCTCCACCTCTCCCTCCACTCCATCCTCTCTGCCTCCTCTCCCAAGCCTCCCTCCATCCCTTCCCCTCCCTCCCTTTCCCTCCCCCTCCCTCCCTTTCCCTCCCCTCCCTCTCCCTTCCTTTCCCTCCCCTCCCTTCCATTCCCTTCCCTCCCCTCCCTTCCATCCCTTTCCCTCCCCTCCCTTCCATCCCTTTCCCTCCCCTCCCTTCCCATCCCTCTCATCTTTCCCTCCCCTCCCTTCCCTTTCCCTCCCTTTTCCTTTCCCACGCATAGAGCGTGCCACGACACTACAAATGTAACGTTGTTTTTCAGTGACAGCCACTCAAGGTTTTTTGGGTTGCATACAGTACGTACTGTAGTCGGTGATCACACTGACTCCAATCTGCCAATTCATGAAAAATTGCCGATATTGGCAGGACCGGATTTACTTGCTTGTGGGCCTGAGGCCAAACCTTATCAGTGCCCCCCCCCCAAAAAAAATATATATCGTAATATTGTAATGTAAAAAAAAAAGAATTACAACAGAATGTAACATCAATAATTTTTAATCAAATCAGTTCCATATCAAGTACATCAAAGTAAATCAAGTTCCATATCATGTACATCTTACACATCGGAATAATGGAAAAATACAATGAAACTGAAGCATAATAAATTACAATGAAATACATTGTATACAAGAAATACAATGCATACAATGCATAATAAAAAGCATGCAATGAAACCGATCAGAGAACCCACAAGTCCCCGGTGGGCCCCCAGTTACTGGTGGGCCCTAGGCCAATGGCCAATGTTGCCTATTGGAAAATCCAACCCTGGATATTGGTCAAGCACCAATATTTGTGTGTGCGTGCGTGTGTGTGTGTGCGTGCGTGTGTGTGTGCGTGCGTGTGTGTGTGCGTGCGTGTGTGTGTGCGTGTGTGTGTGTGTGTGTGTGTGTGTGTGTGCGTGCGTGTGTGTGTGCGTGTGTGTGTGCGTGCGTGTGTGCGTGCGTGTGTGTGTGTGCGTGCGTGTGTGTGTGCGTGCGTGTGTGTGCGTGCGTGTGTGTGTGCGTGCGTGTGTGTGTGCGTGCGTGTGTGTGTGCGTGCGTGTGTGTGTGCGTGCGTGTGTGTGTGCGTGCGTGTGTGTGTGCGTGCGCACGCATGTTATAAAGCATAACATTTTCTCGCTGCTAACTCCCCTCCTCCCACTCCCTCTCTCTTTCTCTCTCTCTTCCATCCTTGTGCTGCCCCCTCCGAATGCAGTGCAGCACCCTTCCACACATCTCTCTGTCTCTCTCTCTCTGTCTCTCTCTGTCTCTATCTTTGTCTCTCTCTGGCTCTCTTTGTCTCCAGGCATGTCCGGGCGGTGATTATGTCTGGACGGCATTTGTCTCCGGACGTGTCCGGATGGTGTTTGTGTCCAGGCTGTGTTTATCTACGGATGGTGTTTGTCTCCGGACATGTCCAGATGGTGTTTGTGTCCAGGCTGTGTTTATCTACGGGTGGTGTTTGTCTCCGGATGTGTCCAGGTGGTATTTATGTCCGGGTGGTGTTCATCTCCGGACACATCCAGGCAGTGTTCATCTCTGAACTTGTTTGGATGGTGTTCGTCTCCAGACATGTCCAGGCGGTGTTTGTCTCCGGACACGTTGAGGCGGTGTTTGTCTCCTGGACGTGTCCAGGCAGTGTTTGTCTGCTGACGCGTCCAGGTGGTATTTATATCTGGACGGGAGTTTGTCTCCGGGCCGTGTTTATGGTATGACTGGTAGAAAATGGATTTCAGACATTATTGTTTCCATCTTCACTGTTATTCTCTGCAAAATCATTTTGATGAGACAGTATGAATCATAATGAATGCTCCATCACATGTCTGCCTTCCATTCCCCCACCCTTCCTCACTCTCCCTCCATCCTCACTCCCACACCCCTCATCCCTCTGCTCCCTCCTCGTTCTTTTCCCCCTCCACCTCCTCACTACCTCCCTCTCTCTCTCCTCCACCATTCTCTTTCTCTCCCCCTCTTTTTCTCTCCCCCCCTCCTCTTCCCTTTATTATTAGCATCAGTGAAGTGACAGGTGGTATTTGCTGGTAATTTATTAAACAGTGACGACTAAAATAGTTCTATGTCTCAAGGAAGAACTTGAGTAACTGGAAAGCGATTGATCAATTTTCCAACTGCCTGTGTCATCAGGTGGGCTCTGTTCTTCATCGCGGTTTAGCCCCTTTAGGCCCAGAACCTCTCGAAACATTCTGTTCACAACCACGACCTTGGGTCCACAGAGTAGATTCATGACCTCAGTTATTTCCAAATACCTAGTTTGTCAATTTGACAATCGAATCTCCCTTTCTAACCCTCCACCCAGAGCATTTAGCTTCACCTGTAGATGTTTACCTTCCTTGGAAAAGGGTTTCATGTATTATTAAACATTTTTAATCCTTATCACACATTTCATTGCATAAACTCAGATACACGACCTCACATTAAGAAAGAATACACTTGCACACCTTTTACCCTTGTGCATTACACGTACTGTACATTACCGAGCACATCCATTATGTTTACAACTGAATTGAGATGTTATTCAAGTAATTTTAATGGATTCCTCACATGCTCTGCTGCACCCCCAAGCAACCACCGAAAATATTTTAAAATGTATTTATTTGAATGTTTCATCAATATATAAGAAACAGTCGAGTGGGTTTCTAAGCCTGGTGTTGGCTTAGTGGTTAGGGTGGCGGCTTGGGATCCCAGGATCCTGAGTTCAAGACCCGTTGGCTGCTGAATTAACACCAGGGGTTGACTCAGCCTGTCATCCTTCTGAGGTCGGCGAAGTGAGTACCAGTGTACTGGTCCCGGTGTATGCCCCGGTTAGAATAGGTATACCATATCCCTGTGTGTCGTAAGAGGCGACCAGGGTTGGCGTCAGGAAGGGCATCCGGCCATAAAAAACATTGCCTCAAGAAAAAGCCAAACCCCTGCACAGCAGGGGAAAATGGCTGTAAAAACGGTCAAGTCGAGTGGGTTTCTACGAAAACAGAGAGAGATACGTAACATGTACAGATGTACATGAAACACACACACACACACACACACACACACGCACACACGCACACACGCACACACGCACACACGCACACACGCACACACACACACACACACACACACACACACACACACACACACACACACACACACTACAGTCCCAGTCAAAAATTTGAACGCAACTGACTCATTAAAGGGTTTTTCTTTATTTTTACTATTTTCTACATTGCAGAATAGTTGGCAGGTCAGGTATGGGAGCATGCGCCAGAGCAGCGCGTCGGCCGTTGCTGCATCCACTTTCCGCTGATACTCCAGGGGCCTCCGTCTGGCCATCCCCCAGGCAGATGCCTGGCCCATCCAAATCTCCTTGAGATGCCGATCAACCTGCTGCAACCACGAGGAACGTGGTCGGCCCATTGGCCTCCTCCACTCACGAGACTCCCTCGCTGAGAGAATCTGGTGAGCAGGATCAGCATCAGGAAAACGAGCCACATGTCCATACAGCCATAGCTGACGCTCATGGACTATGCAGGTAACAAATCTCATTTGAGTCTCTCTCAGCAACTGCTCATTGGACACAAAGTCCGACTAGTGATAGCCAAGGATTCTCCGAAGAGACCTGGTACCAAAGGAATTAAGTTTCCGTCTCAGATCCTTGGTCAGAGTCCAAGTCTCACATCCATAGAGCAAGACTGGAAGCACCAAGGACCTGAAGACTCAGACTTTCGTCCTCCCACACAGGTACCGGCAGTGCCACACCCCATTACCAGTGAATCCATGACTCCCCGGCTCGACCCAGACGTCTGTTGACCTCTGACTCACAGCCAGCAGAGACATGAATATCACTGCCGAGGTAAGTGAATCTCTCCACGACCTCAACATCCTCACCACAAACAGGCACAGACAGGACAGCAGCATCCAATATGTCATTGAAAGCCTGGATCTTAGTTTTGATCCAGGAAACCCGTAATCCCAGCGGCTCCGACTCCTCATTCAGCACCTCAAGGGCCCCCAAAAAGGATATCTAAAGTCTCCGCAAAGATGACTGCATCGTCTGTGAAATCAAGGTCCGAGATCTTGACATTCCCAAACGATGCACCACAGCTTGATCTCTCCAACATCCTCCCTAGAATCCAGTCCATACAAGTGCTGAAAAGTGTGGGGCCAGTCCACACCCCCGACGAACTCCATTAACAACTGGAAGTCAGTCAGAGATGGTACCACCACATTTCACAGCACTCTCAGTACCAGAGTAGAGTTCAGACATCAGATCGATCAGTTGTGGTAGCACCACACGAAGACCAAGAATCCTCCAGAGGACATCCCAAGTTCACTGAATCAAACGCTTTACAGAGATCAACATAGGCTGCAAGCAGCCCCTGCCGAAACTCTCGTCTGCGTTCGGTGAGGACACGAAGAGCAAGGATACGGTCAATCGTTGACCTCTTTGGTGTAAAGCCTGACTGCTCTGGATGCTGGTGCTCAATCAGATGGTGGCGAACCCTATCAAGAATAATCCGAGCAAAGACCTTGCCCGGCACTGAGAGCAGCGTCACCCCTCGGTCGTTGTTGCAGTCTTGGTGATCACCCTTTCCTTTCCAGAGAGGGACAACAAGGCCCCTCTTCCAGTCAGTTGGGATGATGCCTGTGTTCCAGGCAGAGCACAGAACTGCATGCAACGACATGAGTGCAGGATTTCCACCAGCCTTTAGAAGTTCAGCATGGATGCCACAGATCCCTGGAGCTTTACCCCATTTCTACCGATTCACTGCAGCCTGTGTTTCCACAAGCGAAGGTGGACCACAGTTGATTGGAGGGTCAGCAACAGGTATTGTAACACCCCTGACATCCAACTTGACTGCTGGTGGATCAGCCTGGTACAACTGCTCAAAGTAACCGGCCCAGCGGGCCTTCACTTCGGACTTCTCTGTCAAGAGCCTACCACCCTCTGCTCTCACTGCAGTACACCGAGGGATGGGCTTGGATGAACGCAATGTGCGAATTCCCCTGTATGCAGGACGAGAATCACTTGACCATTGATGATGCTCTACCCCCTCACAGATTCCTCGCACATAGGCCTCCTTGTCCACCCTAAGCGCACATACAGTTTTACGCCTCAACTCCCTGAACAGCTCACCTCTGCCATTCAGCCTGACCCTGCGACTCTGATCAATGGTATCCAGTGTCCCTTGCGAGACAAAATTCTTCTTTGCCCGACGGTGAGTTCCAAGACATCCACCGGCAACATCAAGGACGGTGGTCTTGAAGGTACTCCACAATTCTTCAGGACCTCCCAAAGCACCCAGACCCCCCAAATCTCCACTCAGCCTGTTCACAAACTCCTCAGCTTCCCTCTCATCCTTGAGCTTGCCAACATCCAGCCTAGGCTGGGATGGTACCATTCTCCTGGATTTAAGGTGCAACTTCAGAGTTGTTACAACAAGCCGGTGGTCAGTATTGAGGAACTGAGCACTCCGGTAGACCCTGCAGTTCTGGATCATCCTCTAGTGACCATCAATGAGGACATGGCCAATCTCCTTTGCCACACCGCCAGCGTTGGAATACCAAGTCCAGCGATGAGCTTGTGGGTGCTGAAACCATGAACCAGCCACCGTAAGTCCATGACTTCTTGCAAAGTCAAGGAACTTAGTGCTGTTTGGGTTCACAGTTCCTGACCCATGGGGACCAACACACGTCTCATAACCATCCCTATCAGTTCCAGTCGATGCATTGAAATCCCCCATGACTAGAAGAGTATCTCATCTGGGGCACTGATCAACCACATACTCGAGCGTGGCATAGAATGCATCCTTCACGGTGAGATCACTCGCCTCAGTCGGATCATAGACAGAGACCAGGGAAATGACACCTAAGGAGTGACGAATGTTACCTCAATGAACCTCAATGATTGAGGTGTTACCTCAATCATCATTGGAGTCAGCTTATTGGACACAGCTACAGCAAATCCTTGGGCATGGTAACCATCAGAGCAACCAGACCAATGGTAGGTGTAATCTCCCACCATGATGTCATCGCAATCCAGTCTACGAACCCAGAGAGTGCTGCAATACCGATGTCTAAACACTTGAGCTCACATGATAACAGAGACAGGTAATCATCCTCTCTTAGGGATAGGACATTCCAGGCACCCACCCAAAGGGACCGCCTCAGGTTAACTCAAGGAGACAGCCGTCTGGTGGACGACACTTCAGCACCACTCCGACACACTCTCCAGCAATCTGACTTGGGAATGTTATCCTGTGGTTTCCCTCCTATCATCAAATATTGTTGGTCCCACAGGCTTTGCCTCAATCCCATCATCCGGTGAGCTGCCCTGCGAAGGGAAGCTGCACAGGAGGTACTCCCACGGAGTGGGTTTTCGGATTTCTTTGCGTTTTTGTGCTTTGCGGAATGAAGGGTTTTACGGTGGCCGGAGTGCAAATCCTGCCACCAACCTCCTAATAAGAAGTAACCCAATTGCAGGAGGACGTCCACAGACACAGTTGGCCATGAGATATGGATGGCCATTGGCTCACAAGGAGCTCCTCTCCCCTTTGCCAGGTTTTGTTTTTAATCCTGCTGGGTGTCCATATGCAAACACCCTCCTCACCAAAAAACCTGGTGGGGGAGATGGTTGAGTCGCCGACAACCCGACCATGGAACAGGTTAGTACAGGTTTACATGGTACCTGTAGCAAGTCACAGATCTAATCTGGACTGACCTGACCCTTTACCTTGACGACATCTTTGTGCACTCTTGGCATTTTCTCAATCAGCTTCATGAGGTAGTCACCTGGAATGCTTTCCCATTAACAGGTGTGCCTTGTTAATAGTTAATTTGTGGAATTTCTTTCCTTCTTAATATGTTTGAGCCAATCAGTTGTGTTGTAACAAGGAAGGGTTGGGAGACAATAAATAACCCTACTTGGTAAAACTCCATTATTTTGTCCGTACTGTAGTAGTCCATATTATGGCAAGAACAACTCAACTAAGCAAAGAGAAACGACAGTCCATCATTACTTTAAGACATGAAGGTCAATCAATCCAGAAAATTTCAAGAACTTTGAAAGTTTCTTCACGCTCCACCAATCCCCCCCTTTTCAAACCCCTGTCTCTCCTAACCCTAAGGCTTCAAACATCCTCCCCTCACCACAACGATCGGGGATGCCTTTTTGCGGTGGTTGCACCCCCCCCCCCCAATGCAAGTCAGGGCCAAATCTTCCCCATTTACCTTTACCCTGCTGCCCGGATTCAGCAAGGCTGATCAGCCCCCATTAACCGTCTCTCTCTCTCTCTCTCTCTCTCTCTCTCTCTCTCTCTCTCTCTGTCTCTGTCTCTGTCTCTCTCTCTCTCTGTCTCTGTCTCTCTCTCTCTCTCTCTCTCTCTCTCTCTCTCTCTCTCTCTCTGTCTCTGTCTCTGTCTCTGTCTCTGTCTCTGTCTCTGTCTCGTTCTCTGTCTCTCTCTTTTATTTGTGCCTGTTGTTTATGTCCTTTATGACATCCCTAAAACAGTAACTTTCCTGTTTGGAATGATTTAAAATTTTGGTTGACTCTCAGACTGGCAGACAGAGTACTAAAACTACTTTGCTCCTCTATGCACATGCGTGATTGGGATGTGATTCCATACATTTTGCCAATTTCAGAGCCAGAGAGCTGCTAAAATGGAGGCCCGTGTTCCGATTAATTGTCTGCTTCGTGTTCTACAGTGTTCAAAATCTAACATTCAATTGAAATTAAGTAGTTCCTTGATCGTAGACCAACGTCTCTAGACAGACAGCCAAAGTGAAGAAATTGCTGAACCCCACGTTTTGCTTTGCACGTGGTGTAATAATATACCACAGTCTGTTCAAACCCATTCTTCCCTCCAGGGCTTCAAGTTGGCACGACACCACCAACAAACTTCCATGCCTTTTATGATGGAAGGCATCATAAAAACACCACCCATGATCTTTTACATCCTCATTATTCCCAGTCCACCTCCCCCTCCACTCCACTCTCCACACCCTTTGCTCTCCCTACCAATTGCAGATTCCTATGTTTCCTTCACTCTTCTCTCTTTTCCTCTTGTTTCTTCAACCCCTTGTGTCTGTCTACATGTTGTCCCACTGCCCCAATGTCAGCAAGTCATTGCCTTTTAACCCTGTCATCTCCCTTCCATGAGTCGAGACTTTGGGTGGAAAGTTTTCTGTAGTTTTCGCATCTCCATAGTTGGACAATTGGGTGACGTGATTGTAACACACACGCGCACACACACACACACACACACACACACACACACACACACACACACACACACACACACACACACACACACACACACACACACACACACACACACACACACACACACACACACACACACACACACCACACACACACGAAATTGTCATTGTAACCAATCTCGTACTGTGGTTGAAGTATGTAAGAATAGTCCATGTTTATGTAAGTTATGGAATCCTGTTCGAAAGTTCTGTGTTAGTTATAATTCTCTTTAAAAGTTACACGTAAGATTAATCCTGCAAAATACACTCAGCTTTAGGAACTTTTCTCAAAAGCAGATTGAATTTTTGAAGAACAGATTCTGCCACCATGAATGTGGCACAACATCACTGAAAGTGGAACCTCCATTCTGCTCAAGCATGGAAGTTTGCATTCTGGTTACCAAAAAAGTTTGCAGCCCGAGTTGTTTTTTTTTTTTTGTTTTTTTGTTTTTTCCATTCGCAGATGACCGTAACCACATTTATAAGCAGAGAAAAAAAATTACACACACAATAATGAGGCCACATCAACATGACACCATATTGTCCAGGCCCCCTGGCTGCACGTTGCTCTGCCTTTCTACTGGTACCTCATCCTGACCTACATGCATGTTTTTCGCGGATCGGGTTATGAAGGGGTTAAGGCCGTGGCTTCTCGAAAGACGCGTGGAGCGGTGAGATTGCATTGCAGGCCTTGTATTTCATGCCATTTTTGTTTTATCTGTTTTTGATCCTGTAAATTGAATCCCAGCTCCCATCACACCTCACTTCCCAGGATCATACAGTGTTTGGGGATCACGGAACAAACGGTGCAAAGAGGGCCTCAGATCTACGGGCGGGACTTATCTGCCATGAAAAAGGGTATTGTAGGAAATACAGAGGGTAAAATGATAGAGAGAGTAAATTAACATTTGAAAAGGGTTCATTAAGTTTTCCACCACTGCTGAAAATTGCATTGTCTGATGTTGGACAGAGCGCAGTGGCAAAACATTGCTGAAAATATTCTCTGTACTGAGTCATGCTTCTTCAAAATGCATATCTCGTTTTACTATAAATTTCAGCTCCGTTTTTTGTAAATTAAAATGTATTGGACAGGTAACCCATCTATTCCTTGCTACAAACAGGTATGCCTCGGTTTTTTTTCACCATTAACCTGCATGGCTTGTAAAGCCACTGGGCCAATGGACGGACCATCGTGGTAAACAACCAAGAGACAATTGGGCTGATCTTTCTCTCTTAATCTCGACCTATCCGAAATGTCAGAATTTTGTGATTTAACCTTTCATAACCAAAATGAACATAAATCTGGTGAGATGTGCTCGCGTCGTCTTGAAAATTCAGCATACTCCGAGATGCGGCTCTCTACTTGCACCTCATTCACGCAAATGCACTCAATTGATATGATCTGATGGAAAGAAGCCAATATTTTGGAGCACTGCACATCTCTGTTAAAAACCTGTTGTTTACGAAAATCATTTTTGTTTAACGAGGCGACAGCATACTCTTTGCGTTAATAACCTAGCGTAGAATGTTCTCTGGCGTGGAATAAAGAATGTAAATGGGTGACATTTTGGCGTTCATTGTTGTACTAATTTCCGCTCCGTTGTGCGTCGCTTCTCCCTCCTCGACGGGTCCACGGGAAACGGCCCTTTATTACCAAGGCTCAGTCATGTAGGGAGGCCTAATAGACTGTGTCGACAATATCAAAACCTAACACCCTGTAACGGAAATATACATCTTCATTATGTTAGAGCGGTTCTGGGGGCAAGGCAGGGAAGGTGGTACATGGGTGCCCCCAGCATGCGTCTGCGGATGCGATGATGTGGGATGAGGCTAAAGGCGAGTCCTCGGGGTGAGTCTTGGACCCCGAGGTGTCTTCCTGATGTGGAGCCACAGTATGTACGCCGTTTTTGTGGTGACTATGCCACCATGGTCGTGGCTGCATTCCTGGATACAACTGTACCATTGCAGTGTGACCGTCATTTACACGTTGGGATTTCAAAGCACGTTGTAAGAAGATCGATAAAGATGTCGACTATGCAGAAACACAGATTAACTTGAGGATGAGAAAAAGTAGTGTGCAGCAGATTGGTGGAGAAACTCACTATATAATGGAAAGGTGATGGTCGACTGGGTGAGGAGAGGCAGCCTGAGGATCTCATGTATATTTAGGTTTCTGGTGTCATGAAGATGTGAAAACCTTATTTTTCTTTTTTTTGTATGCAAGGTTGAGGCTCGTGGAGGAGCAAGAACATATAACGGATTAAGACATAACAGAACAAAAGGAACAGTAGAATAAGGGAGAATAAGGGAGAAGTACACCTACAGTATGCTTGAGGGACGAAATAGAGGTAGACTTTGACAAATAAGGGAAGTGAGGAAGAATGAGTGGTAGGATAGCACAAACAGGGTGGACTAGATGGATACAGAAGCAAACTCTCAGGAAGGAAAAGCTGGAAATTTGGAAAGAAGTGGGCTTGAGGGGGATTAATGAGGGTACAAAAGCACAAAATGATGGTACGGTGGTGGCCTACAGGTGATATTGAGCTGCCATTCTAGAGAGCATGGTTTCAAATCCAACTCAAATATGGTTTGAAGGGAATAGGATGAAGTATTTGGGTTCTAACTTTCTAAAAACTGAGGTAGTCTCACTAGAATTACAGATCACTACTAGAACGGCACTCGGTGGAGTGCATGTCTCAGCCAGGTTGAACAGTTTACGTTTTGTATTCCACTGAGAGGTTGGATCTGGATTCGGACCATTCGTCCTTGTCACACACCCAACCTGTCCACCAAGTTTCGTCCAAATCCATCCATAACTTTTTGAGATATAATGCTCACAGACGGACGAACAGACAGACAGACAAAGAGGAATGAAAACAAAATCTGCGTTCACCTTTGGTGGTGGAGGTAATCATGCATGTTGCATTTGTCCTCGTGGCACAACTACCTGCGGGAACCACTAATTATTCATTGATTAGCAATATTTCTCCACGTAGGAAAACGATCATTGAACATGACACCACTATTGTTCTGGTGTATCTAGTTGCTATCAAAATGGTGTCATCCACACAACTCCAATGTAGTACACATTTTGTGACTTTCTCTAAAATCTCATGTTTATTGCCTTTTAGAAAAGTAGAACAATTCTCTGATCGAATTAAGTGAATACGGTCACAGAAGGTGTGCCAACATAATGACATTATTATTTGTCATTCAGTAAATGTATCAAGACTATTGATGCGGAGAAAATAACCACAGCTTCCAAGTACAATCATTTTGTTGCCATCAATACACTTATGGAGGGCAGTGAAATACTTTGTATTTGCTGTTTACTTATTCGGGTTCCTTCTGATGACTCCAATGCAGTATTTGGTCTTTCATCTGATTTAATCCTCCTAAATTAAACAAAAGCTCACTTCTGCCACCCACGTCCCCAAGCTAATTATGATTGCCCCACTGATGGGATACGTGTACTTACAAAAAATATGATCGACCATATTACCTGGTTTGGTGAATCTGTTGTTCGGAGGATTACTTTTATTAACTAATCCATGATAGGCTACCGATTACATTGGCTCTTGGGTAATCCACATGGCATCAGTGTCCAATAGGATTTTGATGCTCGCCAAAATCGTATGATTATCAGGTTATAAATATCTGCCGCATGATACCCCAAAAAATCGTGAAATTTCGAGTACAGATTCGACAATAGAAGGTTATTGAAAAAAATTGAACATAGAGACTGGGTGGTGGTCAGATCACTGATATCTGCATGTATTGGTGTCGGTACAATGGAAAGCATTTGTTTTTGAGACAACACTAAAAATAGGAGTTTTAACCTGAGCCCATTTCGTTAGCTCAAAATAATATTGGGTGTTTGGACAACCTGCTAGTGCTGTCCAGTCACTGGTGCAGCAATGCAAGTATTTGTAGAGAAAAAAAAGAGAACTGTTGAAGAGCATCAATTCGCCACATGTCTTTGGCCGACTCGCCACATGTGGTGATTGTATTGGTCAACATGGCGGTTCGACCACCGGATGAGTCGTACCAAAGGCTTTTAAAATGGTACGGGCTGCTTCCTTGCTTGACACTCAGCATTTATCATAGTGCAGGCTTTGAAGGGCGTAATTACCTCCTCCTGCATCAATGTTTCTTGGAAGGTAACTTGTAATATTATGCGTAAAAGTTTTTATAACAGCTGAGATAAAATTGTAAAAAACATGAATGTTATCGTTGTTTGGTTAAATTTGTTATCTCCTTGTTTGGTTAAATGGAAATAACCATACTATTCACATCCTGAGTTCCTCTCTCACGTTTGTAATACCAAATTATACTTCAACTAACTTTGGATGACTGACAGGTGCAACTCCCTTGCCCATACAGCATCCATGTGGCTGCCAGACTTTGCTTTTTTTTGTAGACATTGTCGAGGCTCGTATGAGAGCTAACACACAACGCACAGCAAGGGCGTCATGAGACATGAGGGGCGGGAGAGGGAAGGACTTATTAAAGGACGAAACCTGGACTGTGGCCACACCCAACAACTCTATATCTGCGATCACAAAGTGATCACGAAGAGTAAGCCTCCTCCACGGCCAAGATCTAATGATGGCCATATATTTTTTTTAGACTGCCATTTGACCTTGACCTTCAAGATTTAGAGATAGTCTGTAAATTTTGAAAATGTGTCCCCATCTACATTCTATCCATAAAACTCAACATCATGAAAATTGGAGGAAAATTATTCAAGTTATGATTAGAAAGGTGTTTTTAGTTATTTAAGTGACAATCCAAAACATAGAAGGGCACTCTTTGATGTCGCAAGGTCACCAGATATGCCTCCGCCCACATTACTTCATCATTATACATACTTGTACCAAGTTTGATTTAAATCCCTGAGCCCAGATTCGAAATATTAAATTATTCTGTCTGCCATACTGTGCATCCGATCAGGTTGAAATTTAAAACATATATTCCCCATGACTACTGTGTCATAATTTTGACGTTTCACATCGATGATTCAAGCGGTTCAAGAGAAATAATTTTTAAAAGATTTTTGTTCAACCCAATATGGCTGCCAGACCACGTGACCTATTCATTATTCGTGAACACCCACCCTGATATCCACAGAGCTTGGGGAACATGTGGGTGAAGTTTCCCCTCGATCTGTCAAGCCATTCTGGAGAAGATGATTTTTATACGTTTTTGGGTAAACCCAATGTGGCTGCCAAACCATGTGACCTATGATGTCATAGGTGGAGAAATTTTTGTTCCCCATGAATAGGTTATCATACCTGTAAAGTTTTGCCTCGATCTCTTCAGCCCTTTTTGGAGAAGAAAATTTTTGAAGGTTTTTATGTTAAAAAGCAATATGGCTGCCAAACTATGTGACTGATGACATCATCATTTTCTCCCCCCCCCCCCCCAATGCAATTTAGCTCGAAATGACTATCAAAAATGTTCATACTGATTGGATAAAGCATTCGACGTATGTAATTATGGCGTCATAACGACGCCACCTATGACATCATAAAAAAATCGCACTTATTTCCCATGGAGAGTACTTGCCATTTGCCAAGTTTCAATTTTTTCCATGGAGTAGTTTCGGAGCTGCAGAGGTCCAAAGATTTTCCTTTTTTCCAACGTAGCTGCCACACCACGTGACCTATGATGTCATAATTATCATAAAGCATTCCACATGAGTAGTCACACCTATGGTGAAAATTTAGTGTCAATCAGATAGGTTGCAGAGAAAGCAAATAAAATTTGCATAGACGTTCATACAGACGTACAAACAACCCGAAAACATAATGCCTCCAGCGACTTTGTCAGCAGAGGCATAAAAAGTTGGCTGAGGACACCAGTCAAATATCAGGTGTGCAACTTCAGTGAAGATACACTGTTATGATGCAAGAAATTTTGGAAAGCCAAGCGGTCTTTGAGATTCCGGATTGGCAAAATTGATTGATGACAAAAAAAAGAACGGGTTTTTTTTTTAGACCGCCATTTGACATTGACCTTTAACCCGGAGGGTATAATGTATATTAAGCGTAAATGCACCTTGCTCTAGGCTATCTGGAGAGGGAAATTTTGTTCTGATTAGACAAACAGTCGAGTTGTGGTGAAAAATATTAATATGTCCATAATCAGGTCATGACCTTAAAATTAGGTCAAGGTTAAAAATGCTTATGTCAACCCCGCATACTTTTTATTCCCATTATTGATGCAAAATTTCATTCTGAAAGTCCCAGCCAGCTCCGAGATACAGATACATTGGCAGAAAACAAACCGAAATGGTGGTTTCGTACTCTGAGGGTCGAAGAAACACCAATTGTAGAAACAAACCCAACAACAGCTATAAGCCTCCCCCTATCCTACAGAGCAGTTGGGGTGGGGGTTAATAACTCCTGAGCAAAAGTCCCATTTCCATCTGTGTGAACACTTAAGCCCACACACTGGATCAAACTATTATTACAGGTACACTTGTGGCTTGCTTTAAGGTCTCCTCACTAAACTCATCCCTTACTAAATGTAGTCCCTTAACATTCTCAGGTTCACAACGAGTCTACCTTACTACTACACTTGTGCACACTCAAGTTCTCTTACTAAACACTAAAATCTTATTAAGGTATTGTAAATGGTAAGTGGATGGGCACAGGTTGCCCACTGGTGCCACCAACAGCTTCTCCCCATTATTCTGTCCACTTTCACTGTGGGTTGGCTCCCTACTCTGGGACCTTATCTGTCTGTACTTGTATCACATCCACTGGCTTTGAACGACAACCATCTCTCAGTTTTTGAGCCCAACCCTATCACCTCACCTGTTTTGGGAACTCTTCTCTTCCTTCACCTTTCCCTTCTTCAGTAGCTCCAGCAGGGCAGAGCCTGAAACACCCTCTCTTGTTCATTCCTCTTCGAGATTTCAACCACGTGTTATATCATCCTTCTGACCCATATCTTTGTGCTGTCCTGCTGCTTTACCTCCCATCGATTTCACATCCAACTCATCAATTGTGTGCCAATGCCATCTGTCTACCACTCTTCTGGTAAAGGATTCCGCCATGTCCTTGTAGCCATCTTCATTCTCTTGGAGTAAGTCTGCCAACATAATATCCAACAAAGGGGTAAAGACCAGCTTTCACTGTTTCCCAACTTCTCCACCACCATTACATCCCACAGCTGTGATATACTGATACTCCTGCTCGTCGGGCAAGTAATGACCTGGCATCCCCAACCTGTTTGGATCTGTCATTGTAAACCCTGCTAACTCCATCAACATCACACCAGTCAGTGTCGTCATCTTCATATCAGCAATCGAGCCTATCGAGTTGGTGTTGTTGGAGAACATATTGGGGCTTTATTCATGCCCAGTTTAATAAGAAAGTCCTCATGGCTCCCCTTGCCTATATCTCCATTCAAGCTATTGAGATTTGATGGACCATTTTGATAGGGCTCTACCATGGTTAATCTTCCTTCTCTGTCTTTCCTGTATTTATAACTACGACATAGAGATCCCTCTGTTGGAAGGTGCAACATGTCCTTTGCCTATTACACACATACTTGTGTCACTGTCTCGCACGATCCAGGTACTTATTCACCAATCATAAGGTCCTTTTGATTTAAACACATTTCTGCGAAGCAAAATTGCCTTTGGAGCTAACCTGCTCCAAAGGAGTCACCATATTGTTGTGGTTGACGAAATTCACAAACCACCATTCAGGTCCCTTAGGTGAGATATCTCGGTAAGTATATGTGTAGTTAGGCCCAAACCCGTTGTCTAGAGGGAATAAATGTCATTCATGAGGGCTGCGACTCTTCAGGATAGCCGTTTTTCTTTTACTATCTTTATTTTGGACCAGCCGCCATTATTACCACCACCAACCACGTCTCAACAGCCATCACACAACAACCACCAACCACAACGCGGCCATCACAACAACAACCACCAACCACAACGCCGCTTCACCACCACCGCCACGACCTTTACCATCACAACTCGCCACCATCGCATCACCGTCATCTCACGCCACTCGTGGGCACCGATGCTGGACTCGTGCGGGGCGCGCACCGAGCAGCATGTTCAAAAACATCACGGACTTTCCGCAGAAAAACGGATCAAAAACGACTCACGCCCACTTTTGTTCCGTCCAATCGGTGAGCGAGGGGCGATTTGGCCCCGCCTCCAGGGCGTTGGAGGGCAGTCGCTATATGCAAATTCATGGATCAAAAAGCATTCACGCCCACTTTTCCTCGGGCCAATGGGGAGCCAGGTGAAGGGTCGGAGGCAGAGGGTCAAGGGTGAAAGAGCGAAGCCACGGGGCTTATAAAAACGACTGCGTTCGTCAGACAAGTGGAGTAGGAGTTGAGTTGGAGTAGGAGTTGAGTTGGAAGTTGAGTTGAGTTGAGTGTGCGGAGTTCAAGAGAGTCGTCGGTGGAGTGTGCGGAGTTCAAGAGAGTCGTCGGTGGAGTGTGCGGAATTCAAGAGAGTCGTCGGTGGAGCTGGAAAGAAGTGGTACTCGTCGGAGTGAAGAGGACGGAGCTGTGGAGAGGTGACGGCGGCGAAGGCGGACGAGGGGGTGCTCGCGTCGGTGCCGGGAGCGGCACAGGGAGAGGCCAGCAACGCGACCGAGGTGGAGGAGGAGACGCTCGCCGCGGGACCCGAGACAGGGTTATATCCTCCTTTCCCCGAGCATCAGCAACCCCCTCCTGTTTCCCCCCGCGCTGAGATAGTGCGACAAAGGGGGCCCCCTTCCCACCCCCTACCAGACACTGTCCGCGAGGCCCGCGGAGTTGAGGCACCACCGCCGCTCCGCGTCTCATCATCAGACGGGTAGGCCCGACACGATCTCGGCCCCAGGCCCGCCTTCCCCCCTCATCCTGGAGGGTGGTTCTCTTTTCTTTTGCTTTGGGAATATGTGTTGTCGGCGCCGTCTGTGAAGTAAAATTGTATAAGTGTTGCCGTGTGCCCGGTAGTCCGATAGATCTGCATTGTTGCATTTGCTTTTTGTGTAATATTGCATTGTCTTCTTCTTTTACATGTGCTTTTGGTGGAATTGTATATGTGTGCTTTCCGTTCATCGCGAAATAAATGTGCTTATTGTTGAACTGTTTTCCCGCTTCGCTTCGTCATTTCTTTCATTGAATCCCCATCTTGCTTCACGTAAAGGGTTGGTCGTGGGCTAAGACGCCCGATAATTAATCGAACCGTCGAGGCCGACGAATAACACCGCTCGGTTATCCCGATAGTACGGAACGGGCCGCTTAAGTGGCCCGTGTCCGAAGTCGACCTGCGGCGAGGTGCGATCGCCAGGTCTACCCTCCGTGTGGGTACTTAGGTAGGTCGAATTTGGCGAGCAACCCTATCCCACGCGGGGGCCGATTGGCACGATCGCGGTGAGACCGAAAGGTCCACCCGTGACTGGTTCCCGGCGTTAGTCCGAGAGGGTCACGACTGGATTGTCCGTCCGGTGGGCGACGTGCCGCGATTCGAGTTACGTGGCCGTCAGCACGCCGGTGGGCGCGAATCCGCAACAATATTATCAATAGTGTGTGTTAGCAGAGCTTCTCAGCCTTACATCAATGGAAAAGGGGTATGTGCTGTGCGAGTTTCTGCTGGCATCTGGCATAACGTCTTATCAACTGCAAGCTCCAGTCTGCCGGGTTTTCCCACTCCAACTGTGACGTGATAGTGGTAAATGTGAAATTCAATTTTTCCATCAACACATTTGTCTGGGGTGTAAGTGTTGGCCGAAGGCTCTGCTTTGCTGTGCTGCTGGCAGAGCTCCATGATAAGGCTGGATTCAAAGTTGTGACCCTGGTCCATCATTATATGCTTTGGAGTACCTCATATCAGATGAAGCCAAGGAAGAAGGCAAAGGCTACTGTCAGAGAAACCTGAATTGACAGGGCCTCCAGCCACTTCATAAGAATTATTAACAGCGACCAGGATATATCGTTTGGCACAAGTAGTGCAGAGAAGTGAGCCCAGAATATCATATCCCATAA
The DNA here is from genome assembly GCF_056783735.1 of Eptatretus burgeri. Classification (NCBI taxonomy): domain Eukaryota; kingdom Metazoa; phylum Chordata; class Myxini; order Myxiniformes; family Myxinidae; genus Eptatretus; species Eptatretus burgeri. The sequence goes on from NC_140976.1 coordinate 44,962,273, forward strand.
ACTCCAGGGATCATCACGCTTTATTTAGTAATAGCGTATAACAAATACCAGGGGCTTCCTGATGTATACATTCAGGACATCCTTCTGCCTACCAAACAACATCCCTGTGCAACCCTGGGCAATGGGCACTGACTGATTGGCTTCATTGTAAGAGTTATACCTCGATGTCGTGCTTTAGTGCGTTTCCTGCACAAGGTGCAATAATTGTCTCCACAATTCTTCGGGTATGATAATGCTCGAAGCGTCCTCGGTTCTCACCTCTCCACCCCTCGTCAGTCTTGAGGCAGAGGGTCCAGAGCTGCCGCCGGCCCTGCAGTGACACATTTAGCTGCCTCCAGGAGCTCTCACACTTGCTGAAGGCTTAGATCTCTCTTCAATGCTACTTGCAGCTCCAGGCCACTTAAATGTGGATCCTGTTTTTCCATGTTGGCTGTCTGACCAGCCACTGAAGGAAATCCTGAGGCCACCAGACACCCAGCCTACAAAACTATCCTTTGATTGTCTGTCACCAACAGGGAATTCTGAAACACACAGGCATTGAAAAGAAAGGTTGTTCAGTGTTCACATTGTGCAACCAAACTAGCCAGAGAGCAACTTGTCTACTGAACTGCTGAATATCTTTCAGCTAAAGGCTCGCATGGTCCATGGACAATTCAAACTCTTGCTATGCAAGTAGGACAGGAAACACGTGCATGCATAAACCACAGCTATTGGAGTCCTTTGCACATGACATTGTGGTTGACCTCTTACCTGTTAAGGGTGCTAACTACCAACTCGTGCCCTACCTGAATGGTTGTGCAGAGCAAAGAAACCACCATGTTTCTGGCATCTCTATCAATGATGGAAGTCCTGTCAAAGGAGAGAAAAGCAAGCACTGGAGCAGATGCAAGTTGCTGTTTCAGGGACTCAAAGACCAAGTGGCACTTATGGGTTCAAATTAAAGTTTCACCTTTAGAGGTCAACATCTAGTGAAGTGGGCAGATGATCATGGAAAACCTGAAACAAAGTTGTGGTTTATGAGGTATTTGATATTTTGAATCCTGACAGCTTTTACATGTTTTACAAGCTAGAAATACTCCATGGGAGCGGCTGGGGATGGGAGGTGAATGGGCTTGGGGGGGGGCAGGTCTGGGGGGGGCATGTTTATGTGCATGTGTGCAGTTGAGGTTCAATTGTATTCAGTCCTTTTTGTTTGAATTACACATTTTCACACTCGCTTAGCCGATGATGCTTTAGACTCTTTAGACTACGATGTTATTATCCGAGTGATTTTTACTATTATTATTGTTGATGTTATTATTATTAATAATATTATTTTGTAATAACATTAATATTATTGTGATGCCATTATCATTATCATGAAGCTATTATCATCGGATGGAATTGACTGATTAAATTGTGGTTATAATAATTTTTACTATGGTAGGTGTGTGGACCAGCAACCTTAGCCTAAACACCACCTTTATTGAGCAATACTGTATAACAAATACCAGGGGGTTCCTTGTGGAGTAAACACTCAGGACATCCTTTTGTTGACTTGGCAACATCCCTGTGCAACGCTGGGCAATGGATACACTGCCTCATTGGTTTCATTGTAAGAGTTATACCTCTTTGCCATGCTTTAGTGTGGTCCCTGCACCACGTACATCAAATTTTGTAGACGTCAACTTTTCTCCAAATTTCTCTCATGTGAGTACAGTATTAAACAATGCTAGCAAGCATTAGTAATGGGGTTATGCATCAAATAAAGGTCACAATTGGGCCGTAATGGTGTCAGGGGCAATAATGCATGTCACACTTAAGCATTAGTCACATTTGCTCTATGGCTAGGATACGGCGGCCGTACCCCCCCTGAATTGACAGAAACGTGCGGCGGCCGCAGAGTTTCTGAGGTGGCCCTACGCCATATGGCTATCTTTTACAGGCCGTAGGAGTCTTCGTGGAATGAAAGCGTGGAGTTGTAACTTTTTTCATTTCTACGTTGGCCGTAGCAATTTGACAAGCCGTAGCCATGATGCAGATGTGTTCCACGCCGACCGTACGTAGGGCGTACGGTGGGCTTGCGTTATTCGTGCATTTTCCGTAGGCTCTTATCAATGAAAAATGAATTTTGCCAACACCCCAAAAATTACGGCGGCCTCACTATTTCCACGTTCGCCTTAGGGCCCCCCTGCGGTCGCCTTGCGGGCACCTTGAGGCTACCTTGCGTCTGCCTTGAAAATTCTATGGCCGCCGCAGGGATGCCCTAAGGTCACCGTGTGACATTAAATAAAAGACCATACGGCACCCCCACATTTTCGGTCTCCACAATTTCTAAATACCCCGTGCGGCTACCCGAAAAATAAAAACATATGCGACTGCTACATTGTGTGACCGTGGAAATACTGTGGCCGCCCTATAATTGCTAGTGGCCGTAGATTTTTTTTAGACCCTACGGCCTCCGAGCCAAATGTGACTGAAGCATTAGAGCCATGCCTGGGAGAAATCACATATGTTAGGTTCATATATATAAGTTAGAAACAATAAATATACATTCCACATATAATTTGATGGCTCGAAAAATCTGACAGGGAATGGGATACATCATGCATGCGTAAAGACTCATTTAATCACGTTTATTAGCTAAAGATCATTGCCACCGAGAAGCCTGGCGAGTCGAGGCGACTCCGGTCCGCTAGTCTGTGGGGGATGCGATAAGCATAGAATGCCTCAAGGACAATGGGTTTCCTCCAAATTTCTTTCAGTCTAGTGTTAAACAACAGTAGCGACTGTTTGAAAAGGTAATCAAATGTTAGACAGAATTGACTGAATAGTTTGTGGTTCTAATAATGATTACTTCTGGTTGGTGTACTACAAGAAATACCACGATGGGCTATTTATACACCTTCACACAGCATTTGTCCAAGATGGAAAACCCTCGAAGGAAGGAGGTGGGGGGGGGGGGTAAATGGAGTCGCCACAGCCTCTGTTGTATATGAGTGCAAGGAAAGTTTGGTTGAGATTAGATAAGTAACAACTGAATGCATTGCGGTCAGACAGACACAAAATTGCATATTTTAGTATGATGGGTCTGCAACTCCTGCCACCATCAAAACAAAGCTTCTTTTGAAATCTCTAATTTCTTCTTCTTCTTTCGGCTGCTCCCGTTCGGGGTCGCCACAGCGGATCATCCGTATGATCCGCATACTGATTTGGCACATGTTTTATGCCGGATGCCCTTCCTGACGCAACCCTGGTCGCCTCTTACGACATAGGGATATGGTACACCTATTTTAACCGGGGTATACACCGGCCCAGTACACTGGTACTCATTTCTCCGACCTCGGAAGGATGACAGGATGAGTCAACCCCCTGGTGTATTAATTCAGTGGCCCAACGGGGCTTGAACTCAGGACCTTTTGGATCCCAAGCCGCTGCCCTAACCACTGCGCAAACACCAGGCTTTTGAAATCTCTAATTTAGTGCATTATAACCACAAAGTATCTCCATTTTTACTCATTTATATAATAATAGTCTGTCCCTTCATCGCGTACAGTATCACGAGATTGTCAATTACACGCTTCGTCGTGATTTAATTTTAAAGTTGTGTATATTATGCATCGAACTGACGGAATGGCCTCGAGGTACACACACTTGACTCTAAGCTATCTAGCCTGGGTTCGAATCCAGATCCAGCGATATAATGTCAGGTCAGTGCTTCACAGAGAGGGTGAATCATCAACGTGTGTGCCGTCCCTTGGATGGACGTCTGACTACATTAGTTGTTGGACATTAAAAATCCCACAGTGTCCTGCTGGGAGAAGAATGGCAAACTAATCAGCATAACCTGGAAACTACTTTGGCAGAACCAACGCTCTGCAACACAGAGTAGGGTACATTGGATCGGATTGGTAATATGGAGAAGGTAATTAATTTAGGATTATTTATTAACACAACTAGGTAACTCGCATCACTTGAGAGTGGCAATTCCATGGAATTTCCATGGTTCTCGAGATTGTGAATTGCTACCTAAAGGTAATTTGGATAATTGTTCTCATGACCTATATCTTGCTGATGCAGAGATTGTGAATGGAGTGAAAGGAGAAGTTTGGAAGGTGGGAAAGCAGGTTATGAAAAGGTAGGAGTTGGTGAAGTTGGTAATGGCATAATATTAAAGTGGATAGGGGAGGGAAAGAGTGAAAAACTGTATTTCACTTTTTTGAGGTAATGAAGAAATATGTAATGATGTAAGAATATCCTCTTGCTTGAAGATTTGGAAGAAAGGGATAGGGGGAGGACAGAGAGTTGGGGTGGGGGTGGAGGGGGTGCAGAGAGGTGACAAAGTTGGGAGAGGGCGTTGAGCCTTTGGGGTTGGGGGGGATTAGTTGAGGACTTGGATGTTGGGAGGGGGTAAGGACTTGGGGTGAGGCATGTTGATTTAATCAAGCAATGTCTTTCTGGAGCAAATCGTGAGACAATATTAAATTCCCATGACATTTTTTATCTGTTCTTTGTATATAATGTTGTTGAAATCACATTGTACTTTTATTTTGTATACAAGGTCGAGGCTCATGGAAGATCTCATACACTGAATGGATCAGGACACAATAGAACGAAAGCAACAGTCGAGGGAAGGTGGAAACACCAACAGCAGGGTGGAAGGACAATTTAGAGGGAGACTGACAAATAATTGGTGTGGAGAGGAATAAGGAGATGCGCTTGGGGGTGGGATGAGGGTTAACGGGGGTATAAAAGATCATGGTTTTGGATGGGGGATGACTTGAGATGGTGGTGAACATCTGCGTTGAAGACTTGGAGAGAACAATGAGATTAAAGAGAATGTCGAAGCTGGTTCCACAGGTGGGAAAAAGAGCAACAGATCAGTGGAGGTGAGCAGAGATTCTGGATTTTGGGAATTTCACCAGAAGGGGGTTAATGGTTTGCCCTGCAGAAACATGGGTGGGGGACAAAGTACGAAAAGAGCAGAAGGCGCAAAATCAAAAAGGAGTTGGAGAAGATGGAGAGACCTCTGACCTGTCTTCAATGGGAAAGTGATAGGCCCATAGACTTAACATTGTCACAGGACATTCCAATAATATTGAAGGCCTTGCATTCCACGGCATCAAGCTGAGCCAGCCCAGAGGCAAGAGCAGTACTCCATCCAGCTGTGGATAAAGCCCTTATAGGTGGATAGGAGTTCAGGTGTGCCAAGGAAGGACTTTGACAATGCACAATGCCCAGTTTGGAGGCCAACTTTTAATTGTGGTTTACCCAAGAAATGTCATGGCTGATAGTGAGACCCAGGAGTTTGAATGACTAAACTTCCTCAAGAGGATTGTTGAGAATGTAGATGGGAGGGTTTGCCAGATTGTCCTTTCAAAGGAAAAAGAAAGAGAGAGAGAGATAGAGATAGAGATAGAGATAGAGATAGAGATAGAGATAGAGATAGATAGATTTGTCAGGATTCAAAGACATATTCCAAGTGTTTGACCAGTTTGTGATTTTGTTAGGGTTTGAAGAGAGAGAAATTTTGCTTGCCTGAAGGATGAGGATGTCATGGCAGAGAGTGGAGTCATCATCAAATAGATAAAGGAGATTTTGCAGCATCAGAGAGATCACTGATGAAAATTATGAATAGGACTGGGCCCAGAACACTGCCTTGTGGCACTCCAGACTTGAGTGAGCGAGGAGATGAAAGGATTCTGTTGAGAGCCACACGTTGGCTAGAGGAGGAGAGGAAATTAGTAACCCAAGAGTGACGTTTGCCTTGGATGCCATAGGCAGAGAGTTTTGAGAGCAAGTTGGGGGATGTCATACTGTATTGAATGCTCGAGATATGTCTGAAGAGATGGCCACGATTTCATGTCTGACAATTAGGACTTCCATCCAATGTTGGGAAAGTGGAGCAGTATGTCGAAGGTGAATGACCTGGTCTAAATCCAAACTGGAGATCTGATATGAGGCCATTGGAGAAAAGGAATGATTTCATATCAACTGCGATGACAGATTCCATGACCTTGCTGATGCTTGGAAGTAAGGTGACAGGTCTGTAGTTATAGGGGTCCTTTATGCACCTTTTATGTAATGCAGTGATGGCTGATTTCCCAGCAGATGGAAGATGATCGAGGGCAAATTATAGGGTGAAAACAGCAAAAAGAGGATTTGAAAGAGCAGCAGAGCAGATTTTTCGGACATGTGAGGTGATGATGTCTCGTCCAGTTGCTGAATCGGAGTCGAGGGTTGCCAGAAACCTCTCCACTTTCTCAGGTGCAAAAGACAGAATTCAGGAGCAGTTGGGTATGACTAAGTAAGTGGGTACAGAGAGCAAGGGGTTGGGAACACAATATTTGGAAGCAAACATTGAATTGAAGCATTCAGCCTTCTCACAAGTGGAATTTGCTGTGGTACCATTTGAAGAAAGGGAAGCGTTGGAGGGGGTGCATACTCCAGAGAAAAACTTAGACTGGACACACACTTGTTGCGGGCTTGTGGAATGACCTGAGATTGCCTTCGGTTTATTTTGCTTTCCAAGAAGAGAAGGGATGTTGTTTCAGAGCAATTGCCTCACCACAAGATTAAGTGTACCATGCCTGGGAAGAAGGGTAAAATAACTGAACATGAGATGGGATGGATCTGTGCATAAGAGAGCAGTTTTCTGTGGAAGAATTCTCAGGATGACTTAACATCAGGGGCAGTACATATGGGAGACCAGTCCTGAAGCAAGATGGCTGCTTGTAGTCCCTACCAATCTCCCTGAGTGAACTGCTATACTCACTGGCACTGACACAGCTCTCTGAGAATTGCATGGGAGATGTTGACCATTACAAGAATATGATCGGATGAACCAATTGGAGCGGAGGAAGAGCAAGAGACATTTGCAGGGAAGTTTGTCATCACCAAGTCCAGAAGGGAGGATTTGCCATTGGGAGAAATCTGGGTGGGAAAGTTCACAGATTGAGTCAGTTCCATGTCGTCACAAAAGTCCTTTGCTGAATTGCCATGGCTGGTGAGAGAGGTACCAACACCCATCCAATTTGCATGGTGACAATTTAAATGACCACATTTGAGGAAGAGAGAGTTGGGATGTGTTGAAATACGATTTTTCAGTTGAAAATCGATGATTTTAGAAGCTTGACCTTGATTTGACCATTGACCTTTTGACCTAAAAAACAATTGGCTTCCCAATCCGGTGACGCAATATGCAAATCTTTAAATTTCAGGTCAATCGAATGAAAAGTGGCTATTTTAGAAATTTGACCTTTGACCTCAAAATCAATAGGCTTCTCATTTGAGACTACCTCTACGACTTGGTAAAGTTTCATGACAATTGGTTTAGAATCGTGACCTATCGGCGATAAACAGAAAGACAAACAAACAAGAAAAAGACGTCGTGCAGAGCACAATACTTGCAAGATCCACCCCCCCTTCCTCTCCAACGGTTGCCATGGATACATCAAACTGCCGATTTCATTGAGATTCAAATTGACAATCTCAATCGGATCGGGTCAATCGGATGAAAATTGATTATTTTTCTGATTGAAATTGATTATTTTAGAAGTTTGCCCTTGAGTTGACCTTTTACCTTGTGACCTCAAAAATAGTTGGTTTTCAAATTCAGTGATGCACCATGCAATTGCTGCTTAATTTTCAGGTTAATCAGATGAAAATTGATGATTTTTCAGATGAAATTTGATGATTTTAGATGTTTGACCTTGTGTTGACCTTTGACCTTTTTGATGTCAAAATAGTTCCTTTCCCAATTCAGTGATGTACTATGCAATTGCTGTTTTATTTTAAAGTCAATCGGATGAAAATTGACAATTTTTCAGATAGAAATTGATTTTAGAAGTTTGACCTTGAGTCAAACTTTAACCTTTTGACCTCAAAAATAGTTGCTTTCCCAGTTCAGTGATGGACTTTGCAAATCCTGTTCAACTCTCAAGTTGATAGGATACAAATTGATGATTTTTCAGATGAAAATTGATTATTTTAGAAGTTTGACCTTGAGTTGACCTTTGACCTTTTTGATGTCAAAATAGTTCGTTTCCCAATTCAGTGATGTACTATGCAATTGCTGTTTAATTTTAAAGTCAATCAGATGAAAATTGACAATTTTTCAGATAGAAATTGATTTTAGAAGTTTGACCTTGAGTCAAACTTTGACTTTTTGACCTCAAAAACAAGTTGGTTTCCCAATTCAGTGATGCACGATGCAAATCTTGCTCAAATTTCAAGTCGGTTGGATGAAAAATGACGATTTTGGAAATCTGCCCTCAAATATGACCTTTGACCTCAAAATCAATAGGTATCTCAGTTGAGACTACCTATACAACTTAGTAAAGTTTCATGACGATGGGTTTAGAATTGAGATCTGTAGGCAATAAACAGACATACAGACAGAATAACAAAATTGACTGATTGTCAGTTCCATGGAGTCACAGAAGAAAAGAAAAAAAAGATATTTGAAAAATCTTCGATTTTGCAAGTAACAAACGGACAGACAGGGGTGAAAACAACCTCCTTCACCTTCGGTGGCGGAGGTACGATTTAACACTGAATATTGGACAGGATGCCGAAGATATAACAGCACAACACGACAAATCCGGTTCAGAAAACTTAGCGTTAACGCAGTGGAAGTGACAATGGCAGATTCGACCAACACGTGTAAAAATCCCCAAACCGGACATTACGCGGATTTTCCATAGGTACCTGCTAGCCTGTAATATTCCGGTACATGTTTTAAACCTTAGACCCATGTTTTTGATATGTTTACATAGTTTTCATCTTTGGTCCATACAGTGTGTATACTATTGTGGAATAGTCAATCAGCCACTCATGTTTCTGAGCATCTGAGAGTCATTCATTCTTCATTCCCTGCCAAAGAGAGTGATGAATGACTCACTGTAAGATGGTATTAACATTCTTGATACAGCCTGGCTTTAACTATTAAAATTACAGAGGGGCTTGTAGTCCACAAAATAACTCACTTACTGTTAATGCTTCCTCCAGTAAATGTCACCAGCCTTTTGATATCATGGCTTGTGGCACTCCATGATGACATTTCTTGCAAACCACAACCAAATACAGATTTTTCATAATTAATTACTTTTTGTCAGTTGCAACAATGAAAATTTGAACACCACAAAATGTCTTTGGTGTCAGAATATTTTCTCCTTTCCAATGTGTAATATTTGTGATTTTTGTTGTTCTCCTCCTCTTCCCTTTATAAGGGGTGAAGTCCGATGGCACCAAGCTTCTGCCCTGCCTTAACCACGATACTCCTCCACCTCCCTCTGTCCTCAACCAACTCCCTCCACTCTCCAACCACCCCTACCTTACGGATATCCCTCCTCACACAATCTTCCCATCTCAACTGTGATCTACCTCTTTTCCTCCTACCTTGCTCCCTCAACCTATCCGCACTTTTTATCATTCTTTCTTTCCCCATACACACCAAGTGCCCAGCCCATTTCAGCCGGCATTTCACCAGTACTGGTGATATTGTTTCATAAAGAGTTGCTGTATTACAGTGTACTAGGCCATTCAAATTTACATATGGAAAAAACTATCAGTGGGGGAAGTTAAGGCCCTGTCACACCTTGACGTTTTAGCCAGCGTATGCTGACGTATGAAAAAATTGTCTAAAACACTGGCGTACGTTGAATACGTTATGGCTAAGTTTTGTAGAAGTTAAGAGCATGCTGAAGCACGCTGGCATACGTCGTAGTATGCCGAGCTCGTTGACAAATGTTAAGCATGCTCAAAATTTTTTGACGTATGCCAGCATATGACTCACACGTTCCGCATACACTGGCCATAAGTTGTAGGCACGTTATGCGATCGTTGACACACGTCGACACACGTTACTTGTAAGTTACTCATAAGTCGAAACGCGTCGAGGTAATGCTTAGCGTACCCGAAACTTATTTCGAACCTATGAGTAACGTGCTTTGAACCTATGTGTAACGTATCTCCAACGCATATTGACGGATGTAGACGTTTTTGATTGACGTCTTCCGGATGACCACAGAACTTACTGAACGTGTTTCTAACTTACAGCTACTGTATAATGGCGTATTGGCAGCATTTAGGGGAATTGGTATATAAAAATGGGCTTCACAGGAGGAACCCGTCTGTTTCAGACTCCATGGTGAGTAGATGTCCATGTCAGTAGTATCAGTAGTAGTAGTAGGTGAGCGTGTCAGTAGTCGTAGTAGTAGTAGTAGTAGTAGTAGTAGTAGTAGTAGTAGTAGTAGTAGTAGTAGTAGTAGTAGTAGTAGGTCCATGTCAGTTGTCGTAGGTGAGCGTGATGGGGAGGATGTGGATGATGATGGATCCTCCTTGCGTCCGCGTCCACGGCCACAGCCAGGAGACTTCTTGGCAGAATTCTTCAAAGTTTTCTTCGGCATGACGATGATGTTGACACTTTGATGTTGAGCGGCAGCGATATAAATCGTTGAGCGGCAGCCTATTAATAGGCTACGCCACGTGATCGTCGCGATACGCTGCCGCGCTATGCATACGTTAGACTATCGTTGGGCATAGGTTGTGAACGCCGACAACACGCTAAGCATTCGTTGGTATAAGTTATTTTTCAGTTATCGAAATGTTCTGTGTACGTTACTAATACGTTGTGCATACGTCCAACTTGTTATGAATACGCCCAAAACTTTAAAAAACATCAATAGTTCAGCGTAGAAAACATTTTTTAAAAATGCCGAAGTAAACTTCGAAGAATGCTGCAAAGAAGTCTCCTGGCCGTGGATCTATCATCACCCACACCCTCCCCATCACACTTACCTACGACTACTACGACTACTGACACGCTCACCTACTACCACTACTGAAACTACTGACATGGACATATACTCACCATGGAGTCTGAAACACTGACGGGTTCCTCCTGTGAAGCCCATTTTTACATACCAATTCCCCTAAACGCTGCCAATACGCCATTATACGGTAGCTGTAAGTTAGAAACACGTTCAGTAAGTTCTGTTGTCATCGGGAAGACGTCAATCACATACGTCTACATACGTCAATATGCGTTGGAGATACGTTACACATCGGTTGCAAGCACGTTACTCATAGGTTAGATAAGTTTCGGGTATGCTAGACATTACCTCGACATGTTTCGGCTTATGAGTAACTTACAAGTAACGTGTGTCGACGTGTGTCAACGATCGCATAACGTGCCTACAACTTATGGCCAGCGTATGCGGAACGTGTGCGTCATACGCTGGCATACGTCGACAAATTTTGAGCATGCTTAAAATTTGTCGACGAGCTCGGCGTACTACGACGTATGCCAGCGTGCTTCAGCGTGCTCTTAATGTATACAAAACTTACCCATCACGTATTCGCCAAATTTTTCATACGTTGGCATACACTGGCTAAAACGTCAAGGTGTGACAGGGCATGACGGTGATGTTGACACTTCGATGTCTAGTGCGGTTATGATTTAAATCGTTGAGCGGCAGCCTATTAATAGCCTACGCCACGTGATCGTCGGTGATACGCTGCCGTACGCTATGCATACGTTAGACTATCGTTGGGCATACGTTGTGAACGCCGACAACACGCAAAGCATTCGTTGGTATAAGTTATCTATAAGTTATCGAAACGTTCTGTGTACGTTACTAATACGTTATGCATATGTCCAACTCGTTATGAATACGCCCAAAACTGAAAAAAAAAAACATCAATAGTTCAGCGTACGCCAGCGTTTTACATACATTTTGATACGTTGCCATAAGCTGGCTAAAACGTCAAGGTGTGACAGGGCCCTTACATAGAAAAGATCCATCCAAAGTTATGTTTCCCACACTGTAATTTCTTGCTTATTCAGGAATTTAACACGACTTGTTACCTCGCTTCTCACCAACAGGTTTATTACTGTACTCGTATTTCTTTGCATTTGATGATGGAGAATCTATTCACCTGTCTGACGATTTACTCCACAAAAACATTTTGAATCTACAGAAGAGTACCTTTAGCTTTGTTTTATGTCTTTCGTTCTTTTGCTCCTCGGGCTGGCAGCACCCGTTCTGCTTGTATTGCTTGTTGCATTGCTTTACAGTTAATTTTTAGTTTTTTGCTTCTGAGTGTTCTTCCAGGCGCAATCATAGTAATGGGCTGCAGCCAAACTATATTCAAGATTTTAGCAGAGCACAGATCTATAACTCGCAAGCTGTGACATATATTATATCTCTCTTCTCGGCTCTCGAGAAAACTAAGATCGACCTCTGCTTTGAGCTTCCACTTCAGTTATAGATTCCAGCTGGCATGTGAAGACTGATATAAGAGAATCTTAATTGAGTTATTAGTTTCATCAAAGCTGCATCTGCACTGGGGAACTGCTGTACCATGTCAGCATATACTGCACTTTTGAGTCTTGGCGACATCAGCTCTACCAAATATGCACCTAATGAGCACCTGGTAGATTTTTGTCATATTGTGCTCCTGTATGCAGATCTTCATGAGATGACAAAATGATGATAAAGAAGAAACAAAGTGGACTCGAAAGGTATAATACAGGGCACCGTATACCATGACTTGTATATCACAATGGGCCTGCCTGATTGTGAATGCGCTCAACCAACCTTCGGAACTCCCCGATAATAGTTTATCTGAAGCCGTAGAGCCCTTTGTGCTGGAAACCTCCGGCTGTCTGTCACACTCGTGATGAACTCTTAAGGGCTGTGTAAGGGATGGGAAGTGCTTTCAGAGGAAGCATAGGTTTTAATTGCTTTGCAACAAGCAGGAGGTCGGAATGACTTTGTATTCAGGTGGGGGACTAAATAATAAATAAGTTTTGGACTGGGTGCAGTGCAAAAAGAATAGGCAAGCAATCTTCTCAACAGCGCTAGCCCTCGCCGGCAGTAAATGAATGGAGTAGTGCTATAATGTAGTTTGCCTGATTTAACAAGTGTGCCGATGAGGCGGTAAATGAGATTTGGTATGGCTGTGTGTTCCGCTGGTTCGGGCGAGCCGCAGTAATCACCTTAAACACGATATCAGATTAAAGAGCGCGCGGGAGCACCGGCGCCCCGCGGCAACATTAAATTACCTGTGAAGCGGCCCAGACTGGCACAAGCACAACATGCTCCTCCTGTTTTGGGAACCTTCCAAAAGTATTGCCATTGTAATAATCATAATAACAATAATAATTATGATGATAATGGTGCTAGAAACAGAGTAAGCTGCTATACAGCAGGAACTCACTCCATCAATGATGGTTGAAAAGGTCTGCTCGTCTGTTCTGACACTGGAGTGCACTTACCTTTTGAGTTGTCCAACCAAGGTTCAATTCCCAACCCGATGATAAATTTTTCCAATTTTGTACCACAAAGTGTGACCTCTCTTCAATACCTATGTATATTCAATCGACTAGTATGTGTTGGTGAATGTTTCAGATCCCACAGTGTCTTTCGGGAAGAGTATGTGTGTTGTCGCCGATACCATCACTATCATCACGATACCATTTGTGTCCTAAACCCATCACTATCTCGACCCACTTTACCCAGTCGCACCCAACTGTCCCTGGACTCTGTGTCCTTTTCTCCTAACAAGGTGGAGAGCTTGCTTTCAAACCTCGAGTCAGATTCTGCAACCGGTCCAGACGGCATCAGCCCACGTGTCCTCAAAGCCTGCTCTTCTGCTCTTGCTCACCCTCCCTCTGTTCTATTCACCCTCTCATTTTCCCAAGGTCATCTGCCATCTGCTTGGAAATCTGCTAACATCACTGCCCTGCATAAAAAAGGTGCAAAAACAGATCCCTGTAACTACAGACCAATCAGCCTTCTCCCAATCATCAGCAAGGTGATGGAATCCATCATCGCTTCAGACATGAAATCCTTCCTCTTCTCCAATGGCTTGATTTCCAATCATCAATTTGGTTTCAGACCAGGTCACTCTACCCTGGATATGCTGCTTCTGCTCTCCCATCAATGGATGGAGGTCCTCAATGCCAGACAGGAAATCCGAGCCGTATCCCTGGACATATCACGTGCTTTTGACACAGTCTGGCACCCTGCCCTACTCACCAAACTCTCTTCCCATGGTATTCAAGGCCATCTCCACTCATGGCTCGCAGACTTCCTCTCCTGTCGCAGTCAACGTGTGGCCCTAAATGGAGTTCTTTCATCCCCTCTTCCTGTGCAGGCTGGAGTTCCTCAAGGTAGCGTTCTGGGCCCTGTTCTTTTTCTGGCTTTCATCAATGATCTCTTGGACTCTCTGGAAAATCCTCTATTTCTCTTTGCCGACGACTCCACCCTCTGCCGTACCATCTGTCATCCCTCAGACCGGCAAGCAGCAGCTTCTTCGCTCACTGCAGATCTGGATAAAATCACAAACTGGTCCAACACGTGGAACATGTCTTTCAATCCAGACAAATCTCACACTCTCACTATGTCTCTTCGAAAGGACCGTTTAGAAAACCCCCCATCCACTTTCTCAACAATCCTCTGGAAGAAGTCTTTTCTTTCAAGCTTCTGGGTCTCACTATCTGCCATGACCTTTCCTGGGAAAGTCACATTTCCAACCTCGCCTCAAAAGCCAGTCGCCGACTGGGAATCCTCCGTCGTGCTAAGTCCTTCCTCGGCCCTCTTGAGCTCCTGACCACTTACAAAGCTTTTGTCCATAGCCTGATGGAGTACTGCTCTCCCCTCTGGGCTGGTGCTCCTGCCTCCCACCTTTCTCGGCTTCACGCTGTCGAAACCAGGGCATTTAAGATCATCGGCATCTCCCGCAATGAAGCTGAGTCTTTGGGCCTCTCACTCAATCACCGCAGGTTGGTCGGTGGTCTTTCTGTCTTCTACCGACTCCTCTCCAGCCTTGCCCCCCTGCTCTCTCTGCGATTTGTCCCCACCACATTTCCACAGGGCGCTCAAGGTCCGCCAACAACCCCCTTCTGGTAAAACTACCAAAATCACGAATCACTGCTCATCTTCACTCTTTCATTCCTCTTTTTCCCGCCTTTGGAATAAACTTCCTCACTCTATTCTTTCCCATTCTTCCCTCCAGGCTTTCAAAACAGCTGTTCACCACCACCTCTTATCTTCCCCCATCCAAATCCTTGATCTTTTCTACCCCCGATAATCCACCCAAGCCCACTTCCTTCAATTCTCCTGCTTTCCTTCCTGAAAGTCCCTGTAATGTCCATCTTCTCTTCGCCATGTTCCCCGTCCCATCCCCATCCCTCTCCCTTCCACAGTTCACCTAATGTGTCTGTTCCCCACTGTTTTGTCCCTTCCACTCCCGCCCCTCTTGTCTCATGCCTCCTTGCTGTGAGTTGTGTGTTAGCTCTCATACGAGCCTCGACCAAGGTATACAAAAAAAACAAAAAAAAAACCATTAACATATTTCAACTTCTGGCCTAAATCAGCTTCATGGTAAGGCGATTCGTGAAAAACTTGGGCCAAATCTCCACCACTGCCGACCCCACAAGAAGGTGAAACTAATTGGAGTCAGTTGAAGAAGTAGTAGGTACTCTGCGTTGAAAACGGACAAAAATGGACTGTGTGATTGTTGATTCTGAGATGGTGTGAAAGTGTGGCTAAACTTTGGTCTTGGTGTTCCAGAGATGGTATAATAGTGTGGCTAAACTAACTTAGTCTAGCCCACACTATTATACCATCTCTGAATTGTCAACGACTATCCAGGCCCCTTTGATGCACAATATCCGGTGAGATCAAGAATCCGTAGAATATGTCCGAATAATGTCCGATCATAGCAAACAAACATCACGTAGAGAGAGAGAGAGAGAGAGAGAGAGAGAGAGAGAGAGATGAAAAGAGAGAGAGAGAGAGAGAGAGAGAGAGAGAGAGAGAGAGAGAGAGAGAGAGAGAGAGAGAGAGAGAGAGAGAGAGAGAGAGAGAGAGATACCACAGAATAGGCAAGTATAGGCAGTACACCAACAAATATGCCAACACCACATGAGTTTGCAAGCAACAGACAAGTGGGATCAGAAACAGGAGCAGAAAAATGACAAGTTCAAATATTGTGGGGGATGCTTGTACATACAGAACGATGTATCAAAGCTAATCGACTAGACATCATCTTCAAGGATTGCATAAAGAAGATTAAAGATGTCAATTGATTGACATGACCTATAATAATTATGTTTGCCCATCGTAATCAATGCTGGCCGTTTACCTATGACATACAAACACCTGAGTGCAAGAATTTTGTTTATAGTGTTGGAACTCCAATCACACATTGAGTTGGCAAATGGTGTAACCTGCCCTCAAGGAGGAATATGCAAGAAGACCATGAGACTACTTGCTATTCATACTGGCAGAACCACTACCCCAGCAATTGACGCCCGCCAATCGATTAACAACTGCTTTCTTACTGATATCGATAAACGGAGACATTTGGATGAAGGAAACTTGCTTCGGGTTTCACCAAGTCACGGGGAATCAAACTCGGATCCTCTCGCTTGTGAGACGCGTGCATGTCAGGGAACTCCTTCGAGAAGACTGCTATCATCAAAACCCACCTCCATCAAAGAAGTTGAGAAACTGTCAGTGTAAAGGCCTTGAGATTGAAATAACCAGAAGGTGGGAAGACCATCCCTGTTGTATCGGTGGTAACCTGCAGTAGATGAAGAGAGGGATAAAGAAAAACATTTGTAAAATCCCAAGGAAATGTAGAAATAGGGAAAATCTAAAAGAGAGCCCCTCCTTGGGGCTGCACACATCATCGGGTGAACACTCTATTCAATAAGTGACGACATTCCTTGATTCACCCAAGGACTCTCATGGTTTCGACCCCGGTGATGCAGGCAAAATTGGCAATTGGCCGATCGATATTAATAATAAGTACAGGTTTTTTTTTGTTTGTACATTATACAAAGATCGGGGCTCATGCAAGAGCGAGGTGACAGTAGATAAAAATGCAATAAACTGACAGTGTGGATACAAGAAGCAAGAGAAATTAACGAACAGGAAAAGTGGAGAGAGGAGGAGGTGAGGAACACCATATATCCTGCAAGATGATGAATGCACAATGCTTATCGTAAATGACCTCCTGCAGTACAGCAGAATTGTGAAATCAAACTCCTTGCAAAAACAATTCAACATAAAGGTCACTTGGTGTTCTACAGAGCAACTAGATTGCACTAGAGCTTGTACGAGGAGCCGGTGAAGGATGGATCACGTTGATAGGAAGGGATGTAAGGTGAGGCCGTAGTGGATTGTAATCAAGGGAATGCCCTCCAGACCCATCTGATCATGCGATGGAGCAAAGGGAAACTCAGTTACAGATATTTTCAGGAGTATCTCGAGTGATATGTGGAAAGGGTGTGTTGATGAAACCTTGAGGATGTTAAGCAAAGTCGGTTGGGAGAACTTTCATTTTGGTTTAATTCTGTATTCACTTTAAGCTCATTTAAATTGGTCTGTAAAGAGTTGAATGGGACTCCAGAACCTTGACTCAAGGTCTTAAATTTTGCTCTAAAAACATCCTTGCTCATGTGTGTATGTGTTGTGCATGACACGCCTGCGACTGTATAGGCCTTTCTTCGCTAAGTTATTTTATTTTTTTATTTTTTTTAAACCAGATCTTACACATCAGGTATCTTTTATAAAAACATCCTTACAATCAAAATCTCCTTGACCTACTTCGGGTGAGTTGAGCCGCCATGTCATGGAGTATTCTTTTCCTTGCTGTGATGCGTCCATAGACATTCTTTTTGGTGTTTCTTCTGCAAATGCTTGAGAGGGAAGGGCCAGTAAAGAGATGAGAATGTTTGTTCTCTGTTATTTGAGGAATTTTCGCAGGTTGTGGTTGTTTTTTGTTTTTTTATTACATGATCAAGGCTCGTCGAAGAGGGAGGACACAGGACAGATCAGGACACAACACAACAAAGGGAACAGCAGGAGAAAGGGGAAATGCCAACATCAGGGCGGAGGGAGAAGGTATCCGGAGACGGACAACCAAGGGATGTAGGTAATAATGAGGGTTAGAGGAGAATGCAAAGGGTGGACAAGATGGATACATACTGTAAGTACAATTTTGGGAGGGGTGGGGTGGTTTAATGGTTGAAGGAAAGATAATAGCTTTGGATCGTGGATGACCTGAGATGGTGGTGAACAGCTGTCTTGAAGCAGAGGGAAGAATGAGATTGAAGAGTGTGGAAAGTGGTGGGAAAAGAGAGAAATAAATGAGCGGAGGTGAGCAATGGTTCTGGATCTAGGCAGTTGCACTATTAGGGTTGCTGGTGGACTACGTGCGTCCTGGAGATACTTTGGGGGGGACATAGCATGGAGAGGGCAGAGGGTGCAAGACCACAAATGCGGTTCTTTTCCATCTTAGGCCTGAGGGTCCACCTTGAGCAAACTTCCAAAGTGGCATTTGATTCGGGACTCACAAGCTTTTCCTTTATACTTTTACCTGAACGTGAGGGATTATTTTAGTTGAACAACAATTTTAGGCAAATAAATATCAATTTTGTTAATTAGTGAGTTTTTTTTCACACATAATCTCAGCAATCTGATTCTGATGTACCATAGTCTGATACAGCTGGTCAGTGCTGCTGAAAGTTTCTTGGAAAACATATGGTGTGGTTAGCCATTGCCTGCCCAGAATCTAAGCAATATTTGCCCTTACACATTTATATATATATATATATATATATATATATATATATATATATATATATATATATATATAAAATTTTTTAATTGGAGTTCACTTACACAGGAGGAGGACCATGAGCCCCATCAAAATCAACTGCGCTATTGTTAGCAAGTTGTGGTTGTTTGTCCGTGCTCTATCGTTTTTAAATGCTGAGCATCGAGCAAGGAAACAGCACGTACCATTTTTAAGTCTTTTGGATGACTCGGCCGAGGTTCGAACTGCCGACCTCCCAGACTCAGATTGGACTTTTCAACCATTACGCCGCTGAGGCTCGTCCGATGAGATTCTCATCAGCTTTCTACCAAAGGTCGTGAGAAATCATGAGATGTTTGTAATGGAAACTATATTATATGTCATATTCCGATTTGGTCAAACCGATGATGGAATGATTTCACAAGTGTAAAGCTCCTCTGTATTTGGACTAATCCCAAGACTTCTTGTACATGATGAAAGGAGTTGGTGGGGTGGGTTAGGGCTTGTAAACGAGCCAGCACATTCCTGCTTGCCAAGATCTAACCAAATTACTCCTCGAGAAGTGGACACAGTGCAATGGCCGTGGCAGTTCGCACTCGCATCGCCAGGATGTGACACCCGAGGTCCTGGCGGGCTGTGATCCTTGGCAATTTGCACCCTGTGGTCACCGCAGCGGGACCCGTGGCCTTCCAAGCGATACTTGCCTTGACTCGGGTTTCTTGCCAGTTTGCCAGGAGGCTTAATAATGCCCCTCCACTAAGCTGGTGCTGATGAGGAGGGCGGGAGGCATAGCTTGTTCTCTTTAAAAGTTTCTCGCCCACAGCACGGTCTCGCCCTCGTCCCGTCGGCCGTGCTAACCCAAAGGCTGCATTTCCAGACCACCTGCGTGACCTGAGCCATGTGAAATGATCATCACAAGTTAAGGAAAAGGCCATTCCACTCAATGTTATTTGCCCAATTCCCATATTCGAGTACACTGAATCATCTCAGCGACTCAGCAGGTGGTGTTAATTATACAGGTAACCCCAAGTGGGGAATTTGGCCAAGTGTACCTTAACACAAGGGTCTCCTCGTTTCTTACCATTCTGTACGTAATCGCTCGAATGTCGACAACCCGAGTGCAGCTGGGACAGGGTCTGCTATAAAAACCTATATACATATCGGATTTCGTGAAAGGCTTTAGGAAGGTGTATGTGTTCATGTGATGAAATTACAAGTGAATATCAGTGACAATGAAAGGAGAAAATGTAGTTCAAATACCATCAGGTGTTTTACTATTAGGACCTTAACTTAATGTTGTTTTATAAACGAGTTGCAATGCATGTGTTCCATTGTAAATTTGTATGACTGTTCCTGTCGAACTGTTGTGAATCATCGATCCAATAGTTAAACAATTAGGATTTTTAATGCTTCTGAAGACAATCAGCGCATTCGTTCGTGGATTTGGTTACTCAACTTTATTGAGATGATAAACTATAAACAATTTTCCACCTGTTCCTCATATTTTACACGCTATGCTTTTGCGAGAACGCAGGTATTTTAGAATTCCATGTGGAATCGGTCAACTACATTATCTTGATGAAACTTTTGAAACCTTTTCGTTTTAGAAATGTGGGAACAAAATGGGTGACTTTTTTTGATTTCCCGGACGTCTAAAAACTTTTTGAACATGTGGGGTGTTCAAAAGTTCTCAGAACGAGATTCTCAAAAAAGTGCAATGGATACCAACGTTTTTGGTATGTTTCAATACGTGTGTGTGTGTGTGTGTGTGTTTACCAGCAGCACCGAAGGTGGATGGTGGTTATGTTTTCACCCCTGTCTGTCTGTTTGTCTGTCTGTGAACAGGGTATGTCAAACAGTTATGGACAGATTAATTGGACGAAACTTGTTGGACAGGTTAGGTGTTTGACAAGGACGAATTGATTCAATTTTGGTGAAGATCTGGATCCGGATAGTAGAATTTTTTAATTATTTAAGTGATTCTTCACCATTGAATGATAGGGCCAAAATTGATGTATCGTATGATATTTCAAAAAGTTGTGGACGAGTAAAACCAAAACTTGGTGGATGAGTTGGTTCGGTGACAAGAACAAGCCGATTCGATTTTGGTTCAGTTCCAGGTTCAGATCCGGCCTATCAGTGGGATACAAAACGTAAACTGTTCAGCCTGGTGGAGGTATGCACCAGGTTATTATTTATAGATGTTCCTCGCACATCCTGTTAGCATGTGTTGGACTGCTGTATCCATGAACGTTAACCGTACCTGTTATTTGGACAGGAAAGTATTGGGCTTTCCGGCAAAGAAGATGATGCAACAAACAAATGTCTCGAATAGCATGGTCACCGATCAACACCTTTAGGGTAGGTAACTTTACCAGGTTTGTGAAATCACACTGAATCCAGGTGTGACTCCCAACCTCCATATTAAGGTCCATGAGTTGTGCCCGGCATTATGATGGTGACCAACATTT
Organism: Eptatretus burgeri; assembly: GCF_056783735.1. Classification (NCBI taxonomy): domain Eukaryota; kingdom Metazoa; phylum Chordata; class Myxini; order Myxiniformes; family Myxinidae; genus Eptatretus; species Eptatretus burgeri. The sequence continues at coordinate 44,983,338 of NC_140976.1, forward strand.
GTCATGATGAGCTGTGAGTGTTTTGCAGAACAACCCACCTGAGTGAGGCACAGTAACTTATATTACATAGACCTACAGGTAGTGGCCAAAAACAATGGAAACACCAATGTAAAGTCACTTAATAAGGCATTGGGCCACTAGTACAGCCTGTATGCACCATGGCATAGAGTCCACCAGCGTCTGGCATTCTGTAGGAGGGATGCTGCACCATTCTTCCACGAGAAAGTCAATCAACTCACACCTGTTTGATGGAGGTGGAAAACGCTGTCTCAGGCTTTGTTCCAGAATATCCCATAAATGCTCGATTGGGTTCAGGTCTGGTGACTAAGAAGGCCATGACACATGGATAACATCAGTGTGATGCTCATCAAACCATTGGGTGAATACACATGGATGGGAATAGGGGAGTTGGGGGGGGGTGGTTCTTCTCATACAGCCATAATTATAGGCAACCAGGCTTTGCAACATTTATATACATGACTGTAAACATGCTGGGATGTTATTTGCTTAATTAACACATGGGCCACACCTGTGTGGAATCTTTTGCTTGGCATTCCTCATTTACTCAGGTGTTTCCATTTTTTTTTATCCACTACCTGTATATCTAAGGCTGGTACCCCCAAAGTTTGCCAAAAAGCGGCATACCGGTTTTATAACCCCATTGGGATCTAGTTCAAGTAAATAGCCAACATTGACCATTTAGTGTGGAGCACCATGGACGTTCTGGGAGGCACAATTAAATAAACCCTGTAAAACCCCAGCTGGACCCTTGGTGTCGATCATCCTCGTGTTGACGTACAGTTTTCATTGACATTAACTCAAACCCGGTGTTGAAACGACCGGGCAAATTCGGCGTTTTTCCGCCAAATAACGCACCTTCCCTGTCTCTTTTCCCAATAAGTCATCCTGGCGCCGTTGCAAGACTTCCATTATGCTTGTTGTATTTATTGCGTCGTGCTGCATTGGCCCTGCGATCTCCTCCGGGGGAGTTTCAAGTCGTCCGTGATTAAGTTGCAATGTTCACCACTTGTCTTCATGACGGCCTGTCTGCTCCGTGAAATAGCTTGCTCCAAGCAAATCAGTTTCAATCATATGCCTGGTGGACTCCATCCACCGTGACACCTCCGCGTGCGTGGCTCCCAGGACTTTCCCGTCCTGATGTTATTCTTGAGCCAATATCAGGAGCGCTGTTTACCTGTACCCTGGCTCTCCGCCATGATCTCCAGTGACTTGGCTCCAGGTTTGGTCGCAATATCTTTGAAACAAATACCGATTATATATACCTGGAGCTAGGATTGTAATGGGTAGTAATTCAGGCCTTCTCTCGTAGCTTTTCTCACGAGGGTACAAGTGAAAATAACGATTTCTGATATTGTGAGGGTGAAGGTTTTCCATTTACTTCCAAGGCAAAGGCTCGAGCTCCACCGTAGGTAGTGCAGTAGCAGTGATGTTGCATAAAATAACATCACACGACCTTGGCATTGCGTGCTGTATTTATTCGTCTTGCCATCTGATGCCTTTGAGGTCCGAGCAACGTTGTGTGATTCACTTTGTCATGTGTAAGTCACGGATTTGAGGATTTCGGTTCTTCCTTAGATGGTGAAACGAACACTGATTTCTCAACGATCAAGATGCAAGAAAGAGACATTTTCATATAAGAAAACGATACAATGTTTGATTCTCTCCCATCGGTAGGAAGCCTCAGTACAGCCGATAATTAATTGTATGAAGCAGCTGAATGCTGTTGTATTTCCAATACGATATCGGTACTGTACTGTACCATACTCTGAGCAGAGTGTTGGTGCTGCTGAAGCAGTTTCTTCACAAGGGTTATACTGGGTGGTTAGCCATTGCCTTCCCTGCATTCTTTGTCTGTGCTCTTATCATTTTAAATGCTGAGCGTCAAGCAAGGAAGCAGCAAGTACCATGTTTTCAAGTCACTGGTATGACTTGCCTGGGGTTTGAATCATCCACCAGACCAGAAACCTCTCAAACTCAGAGCTGTGATATATGTACATGTATATGTATATGTATATATATATATATATATATATATATATATATATATATATATATATATATATATATATATATATATACACACACACACACACACACACACGCACACACTACACACACACACACACACGCACGCACACACACACACACACACACACACACGATGCTTACACATTGTAAGCAATAATGAATCGTGCTTCCCCAATTTATCAGGTTGCTCACTTGCATTTATTTACAGATACTTTCCAATGGTTCTTTGATTTTTTTTTCCCAGTGTTTCAGCTTCGATGTCCATCGGCATGAAAAATTACAATGCTTCCCCATTGTCTCAGGTTGCTCATCTGCATTTATTTTTTTCATTTATTTATATTTTCATTTACGTATGTTTTCTGACGGTTATGTGATTTTTTTTTCCCGGTGTGTCAGCTTCGATGTCCATCAGCACGCAAAATTGCAAAACAGTTTTCTACGTCACCCCTAACCCGTTTTACTATCAAGTGTATATCAGTGAGTCGTTAGAAAGAGCATGTATACAAGATTCATAGACAGTGTATATATATATATCTTCTTCTTCTTTCGGCTGCTCCCGTTAGGGGTCGCCACAGCGGATCATCCATTATGATCCGCATAGTGATTTGGCACATGTTTTACGCCGGATGCCCTTCCTGATGCAACCCTGGTCGCCTCTTACGACACAGGGATATGGTATACCTATTTTAACCGGGGTATACACCGGCCCAGTATACTGGTACTCATTTCGCCGACCTCGGAAGGATGACAGGATGAGTCAACCCCCTGGTGTATTAATTCAGTGGCTCAACGGGGCTTGAACTCAGGACCTCTTGGATCCCAAGCCGCTGCCCTAACCACTGCGCCAACACCAGGCTGCTGTGTGTATATACATACATATACATATATATATATATATATATATATATATATATATATATATATATATATATATATATATATATATATATATATATATATATATCCCGAGTACAGGTAAACAACGCTCCTGATATTGGCTCAAGATGTATATATATATATATATATATATATATATATCCTGAGTACAGGTAAACAGCGCTCCTGATATTGGCTCAAGATGTATATATATATATATATATATATATATATATATATATATATATATATATATATATATATATATATACATATCATTTCACACACCACCCCCCCCCCCTATCTTCACTCATTACCCATAGGATTTCCCTCTCCCTAACACATTTCACTCACCCTTGCAGGTTGACACTCCTTGAGAATACTGCGGTGAGCTTCTAAAAGTTTTTATTAGTGCAGTAATCTGTTCAGTAAACTTTTCGGTTTGCTGCTCATCATGCGTGCAAGTAAACAAGACCACAGGTGGCTGGTGATGGATTAACGTCCCCAGCAAACACCGCAAGGTTTCCGAAACTCGGACCGGAAAGTTTACGAGCATGTGTTCACGAGCTCCTCTGAGGTTTTGATTCAATTCAGTTTATCATACACGATACTATGTGGCGATTTTAAATTTTAATATACAATACAATCGTAAAGCGCTCATCTCAAACCTTGTGATGATCAGTTATATTATTGGTTTAATATCGAAAAATCTCAAAGTTTATAATGGATGCTTTTATTTGAGTGAAAAGTAAAAGATGGAGGAAAGTTTTATAACCTTTGCTGATTCAGCACGAGGACGTGTGTGTGTGTGTATGTATATGTATATATATGTATATATATATATGTATATATATATATATATATATATATATATATATTTCTTCTTCTTCTTTCGGCAGCTCCCATTAGGGGTCGCCACAGCGGATCATCCGTATGATCCGCATCGTGATTTGGCACATGTTTTATGCCGGATGCCCTTCCTGACGCAACCCTGGTCGCCTCTTACGACACAGGGATATGGTACACCTATTTTAACCGGGGTATACACCGGCCCAGTACACTGGTACTCATTTCGCCGACCTCGGAAGGATGACAGGCTGAGTCA
>NC_140976.1:44989867-44994867 GCF_056783735.1 Eptatretus burgeri
ATATATATATATATATATATATATATATATATTAGCCTAACTAACCCCCTAATTTGACTAACCCCCTAACTCACTCTACACTGACCCCGGGGTCCCTTGGGCGGGAGTCACTCCTCCCCCCAATCACTCATCGCACCATGCATTCCCCATTCGCTCCACTCACACAGACCCGCTGGCGTGTGTGAGACCCGCTCACTCACTCAACAAGTACTCACCTCACAACTCACCAACTCTTCAACACACACACCGCTGAACTCTGCCATCCTCCTAACTACATCCCCTAACTAACTCGTGCTCCCACGTCGTCCCTTAAACTAGTAGCACGTTCCTTTTAACACTACGTAGCTAAACTACGTCAACTCTACACATTCACTGTCTGTCACTGTCTCCAAATAATCCCATACTCCATTTTCCCAACCTAAATCTCTCTACAATCCCTCTACCTAATCCATTCCACGGGCCCCATGAGGACTTACCCCTGCCCCATGGAGCCGGTCTAACTAAGCTAACCCTTCCCCCTAACTAGTTTTCATCCTGTGCCCGAGGAATCCTGTGCACCCGAAAGTGAGGCTTGCTTTTTTTTTTTTTTTTTTTACATGCGCAGCACCAGCGCGGCAACTCACAGCTCGCGCACTTTGCACCTGCCTGTGACGTCATGCAGCTGCACGTGTACCTCGTCCCTCCTTGGACGGTACCATCCGGCAGGGATACCCCTCCTGCCGGATTCCAACCCCACGTGCAGCCGTGATGTCACCGTGCGCATAAAAAAAAAACACAAGCCCCACGTCTCGAGGGGTTCCCCACGCGAACACATGTGCTTTGCCCATTGGAGCTTAACACACACGATCGCGTGAAGAACCCGTCCGGTCCAAATCCATAATCCTGCCTAAACTTTGTCCGTCCGCGGGATCGGCAAATCCACCGCGTGCATTTCCGGACCGGGACTTCACTCTCGCAAGTGAGCACGTGGTGGCCTCGTGCGTTGCACAGCACGGACCTCGTGGTCACTGCTGGGTGAACCCGGCACGGTCCCCGAAACAACTACAGCCGCTACCCGGCTTTCTTTCCTCACATGTCGCCGTCGTCGCCATTCGACACACGCACTCCCGCGTGTTACGACGCTCACACTCCACACCATTACATTCACACCGGGAGACGCGGCTGCGTGCTCCCGCATGCCAACCGACATCTCCCTCACATACCGCTCTCTCACACACACGGTCTCCCTTGCATAAACCATACCACTCACACGTGGTGCTCCATTCACTCGCGGCCTTCCACTCACTCGTGCCATTTCCCTCACACAAACCACACCACTCACACACGCGGGGGCACTCACCTGCGGTTCCTCATCCACACACCGTGCCTCACTCATACACCGTGCCTCACTCACACACGCGGGGGCACTCAACCGCGGTGTTTCATCCACACTGGCCGTTTCATCCACACACACGGCCTCTTCCACACACGGTGCCTCATCCACACACGGCGTGCTGGGAAGCACGTACTCTGGCACCATCGCCACCTCACCACTCACACACGGGGTCGCTTCCACACACGGGGACGCACTCACGCCTTGCACCACACACACAGGGACAACCACACTGGGGATTCGTGTCCCCACAAGGGTCTCCGGGGCCTCTATACCCCCCAAGCTCTCCGTGCACCTGTTCACAGAACCCGTCCCCTCAACCTCGCAAAGCACGACCGAACTCACCTGGTCGTGACTCGCCTCAAGGGGGCATACTCCCTCCCCTCGTTCCTGGAGGAAGCTATCCAGCTGCTCGCACCGAGCCTCCACCCAGTCCGCGAGCTCACCCCCATTGTCCTCCACTACCTCCGTGTGTGTGTGTGCGTCACTTACCCCGTCTTCATCGTGCAGTCTTTCCTCTATCGTTCCCTTCCCGGCTACCGTCACTTTTTCTGTCACGACCCTCGCCGAACACGCCCCCCGACTTATTTTGTCACCCGCCTCCACCGCGGGCCCGACAGCCGTTGCACCCCCTTCCAGCTCGTTCGCTCCCACACGTGGAGTCGCCATTTTAAGCTCCCTGCTAACGGCCTTCATGCCCGCCTGCAGGCATCGGCCCATGTTCTGCGTCTCACCCCGCAGCTTTTTCGTTTCTTCCTTCATTTTCTTGTTCATTCCGTTCATTTGTTTGTTCATTTGCTGTGTATTCGCATCCATCTTTTCGTTCATTCCTTTTATTTCGTTTTTCATTTCGATTGTGTTTGTATCCATCTTTTCGTTCATGCTTTTTATTTCATCCATTTTTTGTGTATTCGCATCCATCCTTGCTGTCATTGCCGCCAGCATGGCGCATAGCTGGGCCATGTCGGGTGCGCTTGGGTGAGCCGTTTCGGCAAGGGTCGGGGGGTTTTGGTGGAGAGGGGGAGGGGAGGTGTCATACACCGCGGCCTCTGCCGCACCTATTTCGGGCTCTGGGTTCAGTTGGGCGAGTTCGTTTTCCTGTACAACCAACATTTCCTGCACGGGGATTTCGTCCTGAGCCATGGATTCTACACATTCTACATCCATTTCTAATACCCCCGGCTCCCGCTCGCCTTGAGACGCCATCTTGCTTCTCGCAAAGGGTTAATTTAGCTCGCTCGTAATTTGGAGGGAATCGGGGGTCGCTCCTCTCACCCCTGGACCGATTCCCGTGAATTTAATTGGAGACAGGAGAGCCCGTTTTCCCGTTCTCCAATACCAGTGCCGCGAGGAGGGCGATGGGTTTATATCGCACGACCTGACACCAGTGTTGCGGATTCGCGCCCGCCGGCGTGCGAACGGCCACGTAACTCGAATCGCGGCACGTCGCCCACCGGACGGACAATCCAGTCGTGACCCTCTCGGACTAACGCCGGGAACTAGTCACGGGTGGACCTTTCGGTCTCACCACGATCGTGCCAATCGGCCCCCGCGTGGGATAGGGTTGCTCGCCAAATTCGACCTACATAAGTACCCACACGGAGGGTAGACCGGGCGATCGCACCTCGCCGCAGGTCGACTTCGGACACGGGCCACTTTAAGCGACCCGTTCCGTACTATCGGGATAACCGAGCGGTGTTATTCGTCGGCCTCGACGGTTCGATTAATTATCGGGCGTTTTAGCCCACGACCAACCCTTTACGTGAAGCAAGATGAAGATTCAATGAAAGAAAAGATGAAGCGAAGCGGGAAAACAGTTCAACATAACTCACATTTATTTCGCGATGAACGGAAAGCACACATATACAATTACACCAAAATCACATGTAAAAGGAGAAGAAACACAATATTACACAAAAAGCAAATATAAAAGAGAAACACAATGCAGAGCTATCCGACTCCCGAGCACACGGCAACACTTATACAATTTTACTTCACAGACGGCGCCGACAACACAGATACCCAAAGCAAAAGAAAAAGAGCCACCCTCCAGGATGAGGGGGTAGACGGGCCTGGCGCCGAGACTGTGTCGGGCCTACCCGTCTGATGATGAGACGCAAAGCGGCGGTGGCGCCTCAACTCCGCGGGCCTCGCGGACAGTGTCTGGTAGGGGGTGGGAAAGGGGCCCCCTTGTCGCACTATCTCAGCGCGGGGGGAAACAGGAGGGGGTTGTTGATGCTCGGGGGGGGAGGAGGATATCACCCCGTCTCGGGTCCCGCGACGAGCGTCTCCACCTCGACCTCGGTCGCGCCGCCGGCCTCTCCCTCAGCAGTTCCCCGAATCCGACGCGAGCACCCCCTCAACCGCCTTCGCCGCCGCCGCCTCTCCACAGCTCCGTCCTCTTCTTCCCAGCTCCACCGACAACTCCCAACCGCGAACTCGAACTCGAACTGCGAACTCTTGACTTCTCCCCTCCGAACTGACTTGTCTGACGAACGCAGCCGTTTATATCCCCCGTGGCCTCGCTCCCCCACCTTTGACCCTTTACCTCCGACCCTTCACCTCTAACTGGCTCCCCATTGGACCGAGGAAAAGTGGGCGTGAATGCTTTTTGATCCATGAATTTGCATATAGCGACCTCACTCCAACGCCCTGGAGGCGGGGCCAAATCGCCCCACGCTCTCCGATAGGACGGAACAGAAGTGGGCGTGAGTCGTTTTTGATCCGTTTTTCTCGGAAAGTCTGTGATGTTTCTGAACACGCTGCTCGGTGCGCGCCCTGCACGAGTCCAGTATCGGTGCCCACAAGTGGCGCAAGAATGGTGGTGATGCGATGGTGGCGAATTGTGACGGTAAAGGTCGTGGCTGTTGTTGTGAAGCGGCATTGTGGTTGGTGGTTGTTGTTGTGAAGCGGCTGTTGAGACGTGGTTGGTGGTGGTTGTTGTGAAGCGGCTGTTGAGACGTGGTTGGTGGTGGTAGTAATGGCGGCTGGTCCAAAATAAAGATAGTAAAAGAAAAACGGCTATCCTGAAGAGTCGCAGCCCGACTGAATGACATTTATTCCCTCGAAACAACGGGTTTGGGCCTAACTACACATATACTTACAGAGATATCTCACCTAAGGGACCTGAATGGTGGTTTGTGAATTTCGTCAACCACAACAATATATATATATATATATATATATATATATATATGTACATGTATATATATATATATATATATATATATATATATATATATATATATATATATATATATATATATGTACATGTATATATATATATATATATATATATATATATATATGTATATGTATATGTATATATATATATATATATATGTATGTTGTTAGCCTGGTGTGTTGGCGCAGTGGTTAGGGCAGCGGCTTGGGATCCAAAAGGTCCTGAGTTCAAGCCCCGTTGGGCCACTGAATTAATACACCAGGGGGTTGACTCAGCCTGTCATCCTTCCGAGGTCGGCGAAGTGAGTACCAGTGTACTGGGCCGGTGTATACCCCGGTTAAAATAGGTGTACCATATCCCTGTGTCGTAAGAGGCGACCAGGGTTGCGTCAGGAAGGGCATCCGGCGTAAAACATGTGCCAAATCACTATGCGGATCATATGGA
>NC_140976.1:44999867-45012367 GCF_056783735.1 Eptatretus burgeri
GCTAACTTCAGAAGGATGATAAGCTGAGTTAATCCCACCTGGTGTTAATTCAACGACCTACAGGGGCTGAAACTCAAGACCCTAAGATATTGTTGTGGATCTCCGCCCGCCGGCGTGCGAACAACCGCGTTTAACCAATAGCGGACGCTTCGCCCACCGAATGGACAATCCAGTCACGGCTTTCCGGATCAACGCCAAAAACCAGCCACGGGTGTGTTTGTAACCACACCACAACCTTGTCCGTACTCTACCCGCATGCTTCAGGGTCCGATCGACAAATCTTCGATTTACCTAATTAATCACGTGGATAGATTACCGAGAGATTGTACCTCAACGGGGCTGCTTGGAAACGAGCCGCTTAAGCAGCTCGCTTCGTTTTGGGATAACCGAGCGGGGTATTATCGCGCAGCCCCGTTGGACCCGATCACTTTTATCGGCTATTTAAAAACCAACTATATTCCGAGTGCAATGTGGCAGTTCAATTCGGGAAAAGGATGCAACAAACGGGTGCCATTTAAACAAGCACATTTATTTCACAAACAAACATGCACGTATACAGTCAAATATGCGGTTATGCAGTCATGCATGCAAACAATGCTGCACGTATTCAATCATGCAATGAATGGGGGTAGGGACAAGACGCGAGCAAGACAAAGAGCTACCACCGTCTATTTATTATGTACAGTCACTTATCGACAGTTCTACTTACGGACATGGCGCCACAACGTTCATGCAAAGAAACAAAGGAAAAACCCCATCAAAGACAAGGGGGTAGACTGGACCTCTTGGGGTCTTTATAGGCACGGAGCCGTGTAGACCGCAAAGGCTCCGAGAGACTGGGCTGGCTACCTTCACCCTCGTGGTGACTTGCTAGGGCGACCCTCGACGTCCCCTCTCCAGTGACTCACGGCAAGGCACAGCGCGGCAGGTCGCGCGCCTTGGCTTCGCTCCGTTCTCTCCAGTCCCCCAGCGCGGCTCCACACACTGCCCACAACTCCGACACGACTCTTTCCCCTTTTCTCCACACACACAACCTCCAGCGCCGACTCCTTCTTCAACTTGCGTTCAGTGCGCCCTTTTATTTCCACGGCACCTCGCCCCTCCCTTTCGCCCCCCCTCCTTCCAGCACGCGCGCGAAACTTCCAGAAGAAGGGCGTTTTCCTTGCCGAATCGGGGGTTTTTCATTTGCCTTCTCCTTTTACCGATCGTTGCTTCTTTTCCGCACGTGTTTGTCGTTGGGGGGAGGGGTGAGGCCGTTGTCCGTTCTCTCCCTATGAATGCCCGGCTTCTCGCAACCGTGTACTGAGGTGGAAATGCGGTGGTGGTGTGGTTGGCGTTATGGTGGCGTGGCTGGCGTTTTGTGGTGGTCGTGAGGGTTGCGTGGTTGGGCAGTGGTGGTTAAGGTGGTTGTTCTGAAGTGGTTGTTGAGAGCGATGTTGGTGGTGGAGGTGGTTGTTGTGAAGCGGTTGTTGAGAGCGATGTTGGTGGTGGAGGTGGTTGTTGTGAAGCGGTTGTTGAGAGCGATGTTGGTGGTGGAGGTGGTTGTTGAGAAGCGCTTGTTGAGAGCGATGTTGGTGGTGGAGGTGGTTGTTGTGAAGCGGTTGGTCCAAAATAACGATAGAAAAAGAAAAACGGCTAACTGAAGATTCACAGCCCGGCTACACGAATAAATTCCTTAGACATCGGTGGGGAAATCTATCTGAACACAGACTTATCGGCATAACTGATCTAAGGACCTATATGGTGCTCTGCGAATTTCCACAGCCATAACAATATTAACCCCGCCACATTAACCGTTAAGCCAACACCAGGTTTATGCTTTTCCTCTGCTCCATTTGGTTCATCTGAACCTGTGCTTGTGAAGGGCAACATCTCTATAGCCATTCTCAAATAATAGCCTCAGTGCTCAAATAATCGTCTGGCATTTGAATAAGGCAAACTGGCAGGGTCTACAAGCAGCCATCACACTTTAGGACTGGTTTCCTATATCTACCACCACTGATATTAACTCAGCCTGGGAATTCTTCCACAGAAACTTGCTCTCTCTTTTGCACAAATTCAGCCCATCTCACCTTCAGTTATGATATCCATCGTCCCCTCGTGGTACTCTGATTCCCTTGAAACAACTTGCTTTCTATTCCTGGAAGGCAAATCCAACCGAAGGCAACATGAGATCATTCCATAAGCCCGCAACATGCAACAAGTGTGTGTTCACTTTCAGGAGAACCAGAATACAATATCTGGTCTGCAACCTCTCTGAATTAGAATAGTGATTTGAAACAAGAATCTGGGTCAGAACAAGCTAATGTGTGAAAAACGCTTGTTTTCAGCAAAAAAATCCGTTTTTGCAATGACAAGGTTGCTTGTGTAAATTGTTTTGTTTCGCTTAGTGCAAGCTATAATACACACTATTTGATGAAAACACGCGTTTCTGCATTATTTGATGAAAAACACGCGTTTCTGCATTGGAATAGTGATTTGGAACAAGAAACGGGGTCAGAATCAACTCATGTGTCCTGTTTCTGAGACTTTTCATGGCCTTCACCTCTGGTACCGAGAGGTTAGGTTGAGGTTTACACATGTGTATAGAGGCTCCAATGGTTTGAGCCAAACGGTTCGTGATGGTGGGTTTTCTCCTCCACCAGTAGATTGATAATGGCGACCTCCATTTGACCTCGAGCACCAGCACGTGAACGGAAATGAGCGGTCGTATCAAAAGAAAAACTGAACACGTGCTGAGGCCCAGGATCTAATGTGCCTGATGAAGCCGACTGTGAAGCCGGCGAAACATTGCCCTAAGATCGGGTCTTCTCTTGCTTTTTTGCTCATGTTAGTGGAGTCAATCGAGGTTTTACTTTTGGTTGGAAGCGCCTTCTTCTCCTTTAACAATGTGTAATCTCAACGACCCCAATCTTACATATATATATATATATATATATACATATATATCTCTATGTACTAGACGACCCGTTTGGAACCGTTGGGTTCCCGTTGTGGCAGCCGTTGATAAATAAATCATTTCAAGAAAAAAAAAAAAAAGATAGCTCCAGCAAACTATACCGCTGAGGTTGTTTGCATTAATCAAATTCTCCCGAAGAGTACTTCACTGAATCAGGAATTGATTTTTTAAATAATTTTTTTCGTTGCCCGATTCGTTGCCCAATGCGTATTTTTGTCATTCGGTCTGTCGTCTGCTACCAGCTATGTTGTACTGCTATCCCGTGCATGTGCACGGGTATCGCTAGTTTTATTTATTAATAAACATGGAAGTATTAGATCAACATGGCGATGTTTATTTTATGCTTAAAAATAAATTGTTCTTTGTCTGTACAAAATGTTTGAGATTTTAAAATAAATAATATCAAGAAAAATAAAAAGATAGCTCCAGCGAATGATACCGCTGAGGTTGTTTACATTAATCAAATTCTCCCGAAGAGTACTTGACTGAATCGGGAATTGATCTTTTTATAATTTTTTTCGTTGCCCGATTTGAACAAAACTTGATACTGCACACCGCAGGCGAATGGTGAGTATGGTGGCACTAAAAATTTTTGCGCTATCGTGTTCTGTTTTGGCTGTATTTCGGGAACATACATACTGTACATACATACATATATATATATATATATATATATATATATATATATATATATATATATATATAGATATATATATATAGATATATATATATATATATATATATATATATATATATATATATATATATATATATATATATACATACACACAAGATGAGAGTTTTAGTCATATATATATATATATATATACATATATACATATATACATATATATATATATATATATATATATATATATATATATATATATATATATATACATATATATATATATATATATATATATATATATATATATATATATATATATATATATATATATATATTCGGCTGGCACTTTTTTCTGCTTTATGAAATTGTAATTTCCCAGACACTTTCTTTCTTCTTCATATTATTGATACCTGAGTTTTAACTGACCAATTGCCATTAACTTATGTTTCCATTTTCATATTATGCCATGGACTTACTTTCTGATTGTCCTTCATAAATATATTCTCGTACACATTTTTTGGAGAGAACAATTCCCCTCCACCCCGTGAAATTGTTTAAAGAATTTGCTTTTGGAGAGGAACAAATCCAACCCATCCCCTGAAATTGTTATAAAGAATTTGCTATTGCAAAACTCTCGCTTCACACATCTACTACAGCCGATGCACTTGCTCAATTCCAAAGGAGGATATGGGTGGGAGAGGAGCGTGGTTTTTTGATGAGACAAGAGGTCATGTCATTACATGATGCTTGGATGGAGGTTTGAATCGTTTGTTATTCTTATGGCTAAAAACTGTTTTTGCAGGAGATGAATTTGAGCAATTGGTGCTGCTATGTTGCAGGTACGAGCTTTGAGCCTGTTTGCAAGAGGTTCATATTTTACCAGAGGTAGTGCTTCTCACAAGCCGCCCAAGCTCTTGGAAGATTCTGATGGAGGCCGCGGAGCACCCAACCTGCTCAGTCCTATTTCCCGCGTCGCGATTTATCGCCGACCGGCTGCCACCAGCTCCCCATTGCTGTTGACCTCTTGTGGCTGGCCATTTTGCCGGCGGCCTGAGGGATGGGTGGCAGACAGTCATCGACTGACCCTGACCCAGAGAGTCCGCCCCACATCGATCCACCCACTTACCATGAAAAAGACTCCTTATCAGGTCCCATTGCTGTCCAAGATTCTCACTTGTGCTCTTTCGCAGCTATACAAAATCCATCTGATTTGAGATTCCTTAAAAGCTCACTTGATCTTTACACATTATACAATGCAATACCTGCCCTGATTTAAAGCTTGCATTATTATTCGGTTAGGTTTCCATTATCCTGCGGGTTGCACAAAGTTACACCAATGATGGGAAGATCGAGGCACGATTACAAATATAGTTGAAAAATCAAGTGTGTACTATCTCTCAACCTTGCAAGTGTGTTAACTGTAAGCATGGCAAAACAAAATTACTTGGGATGATCCCTAAATCGTGGCCTAAAATAGAAGTAAGAGAAATAAAATAAGAGGAATTATTCAGTTAACAGGATAAAATTGTCATCAAAAAGGCTTGTAGAAATATTAGAGTTTCATTAATGACTTACTGATCGTTTGTACCTCAAGAGCGAGACACCAGGGTTTAACAGAATGAGTGAGAATAAGGTGGAATCAAGAGTGTTCCACCAAAGACAAAATTTAAACGAAGACAGACATTGTGTATTCAGAATTTTAGTATCAAACATCGCAACTCCACCATTTGTAAATGTCAACCGTGTCTCTATGTGTCCAAGTCGGACATGACATTCGCCAAAGCTGAAGATTCTTCTCTGTAGTGAATGCTTACCTTGGAGTTTTCTCAGTGGACACTTATCGACGATGCAAATCTGTGATCATCTTTATTCTGACATTAAAGGTCCCATGACACTCAAAAGTACTGAAATTGCATATATATATATATATATATATATATATATATATATATATATATATATATATATATATATATATATATATATATATATATATATATATATATATATATATATATATATATATATATTGTTGTGGTTACCAAATTCGCAAACCACCATTCAGGTCCCTTAGGTGAGATATCTCGGTAAGTATATGTGTAGTTAGGCCCAAACCCGTTGTCTAGAGGGAATAAATGTCATTCATGCGTGCTGCGACTCTTCAGGATAGCCGTTTTTCTTTTACTATCTTTATTTTGGACCAACCGCCATGATTACCACCACCAACCACGTCTCAACAGTCATCACAACATCAACCACCCACCACAGCGCCGCTTCACCACAACAGCCACGACCTTTACCGTCACACCTCGCAACCGTCGCATCGCCACCGTTCTTGCGCCGCTTGTGGGTACCGGTATTGGACTCGTGCAGGGCGCGCGCCGAACAGCGTGTACAAAACCACGGACTTTCCGCTCCAAAAACGGATCAAAAACGACTCACGCCCACTTTTGTTCCGTCCAATCGGTGAGCAAGGGGCGATTTGGCCCCGCCTCCAGGGCGTTGGAGGGCGGTCACTATATGCAAATTCATGGATCAAAATGCATTCACGCCCACTTTTTCTCGGGCCAATGGGGAGCGAGGTGAAAGGTCGAAGGCAGGGGGTCAAAGGCGAAGCCACGGGGCTTATATAAGCGGCTGCGTTCGTCAGAAAAGGTCGTCGTGTGCGTTGGAAGGAGTTCGCAGGAGGAAGAGTTCGGAGTTGGAGTCGAAGTGAAGAGGACGGAGCTGTGGAGAGGCGGCGGCGGCGATGGCAGACGAGGGGGTGCTCACGTCGGTGCCGGGAGCTGCACACCAGGGAGGCCGACAGCGCGACCTGGTCGAGGTGGAGACGCTCGGCGCGGGACCCGAGACAGAGTAAAAATCCTCCTTTCCCCGAGCATCAGCAACCCCCTCCTGTTTCCCCCCGCGCTGAGATAGTGCGACCAAGGGGGCCCCCTTCCCACCCCCTACCAGACACTGTCCGCGAGGCCCGGCGAGTTGAGGCACCACCGCCGCTCCGCGTCTCATCACCAGACGGGTAGGCCCAACACGGTCTCGGCCCCAGGCCCGCCTACCCCCTCATCCTGGAGGGTGGTTCTCTTTTCTTTTGCTTTGGGAATGTGTGTTGTCGGCGCCGTCTGTGAAGTAAAATTGTATAAGTGTTGCCGTGTGCTCGCGTAGTCGGTATTATATCTGCATTGTCGCATTTGCTTTTTGTCTTCTTTTCTATGTGCTTTTGGTGGAATTGTATATGTGTGCTTTCCGTTCATCGCGAATAAATGTGCTTTATGTTGAACTGTTTCCCGCTTCGCTTCGTCATTTCTTTCATTGAATCCTCATCTTGCTTCACGTAAAGGGTTGGTAGTGGGCTGAATACGCCCGATAATTAATCGAACCGTCGAGGCCGACGATAACACCGCTCGGTTATCCCGATAGTACGGAACGGGTCGCTTAAGTGGCCCGTGTCCGAAGTCGACCTGCGGCGAGGTGCGATCGCCCGGTCTACCCTCCGTGTGGGTACTTAGGTAGGTCGAATTTGGCGAACAACCCTATCCCACGCGGGGGCCGATTGGCTCGATCGCGGTGAGACCGAAAGGTCCACCCGTGACTGGTTCCGGGCGTTAGTCCGAGAGGGTCACGACTGGATTGTCCGTCCGGTGGGCGACGTGCCGCGATTCGAGTTACGTGGCCGTCAGCACGCCGGCGGGCGCGAATCCGTAACACTGGTGTCAGGTCGTGCGATACAAATCCATCGCCCTCCTCGCGGCACTGGTATCGGAGAACAGGAAAACGGGCTCTCCTCTCTCCAGCTAAATTCACGGGAATCGGTCTAGGGGTGAGAGAAGCGACCCCCGATTCCCTCCAAATTACGAGCGAGCGAAATTAACCCTTCACGAGAAGCAAGATGGCGTCTCAAGGCGAGCGGGAGCCGGGGGTATTAGAAATGGATGTAGAATGTGTAGGATCCATGGCCCAGGATGAAATCCCCGTGCAGGAAATGTTGGTTGTACAGGAAAACGAACACTCCCAACTGAACCCAGAGCCCGAAATGGGTGCGGCAGCGGCCGCGGTGTATGACACCTCCCCTCCCCTCTCCACCAAAACCCTTCCCCAACCCCTGCCGAAACGGCTCACTCAAGCGCACCCGACATGGCCCAGCTATGCGCCATGCTGGCGGAAATGACAGCGAAGATAAATGCGAACATGAACGAAAAGATGGATGCGAATACAAAGCAAATAAACGGAATGAACAAGCAAATGGACGAAGTGAAAACAATGATGGATGCGAATACACAGCAAATGAAAAAAGAAATGAAAGAGCTACGGGGTGAGACGCAGAACATGGGCCGATGCCTGCAGGCGGGCATGAAGGCCGTGACCAGGGAGCTGGGAATGGCGACTCCACGTGTGGGAGCAAACGAGCTGGAAGGGGCTGCAACGGCTGACAGGCCCGCGGTGGAGGCGGGTAAAAAAATAATTCGGGGGGCGTGTTGGGCGAGGGTCGTGACAGAAGAATCGACGGTGACCAAAAGGGAAAAATTAAATGGGGAGACCAAAACGTGCGAGACGAGACACAAGGCCGTGACAAAGGAAATAATAATAGTTGAGGCAAGGGAGGTAAAGGGTGAAGAGGTGACCGAGTTGGCAGAGACACGGGAGACAGAAAAAATAGAGAGACTGCACGATGAAGACGGGGTAAGTGACGCACACACACACACACGGAGGTAGTGGAGGACAACGGGGGTGAGCTGGTGGACTGGGTGGAGGCCCGGTGCGAGCACCTGGATGGCCTCCTCCAGGAACGAGGGGAGGGAGTATGCCCCCTTGAGGCGAGTCACGACCAGGTGAGTTCGGTCGTGCTTTGCGAGGTTGAGGGGACGGGTGCTGTGGACAGGTGCACGGAGAGCTTGGGGGGTATAGAGGCCCCGGAGACCCTTGTGGGGACACGAATCCCCAGTGTGGTTGTCCCTGTGTGTGTGGTGCAGGTGTGAGTGCGTCCCCGTGTGTGGAAGCGACCCCGTGTGTGAGTGGTGCGGTGGCGATGGTGCCGGAGTACGTGCTTCCCAGCACGCCGTGTGTGGATGAGGCACCGCGGCTGAGTGCCCCCGCGTGTGTGAGTGAGGCACGGTGTGTGGATGAGGCACCGCGGGTGAGTGCCCCAGCATGCGTGAGTGAACGGCCTAGTGTAAGGGAGACCGTGTGTGTGAGAGAGCGGTATGTAAGGGAGATGTCGGTTGGCATGCGGGAGCACGCAGCCGCTTCTCCCGGTGTGAATGTGATGGAATGGACTGTGAGCGTCGTAACACGCAGGTGTGCGTGGGTCGGATGGCGACGACGGCGACAGAGGAACGAAAGCCGAGTAGCGGCTGTAGTTGTTTCGAGGACCGTGCCGGGTTCACCCAGCAGTGAGCACGAGGTTCGTGCTGTGCAACGCACGAGACCCCCACGAGCTCGCTTGCGAGAGTGAAGTCCCGGTCCGGAAACGCCAGCGGTGGATTTGCCGATCCCGCGGACGGACAAAGTTTAGGCAGGATAACGGATTTGGACCGGACGGGTTCTCCACGCGATCGTGTGTGTTAAGCTCCAACGGGCAAAGCACATGTGTTCGCGTGGGGAACCCCTCGAGACGTGGGGCTTGTTTTTTTTATGCGCACGGTGACGGCATGGCTGCACGTGTGGTTGGAATCCGGCAGGAGGGGTATCCCTGCCGGATGGTACCGTCCAAGGAGGGACGAGGTACACGTGCAGCTGCATGACATCACGGGCAGGTGCAAAGTGCGCGAGTTGCCGCGCTGGTGCTGCGCATGAAAAAAAAAAAAGAAAAAGCAAGCCTCACTTTCGGGTGCACAGGATTCCTGGGCAAGGGGTGGAAGACCCCCTTACCCTGGGCACAGGATGGAAACTAGTTAGGGGGAAGGGTTAGCTTAGTTAGACCGACTTCATGGGGCAGGGGTAAGTCCTCATGGAGTCCGTGGAATGGATTAGTTAGAGGGATTGTAGCGAGATTTAGGTTGGGGAATTGATTAATGGGATTATTTGGAGACCGTGACAGACTTGTGAATGTGTAGTGGGGACGTAGCTTAGCTACGTAGTGTTAAAAGGAACGTGCTGCTAGTTTAAGGGACGACGTGGGAGCACGAGTTAGTTAGGGGAGGTAGTTAGAAGGATGGCAGAGTTCAGCGCTGTGTGTGTTGAAGAGTTGGTGAGTTGTGAGGTGAGTACTTGTTGAGTGAGTGAGGCCAGCGGGTCTGTGTGTATGGAGCGAATGGGGAATGCATGGTGCGATGAGTGATTGGGGGGAGGAGTGACTCCCGCCCAAGGGACCCCGGGGTCAGTATAAAGTGAGTTAGGGGGTTAGTCAAATTGAAAAATGGAGGTCGTTTTGTTGTTGGTGGGAGTGTAGGCTCGAAACCCATTTGGAGGGGTGCAGGAGCCCTGTTGACAGGCTGGGAGCGTGGCTGCGAAAAGTGAGTATCACTGAGTGGGTACCCCGGGCACCAGGCCAGTCGGCCGTGGTAGGCCAAGGGTCCATGGGGGGCCGGGATGGCGTAGTGGGCACGGGTGCGCCTGCTTGGTGCGGGGGCCCGGGGCGCCATTAGCCGCGTGGGCAGTGTTGTGGGCAAGGGTGACCCTCGGAAAGGGGCCTGGGAAGCCAGCCTGCCATGTGTGCGTTTCAGGGGAGGTGCCATGGGGGGCACTCCCCGGTGTTAGGGAGCTGGTAGGCTCGGAGGCAGTGTAGTGCCCGGGGGTGCCACAGCGGGAGATTCGGCAGAGGGTCGTGCCTGCCAAAGGGAGCCACGTGTCCCAGCCATGAGACCGTGTGAGGGCACGGAGAGAAAATTGAGGGGCGAGGCCCGAAATTGTAAGGACACCAACACAGGCGACGGGAATCTGGGTTTATAGAACCAATAGTTTAAGCGAGAGGCGCTTGTTGAAAGCCCCGGGGTAGTTTAACAGTTAAATGGTTAGGGTAGATTAGGAGATGTACCCCTCCGCACCATCCATCCCCTCGCTGTCATTGTGGGCCGCTGGAGCCACTTGGTGTTAAGATCGCCGAACTCTGGGGAGGCCATTCTGAGGCTTCGTTGGGCCTCGACACAGGACGCTAGCTCTCCCTTACTCCCCTCCGGGAAGGGAACGTAGGGGTTGGGAGTAGGCTAGGTGACAGAATAGGTTAGCCGAACAAAGACGATAAAGGGGGTTAGGGGACGATTTATAGTAGGGAAGTAAAAATAAAAACAACAAAAAAATAAGTTGGGGCTAAATTGGGGTTTGACAAATTAAGGGAGTGGGTATGTACAGTGACAGGCAAAGGCGATAGGTTGGGAGGGAGACAGGTAGGTAGGTCCGAGCCCGCCTTCCAAGTGGCCAGCACCACCGCACTCCCTCCACCAACCTCCACTGAACGGCAAAGGCTGGCCAGCTTCATCTGCTGGCTGTGTTGCTGCAAGGCCTGTGCCGGCCCACTTCATCTGCCGGCTGGCTGTTTTTCTTCAAGGCCTGTGCCGGCCAACTTCATCTGCAGCTGCTGTGCTGCAAGGCCTGTGCCGGCTGGATCGTCTGCAGCTGCTGTGCTGCAAGGCCTGTGCCGGCCAGTTCATCTGCTGGCTGTTTTTCTTCAAGGCCTGTGCCGGCCAGTTCATCTGCCGGCTGTGTTTGCCTGCAGCGGCCTTCTTCTGCGGGCTGTGTTTGCCTGCTGCCTTTGCCATGCCATGCCCACTGCCCACGTTCACCAGCCCCGTTCAATTTTGCTTTGCCCCCCCCCCCTGTTCATTTCCATGTGCGCCAGGATCTGCAAGGCAACAGTTTGCAAGCTGCGAGAACTGCCCTGTTGGCAGCTACAACACGGGCCTGCAGTGGCGGCCCGTGCACCGTGTTTGTGTTCATCCATCCATTCGTTGTGCTCATTGCGTGTGCCACTTGAGCTGGCACGGAGACTGCGTTGTGCAGCCCATGCACCGTTGTGGTTCACTGCGTTCAGTTCAAAAGGGAAGGCCTTGGACTGCGTGTGAGCAGCCAGCCACGTTCCCTGTCACCTGCATTGTTTTGAGCCAGAGACTGCATGCGAGCAGCCTGGCTCCCTGCTAACTATTTTTCTTTTGCAGAGTTCATTGATCCTGGGCCATGGTTTAGTGTAAAATTTGTAAGTTAAGGTTAAGATGTACTGTAAATATGAGTGCGCCCCCGGCATGTCTGTCCTAGCGCCGGCAATTTTATTTAAGTCGTCCGTGTGAGTGAGTTTGTTTAGGTAGTTACGCAGCCCTCAGGTTATTTATTTTGGGGACACGAATACCATGAATGTCGCACTCAGGGATCCGTAGGTAAAATGTACTAGGGGAAAACTACACATGATGGCACACGAAAATTTGACGACTCGGGACGAGTCTGTAAAAAGGGGAGGGGGTAGTGTTGTGGTTACCAAATTCGCAAACCACCATTCAGGTCCCTTAGGTGAGATATCTCGGTAAGTATATGTGGAGTTAGGCCCAAACCCGTTGTCTAGAGGGAATAAATGTCATTCATGCGTGCTGCGACTCTTCAGGATAGCCGTTTTTCTTTTACTATCTTTATTTTGGACCAACCGCCATGATTACCACCACCAACCACGTCTCAACAGTCATCACAACATCAACCACCCACCACAGCGCCGCTTCACCATAACAGCCACGACCTTTACCGTCACACCTCGCAACCGTCGCATCGCCACCGTTCTTGCGCCGCTTGTGGGTACCGGTATTGGACTCGTGCAGGGCGCGCGCCGAACAGCGTGTACAAAACCACGGACTTTCCGCTCCAAAAACGGATCAAAAACGACTCACGCCCACTTTTGTTCCGTCCAATCGGTGAGCAAGGGGCGATTTGGCCCCGCCTCCAGGGCGTTGGAGGGCGGTCGCTATATGCAAATTCATGGATCAAAATGCATTCACG
>NC_140976.1:45017367-45037367 GCF_056783735.1 Eptatretus burgeri
TGTTTAATGTCTTATTTCTGGCAGGCTGAAGAAGTGAGATGTCGTCAGTAACGAGACAGACGTGTTGCATATGTGAAGAATCAACCGGCAATGGAAAGCCGACCGTTGTTCTACAAACGAAGGGCAGTGAAGGGGTGAATCGTGCAAGTCTACAGCGTGTTAATGATTTGAAAACTGTACCAGGGGAAGTAGTACATGTTGAATATCGCTGTACATATTGCAAACCAGATAACATTGAACATGACATAGCATCTCGTCAGCATCAATCAGAAAATCGATCTGATCTCCGTTCCTTGCAACCGGCATTCAATATTCAAGAACATTGCCTATTTTGTGGACAATCTGCAAAAAATGACAAGAAACGGAGAGACATTGATGTGCTTCAAGTTAGAACATATGAGTTACAAGCCAGTGTGCTTCAAGCTTGTAGTTCTAGGAAAGACAAGTGGTCTGATGCAGTGTATGGCAGAATAGCATTTGTGAACGATCTGCATGCAGCAGACGCAATATATTGTTGCGGTTTTCGCGCCCGCCGGCGTGCTGACGGCCACGTAACTCGAATCGCGGCACGTCGCCCACCGGACGGACAATCCAGTCGTGACCCTCTCGGACTAACGCCGGGAACCAGTCACGGGTGGACCTTTCGGTCTCACCGCGATCGAGCCAATCAGCCCCCACGTGGGATAGGGTTGCTCGCCAAATTCGACCTACCTAAGTACCCACGCGGAGGGTAGACCGGGCGATCGCACCTCGCCGCAGGTCGACTTCGGACACGGGCCACTTAAGCGACCCGTTCCGTACTATCAGAATAACCGAGCGGTGTTATCGTCGACCTCGACGGTTCGATTAATTATCGGGCGTATTCAGCCCACTACCAACCCTTTACGTGAAGCAAGATGGGGATTAAATAGAGGAAAAGACGAAGCGAAGCGGGAGAACAGTTCAATAATAAAGCACATTTATTCGCGGCACACGGGAAGCACACAAATACAATTCCACCAAATGCACACAGAAAAAACACAATTCCATTTACACAAAAAGCAAATATAAAAGCGAAAACAATGCAGAGCTAATACCGACTACCGAGCACACGGCAACACTTATACAATTCTACTTCACAGACGGCGCCGACAACACATACCCAAAACCAAGGAAAAGAAATACCCTCAAGGATGAGGCAGGCCTGAGGCCGAGACCGGGTCGTGCCTACCCGTCTGGTGATGAGACGCGGAGCGGCGATGGCGCCTCAAATCCGCGGGCCTCGCAGACAGTGTCTGGCAGGGGGTGGGAAAGGGGGCCCCCTTGGTCGCACTATCTCAGCGCGGGGGGAAACAGGAGGGGGTTGCTGATGCTCGGGGTATAGAGGATCTTTATTATCCCTGGTGTGCGTCTCCACCTCGGCCAGGTCGCGCTGCCGGCCTCCCTCGGGCGTGCAGCTCCTGGCACCGACGCGAGCACCCCCTCGTCTGCCTTCGCCGCTGCCGCCTCTCCGCCTCTGGACTCTCCACCCTGGACTCTTCTTTGGGCTCTCCTCGTTCGACTCTCTTCAGCTTCTCCAGCTACTGCAGGCTTCGGGCTCCAGACTTCCACACTCTTCTTTCCACCCTCCGACTCCTTCTCGTCCTGCTGACTGACGAACACCGTCCTTTTATCCCCCGTAGCTTCGCCTTTGACCCCCTCCCTTCGACCTTTCACCTCGCTCCCCATTGGCCCGAGAAAAAGTGGGCGTGAAGGCTTTTTGATCCACAAATTTGCATATATCGATCGTTCTGGAGGCGGGGCCAAATCGCCCCTCGCTCACCGATTGGACGGCAAAAAGTGGGCGTGTGTCGTTTTTGATCCGTTTTTGAAGCACAAAATCCGTGATTTTGTACACGCTGTTCAACGTGCGCCCTGCACGAGTCCAACACCGGTACCCACAGCGGGGCAAGAACGGTGGCGATGCTACGGTTGCGAGGTGTGACGGGAAGGTCGTGGCGGTTGTGGTGAAGCGGCGTTGTGGTTGGTGGTTGATGTTGTGGTTGTGGTGGTAATCATGGCGGTTGGTCCAAAATAAAGATAGTAAAAGAAAAACGGCTATCCTGAAGAGTCGCAGCACGTATAAATGACATGTATTCCCACTAGACAACGGGTTTGGGCCTAACTACACATGCACTTACCGAGATACCTCACCTAAGGGACCTGAATGGTGGTTTGCGAATTTGGTAACCACAACACTACCCCCTTCCCTTTTTACAGACTCGTCCCGAGTCGTCAAATTTTCGTGTGCCATCATGTGTAGTTTTCCCCTAGTACATTTTACCTACGGATCCCTGAGTGCGACATTCATGGTATTCGTGTCCCCAAAATAAATAACCTAAGGGCTGCGTAACTATCTAAACAAACTCACTCATACGGACGACTTAAATAAAATTGCCGGCGCTAAGACATACATGCCGGGGGCGCACTCATATTTACAGTACATCTTAACCTTAACTTACAAATTTTACACGAAACCATGGCCCAGGATCACTGAACTCTGCAAAAGAAAGCAGTTAGCAGGGAGCCAGGCTGCCCGCATGCAGTCTCTGGCTCAAAACAATGCAGGTGACAGGGAACGTGGCTGGCTGCTCACACGCAGTCCAAGGCCTTCCCTTTTGAACTGAACGCAGTGAACCACAATGGTGCATGGGCTGCACAACGCAGTCTCCGTGCCAGCTCAAGTGGCACACGCAATGAGCACAACGGATGGATGGATGGACAAAAACACGGTGCACGGGCCGCCACTGCAGGCCCGTGTTGTAGCTGCCAACAGGGCAGTTCTTGCAGCTTGCAAACTGTTGCCTTGCGGATCCTGGCGCACATGGAAATGAACAAGGGGGGGAGGGCAAAGCAAAATTGAACGGGGCTGGTGAACATGGGCAGTGGGCATGGCATGGCAAAGGTGAGCAGGCAAACTCAGCCCGCAGAATAAGGCCGCTGCAGGCAAACACAGCCGGCAGATGAACTGGCCGGCACAGGCCTTGAAGAAAAAACAGCCAGCCGGCAGATGAAGTGGGCCGGCACAGGCCTTGCAGCACACAGCCAGCAGATGAAGCTGGCCAGCTTTTGCCGTCAGTGGAAGTTGATGGAGGGAGTGCGGTGGTGCTGGCCACTCGGAAGGCGGGCTCGGACCTCCCCTACGGTCTCCCTCCCACCTATCGCCTTTGCCTGTCACTGTACATACCCACTCCCTTAATTTGTCAAACCCCAATTTAGCCCCAACTTATTTTTTTTCTGTTGTTTTTATTTTTACTTCCCCACTATAAATCGTCCCCTAACCCCCTTTATCGTCCTTGTTCGGCTAACCTATTCTGTCACCTAGCCTACTCCCAACCCCTACGTTCCCTTCCCCGAGGGGAATAAGGGAGAGCTAACGTCCTGTGTCGAGGCCCAACGAAGCCTCAGAATGGCCTCCCCAGAGTTCGGCGATCTTAACACCAAGTGGGTCCAGCGGCCCACAACGACAGCGAGGGGATGGATGGTGCGGAGGGGTACATCTCCTAATCTACCCTAACCATTTAACTGTTAAACTACCCCGGGGCTTTCAACAAGCGCCTCTCGCTTAAACTATTGGTTCTATAAACCCAGATTCCCGTCGCCTGTGTTGGTGTCCTCACAATTTCGGGCCTCGCCCCCCAATTTTCTCTCCGTGCCCTCACACGGTCTCCTGGCTGGGACACGTGGCTCCCTTTGGCAGGCACGACCCTCTGCCGAATCTCCGACGATGGCACCCCCGGGCACTACACTGCCTCCGAGCCTACCAGCTCCCTAACACCGGGGAGTGCCCCCCATGGCACCTCCCCTGAAACGCACACGTGGCAGGCCGGCCTCCCGGGCCCCTTTCCGAGGGTCACCCGTGCCCACAACACTGCCCACGCGGCCAATGGCGCTCCGGGCCCCCGCACCAAGCAGGCGCACCCGTGCCCACTACTCTATCCCGGCCCCCCATGGGCCCATGGCCTACCGCGGCCGACTAGCCTGGTGCCCGGGGTACCCACTCAGCGATACTCACCTTTCGCAGCCACGCTCCCAAGCCCGTCAACAGGGCTCCTGCACCCCTCCAAATGGGTCTCGAGCCTACTTTCCCACCAACAGCAAAACGACCTCCATTTTTCAATTTGACTAACCCAACTAACTCACTTTATACTGACCCCGGGGTCCCTTGGGCGGGAGTCACTCCTCCCCCCAATCACTCATCGCACCATGCATTCCCCATTCGCTCCATACACACAGACCCGCTGGCCTCACTCACTCAACATGTACACGTACTCACCTCACAACCCACCACTCTTCAACACACACACCGCTGAACTCTGCCATCCTTCTAACTACCTCCCCTAACTAACTCGTGCTCCCACGTCGTCCCTTATACTACAGCACGTTCCTTTTAACACTACGTAGCTAAGCTACGTCCCCTCTACACACTCACAAGTCTGTCACGGTCTCCAAATCAATCATTTTATTTCCCAACCTAAATCTGGCTACAATCCCTCTAACTAATCCATTCCACGGACTCCATGAGGACTTACCCCTGCCCCATGAAGTCGGTCTAGCTAAGCTAACCCTTCCCCCTAACTAGTTTCTGTGGTGAATTAACGTGAATCAAGGGACATGACGCGGGATCACATGTTGTGCGTCTCGCGTATAAGGGGAGGTCTCTCTGCGGCACGAGTGATTGTCCCCGGGGCATTGCTATTGACATCGGCTGTCCACTTGATGCTCGTTAACTGAAGGTGCTCATTGACTGGTGAGAATGGAGATTATATCGAACTCCGTGCTTACGCGGATTAGTCTGCAATGGTTAACTGCACATGTATACGTTTCTGCTTATGTACTCCTAGCTGAACCTGTATTTCCTGGTGTGTCCACAGAAGCGGCTCCAATCAAATGGAATAAAGCCTAAACTCTGAAGGTTCATCTCTCGCTCTTATTTCAATTTATTCCATTTGATTTTCTCGGCTCTCTCAACCAAAGATGGACAAGATCTACAAACCAGAGAGGTTCGACGCAGACCCAAACACGACTGACGCAGAAATGAAATGGTCACATTGGTTCTGCTCCTTCTCACACTATCTGACCATCATCGCGGAGGGAGCTGACAAATTTGCCGCTCTCGTGAATCATGTCTCGCCCGGCGTGTACAGGCTCTTCTCGGGGTGCGACACTTACGAAGCAGCGATTGACGTACTGCAGGCGCTCTACGTGAAGCCCAAGAACGAGGTATACATACGACATCTTCTCAACACACGCAAGCAAGCAGCCGGGAGACAATCGATCAGTTCCTGCAAGCTCTGAATCAGCTGGGAAAAGACTGCAGCTTCCGGGCCGTAAGCGCCGAGGAACACCGAAAGGAAGCGACACGGGAGGCATTCATCCAAGGACTCAGATCAGCCCACATACGGCAACGCTTACTAGAGAAAGCGCAACCCACTCTTGACAAGGTAGTCGATCAGGCTCGAGCGATGGATACGGCTCAGCAGCAATCTGAGTCATTTGGGACACCGATGCTGCTCATGAACGCTGCTACGATGGGAACCCAAGGAACCCCACTGGCACAGACACAGCCAGACATAGGGGATGGAGAAACACCCGAGGAGCCGGATACCCAGACCTCGTCAAACTCCTCAGCAACTGCTCCGGTCGGTAAATGCTTCTTTTGTGGGTACAAAAGGCATCCTCGTCAAAAATGTCCAGCCAGAGATGCCACATGCATGAATTGCGACAAGAAAGGGCATTATGCCAGGGTATGTAAATCTACTCTAAGGAGGAATAAACCCACTTCTGCGGCTCTCTACTCGCAAAATAAATTGACTGCAGCCTCCCCGGGGAATCTATCCAAGGCTATCATCAACGTGCGAATTAACGGGCATATGGCTGAGGCACTGATTGATACCGGTAGCTCTGAAAGTTTCGTCAACAGCTCGCTAGTGAAGGGCAGGAAATGGGTAATCCACCCGACTGACAATACGGTATGCATGGCCGCCACCTCACTACAATCCCTGCGTACGAGGGTACTGCAATGTTGAATTGGACGTAAAAGGGTACACGCATCGGGATGTAAAGGTGCTGGTGCTTCGTGATTTGTGCGCAGACGTAATTCTGGGTCATAATGTCCTCAAGCAGCACACGAGCATCGAAATACCCTTTGGAGGAAGCAAGCCTCGTCTAATTTTAAATGCGCTGACCACTGCGGAGGTGACGTCCCCCAGCTGTTCGCTAACTTGTCGCCGGTCTGCAAACCGATAGCGATCAAATCGCGGCGATATACCACTGCTGACATGAATTTCATCACTTCAGAAACCAAGCGATTACTGGAGGAGGGAATTATAGAACCGAGCGATTCGCCATGGCGCGCACAGGTGTTAGTAACCAGCAGTCAGAACCATAAGAGACGGATGGTTGTCGATTATTCCCAAACGGTCAATCGCTTCACCCAACTCGACGCCTACCCCCTGCCGCGCATAGATGAGATGGTCGAACGCGTGGCCAATTATAAGGTATTCAGTACCATCGACTTGCGAAGCGCCTATCATCAAATTCCCATCCGAGAGGAAGACAAACCGTACACTGCATTCCAGGCAGGGCGGCGCCTCTACCAGTTCAGAAGGATACCATTCGGTGTCACGAATGGAGTAGCTTGCTTCCAACGGGTTATGGACGACATCATCTCAGATGAAAACCTCGAAGACACTTTTGTTTACGTGGATAATGTCACAGTGTGCGGTAGGGATCAGAGGGAACATGATAGGAATCTGGACAGATTCTTGAGCATTGCTGGAAAATATAATCTGACTCTCAACTACGAGAAATGCGTATTCTCGGCAAGGTCAATTGACCTTCTCGGCTACACGATAGCCAACGGCACAATTAAGCCTGATCCTGAGCGATTGCGCCCGCTCCGTGAGCTTCCACCACCTCAGGACTTGCAGACAATGCGCCGGGTGATCGGGATGTTCGCTTACTATGCAAGATGGATTTCGCAATACTCCGAGAAAATACATCCCCTAGTGCATTGCAAAAACTTTCCACCAGATGCCGCTGTCGTGAAAGCTTTCCACGATCTCAAGGATGATATCAGTAAGTCCGTGGTTTTATCGATCGACAGCTCGGTGCCCTTCGTGGTGGAGACCGACGCTTCAAATCACGCCATAGCTGCAACACTTAATCAGTCTGGGCGGCCGGTCGCTTTCTTCTCGAGAACTCTCTCTAGAAGCGAGCAGAGACACTCGGCAATAGAGAAGGAGGCGTACGCCATCGTCGAAGCGCTGCGTAAATGGAGACATTATTTACTGGGAAACCACTTCACGCTCGTTACGGACCAACGATCCGTGGCTTTCATGTTTGATGGGAAAAATAACGGGAAAATTAAGAATGAAAAAATTATGAGATGGCGGATAGACCTAGCCTGCTACAGGTACGACATTGTTTACCGGCCCGGGAAGGAAAACCCTGCTGCAGATACCTTCTCCCGGGTCTACAGTTCGGCAACAATCAGTCAGGCTTTGCAAGACCTCCATGTGTCTCTGTGCCACCCAGGGGTAACCAGGATGGCACATTTCGTACGCAGACAAAATCTTCCCTATTCTGTTGAAGATATTAAACAAATGAATGCTTCATGCCCTGTTTGTGCTGAACTAAAACCCAGATTCTTTGGCGCGGCATCTGGCAGACTGATCAAGGCTACTTCCCCCTTCGAGAGACTAAACATCGACTTCAAAGGGCCCCTGCCCACCGAGACAGACAACAGATACATATTCACCGTTGTTGATGAATATTCAAGGTTCCCTTTCGCGTTTCCGTGCTCGGATATGACCTCGGGCACTGTCGTAAAATGTCTCTCTGACGTCTTCGCTATGTTTGGGAGACCTTCGTACATACATTCAGACAGAGGGCCGTGTTTCATGTCGGCCGGGCTAAAACAATTCCTATTAGAGCACGGCATAGCAACTAGTCGAACGACGGGTTACAACCCACAGGGAAACGGGCAGGTGGAAAGGTATAATGGAGTTATTTGGAAAGCCATAACTCTGGCGCTGAAATCGAGAGGACTGGGCCCCGAGCGATGGGAGGTTGCTCTTCCTGACGCAATTAATTCCATACGCTCTTTGCTCTGCACGTCCACAAATGCCACTCCTCACGAACGTATGTTTACTCACCAACGACGTTATGTTGACAGTCAAACGGTGCCCAACTGGCTGACCCACCCCGGTACAGTGTTCATGAAACGCCCGGTACGACAAAGCAAGTATGAACCGCTGGTGGAGGGGGTCGAACTCATTGACACTAATCCAGAGTATGCTCATGTCAGGCTCCCGGATGGCAGGGAGACCACTGTGTCGGTTCGCCATCTGGCTCCCGCCGGTACTCCTCCCGCCGGTACACCACCTCCTGGCTCTCCTCCTTCTGACATTTCCCCAGGAACTCCGCCAGGCGACGGGGCTGCCGTGTTCCCCCCGAGAGCGATCGAGGAGTCATCCCCGGCACAAGTCGAGGCTCACCAAGAGGATCGGGAGTCTCCCTCAAGTGAAACTGCCGTTTACTCCCGGAGAGGTCGACGAATAAGGCCCCCTCGACGACTCAATCTGTAAAGGGGATTATCGGCATTCTCGCTGCTCATGCTCCTATATGCCCATTATATCATATATCGATGCTCATTTCCATGCTCCTACAACTCAAAATAATCACTGCTTGGCATGTATGCTTCTGTAGATCAATTAGTCCGCGTTGCTTGAAATGTATACTCCGATAGTGCTAAAGCAATCATGGTGTGTAAGATGGGCCCCTAGTTACATTTTAAAGGTGAGGAGAATGTGGTGAATTAACGTGAATCAAGGGACATGACGCGGGATCACATGTTGTGCGTCTCGCGTATAAGGGGAGGTCTCTCTGCGGCACGAGTGATTGTCCCCGGGGCATTGCTATTGACATCGGCTG
Source organism: Eptatretus burgeri (assembly GCF_056783735.1). Taxonomy (NCBI): domain Eukaryota; kingdom Metazoa; phylum Chordata; class Myxini; order Myxiniformes; family Myxinidae; genus Eptatretus; species Eptatretus burgeri. The sequence continues at coordinate 45,026,323 of NC_140976.1, forward strand.
TCCACTTGATGCTCGTTAACTGAAGGTGCTCATTGACTGGTGAGAATGGAGATTATATCGAACTCCGTGCTTACGCGGATTAGTCTGCAATGGTTAACTGCACATGTATACGTTTCTGCTTATGTACTCCTAGCTGAACCTGTATTTCCTGGTGTGTCCACAGAAGCGGCTCCAATCAAATGGAATAAAGCCTAAACTCTGAAGGTTCATCTCTCGCTCTTATTTCAGTTTCCATCTTGTGCCCAGGTAAGGGGGTCTTTCACCCCTTGCCCAGGAATCCTGTACACCCGAAAGTGAGGCTTGCTTTTTCTTTTTTTTTTTCCATGCGCAGCACCTGCGCGGCAACTCAGAGCTCGCGCACTTTACACCTGCCCGTGACGTCATGCAGCTGCACGTGTTCCTCGTCCCTCCTTGGACGGTACCATCCGGCAGAGATACCCCTCCTGCCGGATTCCAACCACACGTGCAGCCATGACGTCACCGTGCGCAAAAAAAAAAAACACAAGCCCCACGTCTCGAGGGGTTCCCCACGCGAACACATGTGCTTTGCCCGTTGGAGCTTAACACACACGATCGCGTGGAGAACCCGTCCGGTCCAAATCCATTTACCTGCCTAAACTTGTCCGTCCGCGGGATCGGCAAATCCACCGCGTGCGTTTCCGGACCGGGACTTCACTCTCGCAAGCGAGCACGTGGTGGTCTCGTGCGTTGCACAGCACGAACCGCGTGCTCACTGCTGGGTGAACCCGGCACGGTCCACGAAACAACTACAGCCGCTACTCGGCTTTCGTTTCTCCCATGTCGCCGTCTCCGTCTCCATTCCACACACGCATACCTGCGTGTCACGACGCACACAGTCCACTCCATCACATTCACACGGGGAGACGCGGCTGCGTGCTCCCGCATGCCAACCGACATCTCCCTCTCATACCGCTCTCTCACACACACGGTCTCCCTGGCACACAGCGACCTTGCACACGGCCGTTCACTCACGCGTGCGGGGGCACTCACCCGCGGTGCCTCACTCGCACTCCGTGCCTCATCCACACACGCGGGGGCACTCACCCGCGGTGCCTCACTCACACTCCGTGCCTCATCCACACACGCGGGGGCACTCACCCGCGGTGCCTCACTCATACTGGCCGTTTCATCCACACACACGGCCTCTTCCATACACGGTGCCTCACTCATACACGCGGGGGCACTCAACCGCGGTGCCTCATCCACACACGCGAGGGCACTCACCCGCGGTGCCTCATTCACACTGGCCGTTTCACTCACACACACGGCCTCTTCCACACACGGTGCCTCACCCACACACGCGGGGGAACTAACCCGCGGTGCCTCACTCACACTCCGTGCCTCATCCACACACCGTGCCTCACTCACACACGCGAGGGCACTCACCCGCGGTGCCTCATTCACACACACGGCGACACTCACACACGGTGCCTCACCCACGCACGGCGTGCTGGGAAGCACGTACTCTGGCACCATCGCCACCTCACCATTCACACACGGGGTCGCTTCCACACACGGGGACGCACTCACACCTTGCACCACACACACAGGGACAACCACACTGGGGATTCGTGTCCCCACAAGGGTCTCCGGGGCCTCTATACCCCCCAAGCTTTCCAAGCACCCGTTCACAGCACTCGCCTCCTCAACCTCGCAAAGCACGACCGAACTCACCTGGTCGTGACTCGCCTCAAGGGGGCATACTCGCTCCCCTCGTTCCTGGAGGAGGCCATCCAGGTGCTCGCACTGGGTCCCCACACGCTCCGCGAGCTCACCCCCATTGTCCTCCACTACCTCCGTGTGTGTGTGTGCGTCACTTACCCCGTCTTCATCGTGCAGTCTCTCCTCTATTTTTTCTGTCTCCCGTGTCTCTATACATTTTCTCTCCTGGTTCCTTTTTTCTGTCTCTTCCTGGTTCCTTTTCCTTTCCCATCTGAGTCGTTCTTTCTCTCTGAGCCCCATTAGCTGTTCGTTCTCCCTCCGTTTTAGTTGTTCAATTTCACACTCATAGAGTTGTTGTTTTCTTTCCCACTGTTCCTCCTGCTTTTTGTTTTCCAATCTCATCGTTTCTTTCAATTGGCTCATTTCCTTCCTGTGTTTCATTCGCTGTTCTCTCACGACTCTTCCTCGTTTCCTCTCCTGTCCTTCCTTCTCCAGTTTCATGGTTTTCTTCATTTGGTTAATCTCCTTTTTGTGTTTCATTTGCTGCTGTCTAATTACTCTTCCTCGTTTCCTCTCCTGTCTTTCCTTCTCCAGTTTCATGGTTTTCTTCATTTGGTTCATCTCCTGTTTGTGTTTCATTCGCTGTTCTTTGTCTATCTCGTACTCCAGCCTCAGCTTTTCTTCCAATTGGTCAACCTCAGATTCATGTTCTTTTTGTTTTCTATTCCATTGTTCCTCTCGTTCTTCCCTCTCCAATCTCGTTGTGTCCTTCAATCTCCTGATTTCTCCTTCCTGCTTCATTCCTTGCTCCTTTACTTTCTCCTCGTATTCAAACCTATTTTTTTCCTTTTGTCGTTCAGTTTCAAATTCATACTCTTTCAGTTTTCTATTCCACTGTCTTTCTTGTTCCTCCTTCTGCAATCTCGTCATTTCTTTCAACTGACTGATTTCTTTCTCCTGTCTCATTCGTTCTTCCTTCATTACTCTTTCTTGTTCCTCATTCTTTAGTCTGGCCTTCGCTTCCAGCTGTTCGATCTGTACAGTGTGGTTTCTTAAAGTTTCATTTTCCGTTCTCTTCCTTTCCTCTTTTAACACTCTCAGTTCGTTTTGTAGTTCCCTCTCTTTGTTTTGGTGTTTCTGTAACTCAGAAACTTTCTTTTCCAATTCCTTTCTCATCTCCGCACACTCAGACTTTGCTTTGGCTTCGAACTGTTCTTCCGGCTTGCGCTTGTGGTTTTCTACCCGTCTTCCCAGTTCCTCTGTCTCCGTTTTTCCCTCCAGTCCCAGCTTATCAACTCTCTTCGTCATGTCTTGAAGTCTTTTCTCACACTCCACCGTTTCGACCTTCAATCCCTCCTCTGTCTCCTCCTGGCTTTCTTTTAATTTTTCTAATACCTTCTTTACCTCGTGTCTCGTCTTACACGTCTCCCGAATTATTTTCTCGCCCGCCCCGACCGCGGGCCTGACAGCCGTTGCACTCCCCCCCAGCTCGTTCGTCCCAGCACGTGGCAGCGCCATTTTCTCGCCCGTGGTCCGCGTTTCGCTCCTCGCCATTGCCATAATGCCTGCCTGCAGGCCTATGCCCATGCTCTGCATCTCACCCCGCATTTCTTTCATTTGGTTTTTCGCTTCGAGTGCGTTTCCATCCATTTTTTTATTTTCCATTTGTTGCGTATTTCTCTTCATTTCGTTGTTCCTTTCTTTCATTTCGGCATTCCTGTAATCCAGTTTGTCATTTATGCTCTGCACGAGTTCCATAACGTGCTGTATTGTCACCTGCCCTGGCCACTCCCACTGACTACATTTAGCGGTGGGGTTATAATAAAAAAACCGACCAGATGAACTGCATCGATGCCTTTCCCAACCTTCTGGTACGGGTTTCTCTTGCACGGTGATCTCGTCCTGAGCCATGGATTCTACATTACTATTACACATACCAAATCCACCCGGCACCCGCTCGCCTTGAGACGCCATCTTGCTTCTCGTGAAGGGTTAATTTGCTCGCTCGTAATTTGGAGGGAATCGGGGGTCGCTTCTCTCACCCCTGGACCGATTCCCGTGAATTTAGCCGGAGACAGGAGAGCCTGTTTTCCTGTTCTCCGATACCAGTGCCGCGAGGAGGGCGATGAGTTTATATCCCACTCCTGACACCAGTGTTGCGGTTTTCGCGCCCGCCGGCGTGCTGACGGCCACGTAACTCGAATCGCGGCACGTCGCCCACCGGACGGACAATCCAGTCGTGACCCTCTCGGACTAACGCCGGGAACCAGTCACGGGTGGACCTTTCGGTCTCACCGCGATCGAGCCAATCAGCCCCCACGTGGGATAGGGTTGCTCGCCAAATTCGACCTACCTAAGTACCCACGCGGAGGGTAGACTGGGCGATCGCACCTCGCCGCAGGTCGACTTCGGACACGGGCCACTTAAGCGACCCGTTCCGTACTATCAGAATAACCGAGCGGTGTTATCGTCGACCTCGACGGTTCGATTAATTATCGGGCGTATTCAGCCCACTACCAACCCTTTACGTGAAGCAAGATGGGGATTCAATAGAGGAAAAGACGAAGCGAAGCGGGAGAACAGTTCAATAATAAAGCACATTTATTCGCGGCACACGGGAAGCACACAAATACAATTCCACCAAATGCACACAGAAAAAACACAATTCCATTTACACAAAAAGCAAATATAAAAGCGAAAACAATGCAGAGCTAATACCGACTACCGAGCACACGGCAACACTTATACAATTCTACTTCACAGACGGCGCCGACAACACATACCCAAAACCAAGGAAAAGAAATACCCTCAAGGATGAGGCAGGCCTGAGGCCGAGACCGGGTCGCGCCTACCCGTCTGGTGATGAGACGCGGAGCGGCGATGGCGCCTCAAATCCGCGGGCCTCGCAGACAGTGTCTGGCAGGGGGTGGGAAAGGGGGCCCCCTTGGTCGCACTATCTCAGCGCGGGGGGAAACAGGAGGGGGTTGCTGATGCTCGGGGTACAGAGGATCTTTATTATCCCTGGTGTGCGTCTCCACCTCGGCCAGGTCGCGCTGCCGGCCTCCCTCGGGCGTGCAGCTCCTGGCACCGACGCGAGCACCCCCTCGTCTGCCTTCGCCGCTGCCGCCTCTCCGCCTCTGGACTCTCCACCCTGGACTCTTCTTTGGGCTCCCCTCGTTCGACTCTCTTCAGCTTCTCCAGCTACTGCAGGCTTCGGGCTCCAGACTTCCACACTCGACTCTCCACCCTCCGACTCCTTCTCGTTCTGCTGACTGACGAACACCGTCCTTTTTATCCCCCCGTAGCTTCGCCTTTGACCCCCTCCCTTCGACATTTCACCTCGCTCCCCATTGGCCCGAGAAAAAGTGGGCGTGAAGGCTTTTTGATCCACAAATTTGCATATATCGATCGTTCTGGAGGCGGGGCCAAATCGCCCCTCGCTCACCGATTGGATGGCAAAAAGTGGGCGTGTGTCGTTTTTGATCCGTTTTTGAAGCACAAAATCCGTGATTTTGTACACGCTGTTCAACGTGCGCCCTGCACGAGTCCAACACCGGTACCCACAGCGGGGCAAGAACGGTGGCGATGCTACGGTTGCGAGGTGTGACGGGAAGGTCGTGGCGGTTGTGGTGAAGCGGCGTTGTGGTTGGTGGTTGATGTTGTGGTTGTGGTGGTAATCATGGCGGTTGGTCCAAAATAAAGATAGTAAAAGAAAAACGGCTATCCTGAAGAGTCGCAGCACGTATAAATGACATGTATTCCCACTAGACAACGGGTTTGGGCCTAACTACACATGCACTTACCGAGATACCTCACCTAAGGGACCTGAATGGTGGTTTGCGAATTTGGTAACCACAACAATATCACCAGCAGTGTCGTGTAAATTTCAGGATGGTGAAGAATATTCCCAATAGATTATCTGCAGACACAAAAAGGTTCAAACGTGGAAGACCTGAGACCAAGCGTGCAGCAGCATTCCTGGAAGTCGCACAATTCCTAGAAGACAATGACGAGGGACAAGCTACCATCAGTGAACTTGTTACGAAAATGACTGAGGATCTCGTGGACACAGGGCAGGATCCGTACAGTGCCAAATACATGAAAATTAAAATAAAGGAACATTTTGGTGACAGAGTTCTAATGACAGCACGTGGTGCAAAAGACTGTGTTGTGACATTGCGTGACACTGCAAGTTCCATCCTGCATGCATTTCATAAGCAATATAAAACTGAAAATGCTGAAGACGAGAAACATAGCATCGTTGAAACTGCTGCAAAACTCATTGAGAGTGACGTCAAATCTATGGAGACCTCACATGATTTCTACCCAGAAATAGAAGATGTGGAAAATGAAGAATGTGCTCTGAACTATATTCTGAAGTCACTACAAGTCCTGTTGAGGACAATGTTTGCTGGACAGAACATTGACGTGAAGCTTGCTTCGATTGGTCAGTGTATCATGCAAGCAATACGGCCAAGAGCCATACTAGCGCCTCTACAGATAGGCCTAGGGGTGCAAATGCACCACCATTTTGCGTCACGCTTCTTGATAGACACACTTCATGGGCATGGCTTCTCATGCTCATACACGGAGGTACAGAGGTACGAACGGAATGCAGCACTTACCCGAGGTATTGTCATTCCTGGGTTCACATCAGAACACACTATGCAATATATTGCTGACAATGTGGATCACAATCTCGCCACTGTTGATGGTACAGGTACCTTCCATGGAATGGGTATAATTGCTGCAGTCATGCCAGGAATACGAGCAAATAAGTATATTCCCAAAGCAAATGTGACCGCTGCAGACATTGCTGCTGTTGGTCGCATAAACATTCGGTACTTCAAGATCCCTCCAGCATTACCACCTCTTACATATCTACCCCTTGTATTGTTGGAGGCAGAAGATCCAACAGCACAGCTAGATGTCCTATGGAAGAGCTCACTACTACTTCATTCTCCAAGACCAGCATGGGCTGGTATGATGCAGATGTTGCACCATGGTCAACACCCAGGAAAGGCCTAAATACATGAGGCGTAGTGACAGATACTGGGGAGGACTGTTCACAGACCTCATCATAGAGCAGGTGCTAATGAGGAGCGTAAAAATGCATGGAGGCCTGACACGAGGAATGGGCATGACCGAAACTCAGCGCCTACTGTGGGTCATGTCCATGCCGGCATGTGCCAACATGAATGATGCCATGCAGAAGTTCACTGGTGTGTCATACGAGACCAGTGACCAACACAAGGATATGTCAAAGGCTAGACAAGCTAGAGATGTCAATGACACCCTGAATCTTATCAGCTATCTGGCACAGAGGGATCCATTTGTTAAGTCCAAAACGGCCCAAAAAGGAGTCACCGTTGACCGATCAAGGGAAATTGGGGAAGATATTCTAGACTCTATGGTCGGGGTCTCTGTAGAAGATCATGTCTTCAAGAATGCTGACCAGGCCACGACACTTGGATCAAAATCAACAGTGAAGGTCAAAGGAGAATCTGTAACGGTGGATCCACACTTGATATTTCAGAGGTTGGTAACTGTAGGACAGCGTTCAGAAGATGTGTCATCCTTATTCAAGTATGAGCTCTGCACTCATCCACCTGCACTGTTTGAATCAGCTGCACTCCCCCTGCAGGCAAATAAGCCAACACTGGCCAATGTGCACTGGAAGTCTATGAAGGGAGAGAAATGAGATCCCAGTGAAAATGTCCAGTATGTGCTAGATGGTGGTGCTCTACTTCATCGCATACCATGGCCAAGAGGATCTACATTTGACAGTGTGTGTCAAATGTACGTTGCGTACGTCACACATAAGTATGGAGCTACTGTCGTTGTCTTTGATGGGTACAAAGATGAGCCTGCAACAAAAGATGCCACACAACTGAGACGAACAGGGGCTTGTGCTGGTGTGACAGTACAATTCGATGGTGACATGATGATTCAATCAAAGAAAGAAGATTTCCTGAACAACAAGGCAAACAAGCAGTGATTCATCCATTATCTGAGCGACAAGTTGGAGAGAGCTGGCTGTAGTATAGAGCAGGCAACGCACGACGCCGATGTGTTAATTGTTCAAATAGCAGTTGCCTCTGCCCAAACAAAAGACACTGTACTGATCGGGGATGACACAGACCTGCTGATTCTCCTACTGCACCATGTCAAAATGGACGCACACGAGTTGTTCATGGCACCAGAGCCGAAACAATCCACCAAAAGGAAGAGAGGTCTGGTGCATAAAACAATCCAGGGAGTTGCTCGGTCCTAAACTGTGTGATCATCTGCTCTTTGTCCACGCAATTGCAGGCTGTGATACTACCTCTCGCCTGTTTGGTTTAGGGAAGGGCGTGGCAGTCAAGAAAATCGAGAATGACCCTGTGTTCTACAATCAGGCCAAAGTGTTCAGTCAACCTGATCAAGCGAAGGAGGCGATCATCGCAGCAGGAGAGAAGGCATTGGTGCCGAAGACGAAGGACTAGACAGCTTACGATACCGGCGGTTCTGTGAAAAGGTTTCAAAAGGCACCGCCGCCGTGGAACCCCAACGTCTACCACCAACATCTGGCTCCTCTAAGTACCACAGCCTTCGTGTATACTATCAGGTTATGGAATGGAAAGATGCCTGCATCAATATGAGACCAGAGGATTTTGGATGGAACGTTGTCGATGGAAGATATCTGCCAATACAGACCAACCAACCAGCCACTCCATCAGAACTACTGGATGTCATCTGTTGTAGCTGTAAGAAGGATGATCAAATGGTGGAGATGATCACACAAGAAATGGAAAAAATGCGCACGATTTGATGGATTGTATGGATGCCCACACGAAGGCATTCAGGGGCCATATGCAAAGCCTGCAGGCGGGCATAATGGCATTTGCGTGCAATGAAACGCGGACGACGGAGCTCAAAATGGCGGCGCCACGTGCTGGAGCGAGCAAGCTGAGGGGGAGTGTGGACTGTGTCGGCCCCGCGGTGGAGGACAAACTAATATGTGGGGGAAGTGTAAGACGAGACTCGTGCAGGTGACAAAGAAAGTGACGGTGACACAGAGGGAAAAATTAAATGGGGTGACGGAGACGTGTATAAGACATGTAAAGACGAAGGAGATAGAATTAACAGAGACACGGGAGGTAGAAACGGTAGAGGAGAGACTACACGATAAAGACGGGGTGAAAGACGAGCACACACACACAGTTAGTGGAGGACGATGAGGGGGAGCTCGGGGAATGTGTCATGACCCGGTGCAAGCAGCCGGATAGTCTCCTCCAGGAACAAGGGTAGACGCTATGCTCCCTTGAAGCGGAACTCGACCAGGTGGGTCCGGTCGAGCTTTGCGAGGTAGAGGGGGCGAGTGCTGTTGATGGGTGCACACGAAGCTTGGGGGATATGAAGGCCCCGGGAACCCTTGTGGTGACACAAATCCCCAGCATGGTCGTCCCGGTATGTGTGTGTACGAGTGAGCCAAAATGCGTGCTGGAAAGCACGCATAGCGTGAGTGTTATGGCGTGTGTAAGTGATTCCCCGTGTGTGAGGGTGTATGAGTGATATGGTGTGCCTGGTAGCGAGTGTGCCGAAATGTGTGTTTATGAGTGTGGCGAAATGTGTGTTTACGAGTGTGGCGAAATGCGTGCTGGGACGCGCGCATGGCATGAGTGAAAGGCGATGTGTGAGAGAGGTGGCGGTATGAGGGGGAGATGGCGGTTAGCATGCGGAGACCGCAACCGCATGTCCTAGTGTAATGGTGAGGTGTGTGAGCATCGTGGCACGCAGGAGTGTGCGCGTTGAATGGCGACGACGACTGTGACAGATGAGGGACAAAAGCCGAGTAGCGGCCGCAGCTATTTTGGGAACCGTGCCGGGTTTGTACGGCAGCGCGTCCGGGATCCGTGCTGTGCAACGCACGAGGCCGCCACGTGCGTGCCTGCGGGAGTGAAGCCCGGTCCGTAAACGCACGCGGTGGATTAGCCGATCCCGCAGACGGACAGAAGGTAGGCTGGATATGGATTTGAACCGGATGGGTTCTCCAGGCGAGCGTGTGTGAAGCTCCAAGGGGCAGAGCACATGTGCTCGCGTGGGGAACCCCTCGAAACGCGAGGCTTGTTTTTGATGCACAGGGTGACGTCGTGGCTGCAGGGTTGGAATCCGGCAGAAGGGAAATTCCTGCCAGATGGTACCGTCCGAGGAGGGAAGAGATGCGCGAACAGCTGCCATGATGTCACAGGGAAAGGAGCGCAGGTTGCGAGTTGCCGCGCTGGTGTGCGCATGAAAAAAAAAGCAAGCCTCGCTTTGGGTGAACAGGATTCCCTGGGCAAGGGGGGGAAGACCCCCCTGTCTGGGGGGCACAGGAACTACTAGTTAGGGGGATGGGTTAGCGATAGTTAGACCAGCTTCATGGGGTAGGGACAAGTCCTCATGGAGCCCGTGGAATGGATTAGTTCGAGGGATTTTAGTTCAGATTTAGGAAATGGGAATTTTTGGATTTTTGAAGACATGAACAGACATGGAAATGTGTAGAGGGGACGTAGCTTAGCTACGTAGAGTAAATGGAACATGCATGAGAATAAGGGATGATGAGGGAGCACGAGTTAGTTAGGGGATTTAATCCGGAAGGATGGCAGTATAGAGTGTTGGTGTGAGTTGTGAAATGGAAAGTGTGTGAGGAATGAGTGTGGGACAGCGGGCCCAAGTGTGTGAGTGGAGCGAATTGTATGCATGGTGCGAATGACTGATTGGGGGGAGGAGTGATTCCCACCCAAGAGACCCCGGGGTCAGTTTAATGTTAGTTAGTGGGTAGTTAAATTTAGTAAAATCGGTCGTTTTGTTGTTGGTGTCGAGAGACGACACGAAACCCATTTGGATTGGTGCAAGAGTTCATGGACTGGCTGCGAGCGTGGCTGTGGAAAGGTGAGTTTTGTTTAGTGGGCACCCCGGGCACCGGACTAGTCGGCCAGAGTAGGCCAAGTGCCCAAGAGGGGCCGGGATAGTGTAGTGGGCATGGGCGACCCATCGGAAACGGGACCCGTAGCGCCAGAATGCCACGGGGGCAGTGTAGTGTGCACGGGCGACCCTCGGAAAGGGACCCGGGGCATCAACACGCCTCGTGGGCATCCGAGGGGGCAATGCCAGAGAGGGCAACCCCCCGTGTTGTAGGGAGCAGCTAGGCTTGGAGGCAGCCTGCGGGCCTGGGGGTGCCATGGTTAGAGTTAGGCAGAGGGGGAGTTCCTGCCAGTTGAGCCATGCTGCCCAGCCAGGAAATTGTGCGAGTGCAAGGCCCAAATTTATAATGGACACCAACACAGGCGACGGGAATCATGGTTTTTAGAACCAATAGTTTTAAAATGTGAGGCGTTTTT
>NC_140976.1:45042367-45049867 GCF_056783735.1 Eptatretus burgeri
CCGGTCTCGTGGGCCTGACCGCTCCTTCAGGTCACGCGCGCATATTGGCCTACAGGCCCGTCTGCCCCCTTGTCTATGAGGGTGGCTTCTTTCCTTTGCTTTTGAGTAAATGTGTAAAGTAGAAAAGGCGACGTCTGTAAAGTAGAACTGTATATGTGTTGCCGTGTGTACGCGTATTCAGTAGTAACTCTGCGTCATTGTTTGTCTTGTTTCAACTGCTACATGTGCATTTTGACTGTTTGGCTGTATATGTGTGCTTTCCGTGTGTCGCGTAATAAAAGTGCATTGTGTGAACTGTTTTCCTGTTTCGCTTCGTCTCCTTCCTTTTAATTGACCCTCCATCCTGCTTCATGTAAAGGGTTCGTAGTGGGCTCAATACGCCCGATAATTATTAATCGGAACCGTCGAGGCCGACGATAACACCGCTCGGTTATCACTGTAGCACGGAACGGACCTCTTAAGCGGTTCGTGTCCGGAGTCGGCCTGTGGCGTGGTGCGATCACTCGGTCGACCATTCGCGCAGGTACTTAGGTAGATCGAATTTGGCAAGCAACCCTATCCTGCACGGGTGGGCAATTGGCACGATCGTGGTGAGGTTAAACCCCCACCCGTGACTAGCTCCCGGCGTTGGTCCGAGAGGGTCACGACTGAATTGTCCGTCCGCTGGGTAACGTGCCGCGATTCGAGTCACGTGGCCGTCCGCACGCTGGCGGGCGCGAATTCGCAACAATATGCATATATATATATATATATATATATATATATATATATATATATATATATATATATATATATATATTGTTGCAGAAATATCCCTTAGTGTGTTATTAAATATAGGATTAGCCCAGATCCCCCATTAAATGCATGTTTAGCCAGGTTGTTCGGTAAATGGATGCTACATGTGTGTCGGAAGGTGTAAGAGGCTGTTCATTGTTTGTATATTGATGTGGACCGAGAGGTTCTTCTTCTTCCTTCCTCTCTCCGGACAATCGTCCCCGCCCAGTGCTGGGAGGGGGAGTGGCCTTGAGAAGGAAGTGAAACTGAAGGGAGGAGCCAGTCGGCTTGGAGGCGAGGCGAGAGAGCACCGAGAAAGAGGAAGAGAAACTGAAGGGAGGAGCCAGTCGGTTTCGAGGCGAGCGTACGCCGGGAGAAGGTGGTGAAACTGGGAGTGCCGAGGTGGCGCCGATCGGCTGTACACGGGACGGCTGTGTCTGTTTTTGTGAGGAGCGAGCCAAAAGAAAGGCAGGGAAGGGAGCATTAGGTCTGTCTGCCATCAGCTGGATGAGAAACGACGAGTGGGAGTCAGCGATCGACTTTTATGGGGATAGAAGGACATCTACAGGTTCATCCGGAGTCCAGTGACGGAGCCTCTGACTGTCCCTACTCACCTCACGACTCGACGACGTCTTGGAATCCCATGGACCCAGCCTGCGGAGCCCAACACCTCGATTTGGCCTTGTCTGGTTAACAGGCCAGGCCTGGACTTATATGCTGGACCTTGTGAAAAGCCAGCTGGAGCATACCACCGTGGATCTTTCGCTCTGGTGCAGTCGACCTCGCGGGGTCTGAACGCGCCGAGGCTGTGTGCGTGAGGGCTGCGACACATGGACGAGCGCCATTTTGCCACGCGGCGTGCCCGAGCTTGGGGCTCGAATCCGTGGACATCGTCTTGTCACGAGCTACATTCGTGCTTTTGACACTTTCCTCTCGTCCATGAAACATCACCAAGTACTCTGTGTCTTGTCTGCATGCTGTCCATGTCTTGTCTGCATGTTGTTTAAGAGTATGTCGTTAGGGTCCCCTTCGAAACCTGTAATCCGTAGTTCCCTATTTAAGAACAGGTTATAGATTAATTACAACATTGTCGTGAATGCTTTGCTTGTGTCATGTTCCCCATTGTCCCCAATAAATCTGGCTGATTCGTATGAAGTTGCCACTTTGAATTAATTCGTGCCGCGCCGAGGAACGATCTGCTCGATTTGGATATAAAAACCAAAATGGTTACAGACTGGCAGAATTCGCTCAGTATCTGACAAAACCAGTCTCTAAGCGGGGTCTATTTCCCCAACTGGTAAGGTCCAGGGGTATGTTGGTATCGCGATTCAAGACACGTGACCCAAGGCCTGTGCCGAACCAGCCGGCGTTATAACCCCGGAGACGGCGGTAGTTCGGGTGGCACCGAATCTGTAACATTTGGCTGTCGAGAGGAGGGTGCGAAAACCCAAACTGGTTACGAACAGTGATTGACCTCATCGTCCGAATCCCGCCACCGCTGAATCCTCAACACCAGTAGTCAGGAGTGGGACATTTGGACCTGTGGTGCATTTCGCACGCCGAACATTGTTTACGAGAGGCGCGAAAAAAAAAAAGAAAAGAAACGGTCTAAATTTGCTCTGATTTTATTTTGAGCGGATCGGGTGTAAAACTTCAAAATTATAAAGAAAAATGGAGTCGCAAAATGGCGGCGCGGCTCCACCTCAGCACGACACGAAGCGGGAGTGGGCTAATAATAGCGCAACGAACGACACAACACGAGGCGGGGGCTCCCACCCACCGGTTCGAACCACGTGGTCCCGGCATGCGCCATGGCGAACGAGGCAGGACAACTACGTGTACATTGGCAAGCTTCAGGCACGATTGGGGGATGCCTTGGAACAGGTGAGGCGTTATGAGAATTATATAAAGGAGTTACAAATTAAATTGGATGAGGCACAACGGCACGCAGACAAGGTTCAGGAAAATTATGTGTATGGGGGGTTACAACAATTGGCCGAGGAATGGGAACAAATTCGGTGGCTGAAAGAGGACTAAGCCAACAGAGTCGACAAACTATGTGGAGAAAAGAATAAAGTAGTGTTGTTTACCCGTGAGTTGGAATATGAGAAAAGCGAATTGAACAAAAGAATAGAGGAGGAGCAAATTAGTAACTCCCAGGATAGGGAGAACTTGGAAAAAAAAGCTAGAAAAGGAAAAATGTGAACACTATTTGGAACTGAAACAACTGAAGGAAGGGTTTACCCGAAGGTTGGAACATGAGAAGAGCGAACTGAACAAAAGAATAAAGGAGAAGCATATTAGTAATTCTCGGGATAGGAAGAACTTGGAGGAAGAATGGAAAATAAAGCTGGAAAAGGAAAAACGGGAACACGATTTGGAATCGGAACAACTGAAGAAAGAGGTAAGAGCAGGCAATCAGAGAAGAGAAAGCTTAGAAGGGAAGATAAAAAGAGGAGAGAAACATCTGGAACAACTAAAGGGATACGGTAAGAGAATGGATGAATTGAGGGAGGAAGCATGCAAAGGAGGTGTGGAGATGAGCAAGGAATACGGTAAGAGAATGGACGAATTGAGGGAGGAAGCATGCAAAAGAGGTGCGGAGATGAGAAAGGAATTAGAAAAAAAAGCTTCTGAGTTACAGAAACACCAAAACAGAGAGAGGGTATTACAAGATGAGCTGAGGATGTTAAGAGAGGAAAGAAAGAGAACGGAGAAGGAAACGTTAATGAACCACACTGTGCAGATAGAACAGTTAGAAGCCAAGTCAAGATTAAAGAATGAAATGGATGAAAGAGTTGTGAAAGAACAACGAATGAAGCAGGAAAGGGAAATCAAAAAATTGGAGAAAGAAGAACAAGAGAGACAGTGGGATAGGAAACAAAAAGAACATGAATTTGAAATTGACCAACTAAAGGAGAGAGCAAGGTTGGAGTATGCGGAGATAGTGAAAGAACAAGGAATGAAGCAGGAAAGGGAAATCAACCAATTGAAGGAAACAAAGAGATTGGAGAATGAGGAACATGAGAAACAGTGGGAGAGGAAACAAAAAGAGTCTGAATTCGAAATTGACTAGCTAAAGGAGAGAGCAAGGTTGGAGTATGTGGAGATAGTGAAAGAACAAGGAATGAAGCAGGAAAGGGAAATCAACCAATTGAGCTAAACGACGAGATTGGAGAATGAAGAACATGAGAGACGGTGGGATAGAAAACAAAAAGAAAACGAATTTGAAATTGACAAACTAAAGGAGAGAGCAAGGTTGGAGTACGCGGAGATGGAAAAACTCCGGAAAGATAACGAACAACTCAAAAGGCTCGGAGAAGAAGAACAGCTCAAATGGAAAGGAAAATGGAGCCAGGAAGTAGAACAGCACAATGATATGGGATGTGTGATATCACAACAGGGAGTAATGTTAGTGGTGCGGGACTTGATTGACATCACTCGTCGGATGACACCACAATTAGAGCAAACCCTGGTGAAGGAGACATTGAAGGAGCATACGGGGTTGTTGACGAATGAAACACATTTTGAGCAGGTCCAGCATGTAGAGCTGACAGCCCCAGAGGAGTGTGGCGAACCGATGATGAGCAACCTGCTGGAGAGAAGCGACCGGACAGAGGTGACTGGAACGAAGCAGGTACGTGGGCACATGCATACATGGTGCGGACGATGAGCTTAAGGTAGAAATTGAATTTTATGTTCATGAAGAGACTCTGTCCGATGGGGTGCACGTATGCGTGACCCCTGAATGTGTGTGTGGAGTGCCTGTGAATGAATGCTGTGAGCCCACACTCCAGACTACAGCACCGCTATGTGCTGCCAAGGCCAAAATGTGTGTGGGTACTCAAGTGGCGTTCGGGAATGTAGTCCTGGAGTGCGAGGCGGTTGGTCAGTGCGCCGGCAAGGTTGAGGGTGTGGAATGTGAACACCTAACCTTGGAATGTGTGGAGCCTGCTGTGTGTGTGAGTCCTGAGCGTGGAATGAGTGGTGACGTAGGGAATAGTTTGAGGTGCAAGGGGAAATAGAAATACCACCAGGACAGAACTTGACACAGGGGACAAAAACCATAATGGACAACTCTGCATGGGTTCTTACAGAGTTAGAGGTGCTGCATCCAGGAGCAGGCTTTATAAATTGGATTTTAATTTCTCTATCAGCCTCACAGGAACTTTGGGGTGGAGCGCAGATGAGTAGAAAGTGGCACTGGCGTGTGTCACTTGGTCTTCAAACCTTTCTGAGCACACGAGGGGTTTGGCTAGCTGAGTGGGGTTTATCTGTCTTGAGGGAGTTATGGAGAAGAGGGGGAGGATGCTTCTCCGATGGGGGTTTACCTGATTTCCGTGAACCCTGGAGAAGAGGGGAAGGCCGCTCCCCCGATTGGGGTTTGCCTATCTTCCGCGAACCCTGGAGAAAAGGAGGGGGTAGACCACAACCCCCATGGAGGCGTGACCCCTTTGAGCCATGGCGGAAAGGTGCGGGGTCATGTAATGGGTACTGAGGGATTCGTTCCCCCACTCCCCTTCCAATGAGCCAAAGAAGCAGGTCATATTGGGATGTAAGAAATTTTGATTGAAAATTGTACTGAAAGTGATTGCAAATTGAGAGATGACAGAAGGCATAAGTGGCACAAGTGGATTTGGGTGATTATTGAAAAAAGAGTGGTGGAGACATTACAGGCAGAGCGTTAGACACACCTGAAACAAGTGGATGACAAAGAGTGCCTTGTTTGAGGAAAGACTGAAATGCCTGGTTGGAACCATGCAGAGGTTCTATGGGGCTGGTGAAGAGATTTTGATGTTTCGTTTAAATTGTTGGAAATAAACGATTAGGGCAGTATGGAGGAGGCCAGCGGACGACGGACATAGTGACACATTGCTAGGGGTTTGATAAAAAAAGTGTATCAGCTAAATTTGATGACCAAGTGGGATCCGAAGGACTGGTGTGTTTGTTTTCACATAAACGTGAAAGGTGTTGGATGGTGTTGTGGGCTGGGTGTGTGGCACTGTGGAATGAATGACTAAAGTGTTTGGGGTGAATGGCGTGATTGTGCAAATGAGGAGAGTGAGTGCGAACAACGTACCCTGTCGGTAGGAGTCACCTAACCAAGTTAGTGTAGGTTAGGGGGACTTAGAGGATTTGACATGGATTCTGGCTGCTGTTCCATTGTGCAGGCGAACTGCGAGGGGTAGGTGCAGGCCAAGGTATGGTGGTACTGGCTGGGAGTGTGACATTGTATTGGAAGTTGGTGAGTCGGGAAATAGGGCACCAGGGCTCTGGGGGTTCCTGGCAGGTGAAGGCTGTCGGAGGTGCCAAGAGAGCACGGTAGGTTCAGTGCCAGGAGAGCACGGTAGGTTCAGTGCCAGGAGAGCACAGTAGGTTCAGTGCCAGGAGAGCACGGTATAGGTGCTATGAGAGCACAGTATGGATGATATGAGAGCACAGTGTGAGTGCTAGGAGGGCACACTATGGGGGCTAGGTAGAGCCACCCCTTAGTTAGGAGCGCCAGAAGCACGCTCAGGTGAACCCCGAGGTCGCCGGGTGTCCTCCACCCCCGAATGGAGGCAGGCAAAGAGGCCTAGTAGTAGTCACACTCCCCAGCCAACGAGTTATGCCTGGCACCACCAAATAGAAAAAGACAAATAAGAGCCTTGCCCAGGTTTAAAAGAATGGAACAATGTGCCAGGTCGGGAAAATGGGTCATTAGGATCATTATAGCCATAGCAGGGTTTGGTTCATTGTTTAGAGCTAAAAGTAAATGGTTAGGTTCAATGGACTCTCCTCCGCACCATTCATGTGTGTCACCTGGTACGAGTAGTGTTGATGGGGAAATTTGTTCGCAAGGGCCAGGCTAGGTCACCCTCTCCAAGTGCCAGAGAGGCCACCAGTATGTCATGAGCACACACCCACGAAGATAACGTTTGAGTAATAAACACACCATCCCGTCTGTAAAGAAAAAAAAGAGGAAAGAAGAAAAAAAAAGAGAACTTAACCAAAACAAGTCAGGCAAGGGAGGTTAGTACAAGGGAGGTTAGTTAAGGGTACACTCCATCTCACCTGGTCTGAGGTCATCACACCCATTTGCGTCCTCAAGAACACCTCCAAACTGCATTTGCTTATCTTTGATATCACCGTGCCACCATTGCTGTGTCACCTGCTGTCCAATGCAGGGCTTGTTGCCTGCTGCTGCTTGTGAGTAGGCCATATGGGCCGAAGCATTTTGTGGGCCATTGAGGCCAAAGTGCTTTTGTGGGCCGTTACGGCCGAAGATTCATGCCATTTTGTGGGCTCAGTGGGCCGAAGAATTCTTTGTGAAATTAGGCCACTGGGCCAACTGAACTCACCTGGTGAGAGGCCAATAAGGCCTCAAAGTGAGGAAACCCTCAGGGGTGAATGGACAATACTGCCGGGAGGGGGCATGAAGGAGCGAACACGTGAAAGAACTTTGAACCTTTGAATGTTCTGCTCCTATGCAAATGTTGGTGTTAAAAGTAAAATCGAATGCCCTCCCGTTCAAATCCATAATTAGAAAGTTAAGTAGTGTGCATAGAGTGTGAATTTGTTTGTTAGATTGGTGACCTGACAAACTAGGATAGGGACATGCCAATCTTACCGTGACACTTTGGTTTTTGGAGTTAAGTGCTTCCCATGTTGTGGGTTAGAGTAAATGGGAGATCTGTGCTGTACGTTAGACAGGGCCATTACCGTGGGCTGCCCCAGATGGAGGCT
>NC_140976.1:45054867-45114867 GCF_056783735.1 Eptatretus burgeri
AAAACACTGAATCTTTGTTGTTATTTTGACCAGTCGTCATTTTCTACAAATAAATGCTCAAAATGACAATATTTTTATTTGGAATTTGGGAGAAATGTTGTCAGTTCTTGCAACTTCTTCTCAGAAACTACCCATGATTTCAATGAAATTTGACCACAACCTTCATCACCCGTGATGGCATAAAAAAAAAATGGGGTCTGAATGGGTGGATATACAGAGGGAGTTTACGGGAATGGGGGGGGGGGGTTGGCGGGGGAGTGGGTTGCCTCCCCAAAGAGGTATTTGCTTTCTTCTCAAACGATTCAATTCCGATGAAAATTCACGACAACCTTCATTACCCATGATGGACCCAAGTTTGTTCATGACATTAGAAAAATCTGCTCCAAGGGGATTTTAGGGGGTTGCCCCCCAAAATATGTATTTCCTTTCTTCTCCAAAACTACACGTACAATTCCAATGAAACTTGACCACCATCTTCACCACCCATGATGTACTAAAGTTTGTTCATGGCATTAAAAAAATTGAGGTGTATGGGGGGAGGGGGGGATTCCCCTCAACATATGTATTTGCTTTCTTTTCTGAAGCCACACACACAATTTTGATGAAACTTGATTACAACCTTCATCATCCTTGATGTACCAAGGTTTTTTCATGGCATTAAATATAACAAATCCATAGGTTATTTACTTTCTTCTCCATTATATATTTTGTGTGTCATCCATGCCTACCAGTGGTTGCCTGATTATTTTATCCAGCCGCTACCAGGTGAGCACCCAGGGGTACTGCCCCTATATTTAATATCTCTGTGAGGTTCTTTGTCATTATTCCTGTAGGTCCAGCTATCACTGGAACAACTTTGACATTATTCAGCTTCCAGGATCTTCTCACTTCATTCTTGAGGTTTTGGTATTTGGTCATTTTCTTGATTTCTGCATCATTTAGTCCAAAATCACTACGATTAACACCTCAATAAGAAATGTCTTATTCTCTTTTTTTCTACCTATGTATGATGTCTGGTTGCACTGCTTTGTTTTCGATGTTCACGCTTGATGGGATCATTAGTTCGTACATGAGCGGTAGGTACTTCCATGTTTTCAGTGGTTAATTTTGGTTCATGTTTCCACAAATTTTCTGGAACTGGGATATCTGCAAAGAGATTGAAGTGTTTACAGATGTGCCAGCAGATTACATTTCAACTCTGTTGTGTCATTGTGTGTACAGCTGTTCTGAAATGAGTTTGTTTTTGTGTGCGTGTTCGGTCATTAAGCATTACACATCATTCTCTTTACTAACCCCACCTCCACCCCTCACCTCTCTCTTCTTTTCTCTCTCTCTCTCTCTCTCTCTCTCTCTCTCTCTCTCTCTCTCTCTCTCTCTCTCTCTCTCTCTCTCTCTCTCTCTCTCTCTCTCTCTCTCTCTCTCTCTCTCTCTCTCTCTCCCCCCCTTTCTCACATTCCTCCCTCCCATGGTATAGCAACGTTTGGTGAGGCATAGCTCTCTCCACCTCCACCCCCCCCCATTTCTTGCTCTTTCCCCCTTCCTAGCTTCCTCTCTCCCTCTCTCCTCTCTTCCTCTCTCTCACTTCCTCCCTTATTCTCTCCTCTCTCAACCCCCCTCCTTAACACCCCCCGTCAGCAAAGCGATGGGTTGTATTTTCTAGTTTGTCATAAAGTAAATGTATGAATACTAGTCGCCAATGAGTGGAGTCTTTCTCGAGAGTCAATAGATGCAGCGGACACTGCAAGGTGCACTTCACAGAAGCTCATCACCATGACACATGCTCATCACCACGACTTGTTAGTCGCTCATGTGCTTTTCTTTACAAGCCTTTTCTCATTCTTATTCACGAGTCACTCAACAAGTCAATATTTAATAGTGACTTTTTTTCCGACATTATCAAGACTATTGAGCAAAGTGGATTTTGTTTGTTTGGCTAAATAACCATGACAACAACTAACGAATGTCCTCTTCTGCTTGCCCTCTTCGACACCACTTTAAGCCAAGGCAGCTCGACACCAATAAATCCTTCCTTCTTCACCAAACGCTGGAAAGATAACGAAGGAGTAATCATCAGCCAGACTTCATTTACAACACGTTTTAAATGTGAGTGATATTTATTTTGTTCTGGTTTGAACACCATCATCAGAACTAGCACACTGAAAGGAATAATCACCACATAGGAACATGCTCCACAAAATGCCTGTTTTAGTTAGTACTTGTCAATTAAAAGCTTGACAATATGGCCAGTAAGCATTGGTTGTGGTATTTGTGGATAAGCATTAGGAAATGCCTATAAATAGATGATTAAAATTGACAGTTGCATGTAATAAGTTTGTCGCATGAATCGGTGAATTGCGTTATAAATTGCTTGATGTAATGAGCTAATTTAGACTGTGGATGTCGGTATTGTATTGTAAATTGCCTGGTGAGATTCGTGAAAATGCTGGAATGTTATGAGACGGAGGTTCCCATCTAGATGAGAATCACATTTGCTGGAAGACACGGGATCATTCTGTGTTACTATATAAACCTGCGAGAGGGAAGTCGTGCATATCGATCGTCCCTGTGCTCGATTCAACTCTGATGAGTGAACGAGGTGTTAATGTCCAGAGTGATTGCTAATGCATGGAGCTGATTATAATCAGGATGATTGAAACTCATTGAGATTGTGCATTGAGATCAATATTGAGATCAACTCATTGAGATCAAAGGAAAGAATTCCTTTGAGCTCTTCAATCATCATAAATGGGCCAGCATGTGAGAGAGAACAATTTGACGTGAGTCGATCGTTGGACAGCCCCGACGGATGCTGCAAGGACATAGAGTGAGAACGACACGACTGGTCTCGATCGTTCGACAGTCCCGGTGGACGAGGTGAACACGCATGAATTGAGCCGCAGGACAGGGACACTGGGTGGAAACAGGAATCATTGTTGGACACCGTATGTAATGGTGAACTTCCTTATTTGACTTTGTTTCTGTTTATTTGAAATACAAGTTTCAAAAATGTTACGTTGTTGATGCGGTAACTATAACGTTACTCGGAAGTCATAGACCCCAACTGACAAAGATCCATTTGATTGGTAGCTGACCTGTATGATCATGCATACTCGTGAAGCGTAAACTTTGGATTGCAGTTATTGGAGAACGAGCTGGGTTTGGCACCAAAAACTACATATGTATACAAAAGGGAAGGAAACCACAATGTGTGTACCCCACGGTATTTATATTTCAAGTGTTTAATCCACAGTCGGCTATACGCACATTTGAGTATGACAGTCAATTATGATATCTGTCAAGCCTGGTGTTGGCTTAATGATTAAGGTGGCTTGCTTGAGATGTTAGGGTCTTGAGTTTGAGCCCCTGTTTTAACCATTGAAATAACACCAGGTGGGTTGATTAAGTCTGTCATCCTTCTGAGGTCAGCAAAAATGGGTACCAGCCTACTGGTAATAAGGGCACTTCATCAGTGGCACAGCCATGCCCCCAGAAAATGATGCAACCAGCAGCCATAGGCTCCATAGAAAAACAACGAAGAAGACATCTGTTCGGTTAAATACCAATGCAGGATTTTTTTAAAAAAATTTAACATTCTTTCAAAGAGGATTACAAGTTTCATTCATGATCAAGTACCATAACAATATTTCGCAAATAATTCCTTCAGTTTTCAGTGGTTGCTAGATGGTGTAAGAGATCAATCATTGACATTACAGTTCACACACTGGAGTAGTGAATGGTCTGTTTTGGTGAAAGATAGTTGGACATGTTTTAAACCTGTCCAAGCCATTTAACAGGCACCACCCTCTGCCCATATTTCGAGCCTGTGGCCATTGTGAGTGAGAAACAATGTGAGCATCACTAAGACAAAGGCCCAGTGTTAACTGCCTAAACACACTATTTGCTGTTACGGTAAGTGGAATAGAGCAAGAATCGGTATGCATGATGTATGTAGATGTTGAACTTGATGTTCATAAAGACTCCACCACAATTTGTTTGTGAGTGCAAAGCATCTGATTCAGCTTGGGGAAAGCTATTGCAAACAATGTACAGGATGCTTTTGCTCCATCTTCAGTTGCCCTTATCGTTCTAGCGTGGATGACATACGACAGAGCTGCAAATGTGTCATGAGTCTATCATGGATGTCAGCAGGAATAAAATCAAAGCAGCAGCCTTTAACTCTTTTGTGTTCATTGTGGCACCCGCTTTCGTAATCTTGTCGCATTGCACTCAGTCTCTGGAGTTGCAGATATAAGGAATGCTCCACTCGGTGCAAGGATTTTTGCAATTTTCACAGCACGTGCAGTGAATACAACAAAATCTTTGCATCCATTTCCAGTTGCGAAAGTACATGCTTTCACTCTATGGGGCCACTGCATCCAACAAGATAGTTGATATGATGTGCAGCAATTGCAACTATTGTGGCACAACACCCAAGTGCTTTGTCAAGCTTGAAGGAAGCGTCAGACAAGATGACGTGGGGTTCAACTTCTCGTGCCAACAATTTACTTGTAAGATTGAAATGGGGTGAAAACTTATGGAGATCCTCTTTGACTGTGCCCGCTTTCGAGTAGTTCGAAAATTTAAACATCTCCACCCAATTGTACGTGTGCTGTGGGAATGTTAAATGTTAGGTCAGGTCAGGTATGGGAGCATGTGCAAGAGCAGCGTGTCACTGCATCCACTTTCTGCCGGTACTCCAGGGGCCTCTGTCTGGCCATCCTCCAAGCAGATGCCTGGCCCATCCCCACCTCCTTGAGTTGCTGATCAACCTGTTACAGCCACAAGGCAGGTGGTCGGCCCATTGGCCTCCTCCACTTATGAGGCTCCCTCGCTGAGAGAATCTGGTTAGCAGGATCAGCGTCAGAAAAACGAGCCACATGTCCATACAGCCGCAGCTGACGCTCACAAACTATGCAGGTAACAAATCTCATTTGAGTCTCTCTCAGCAACCGCTCGTTGGACACAAAGTCCGATCAGCGTGAGACAAGGATTCTCCAAAGAGACCTGGTACCAAAGGAATTAAGTCTCTGTCTCAGATCCCTGGTGAGAGTCCAAGTCTTACATATTGTAAAAAGCAGCAGATAAATCGATGTTGTTTGTGAAATCACTTTTTAATGAGCTGTTCATCAAAGCAAGCACTTTTATTGAAGACTATGGAATTGAGAAGTTGACAATTCCAACAAAATGTCTTCCACTGACTGGATACAAGGAAATATGAGGAACTGCAACACAGGAGGAAGCCATTTGGCCCATCGTGCCAGCCTTTGTTTCAACATCATATGAATCCAATGTACGAGTATCGATTGATTCTTGGGGAAGAGGAGTGGGAAGGAAAACCATGGGATGTACAGTATGTCTACAGTGTATCTTTTGGGGGGGGGGTGGGGGGGTGTTGACGAAACACTTCCACAGACATAATTGCGACACATGTACACAATCACCACAATCACCCACCCATACTTAAAGTACCTAACTACCAGTCCTGCCAATATCCATGTATCTCTATCCTCGATTCTTCTCAATACCAATAACTCATGTTTAAACCTATCCACTGTTTTTGCTGCCACTACCTTTCCAGGGAGACCTCATCACTCTGAGTGAAAGACCTTTGCCTTACCAACATATTAACTCTCCTATTTACCTGATGAATGTGGCCCCTGGTCATATCTTTTATATTTTTGTATATTACAGGAATAGGCAATACATCACATATTCCTCTAAAAGATGTCTATTCTGCTAAAAACAAACAAAAAAACATTTCTGTACATATTTTGTCTATACCCTCCATCATCATAAAATCTCGATGAGATCTCCTTGTAATTGTCTCTTTTGGAATGTAAAAGATCCCATGTCCTTCAGCCACTCGTCATAGAATAGTCGAGTTTGCCCAATAATCGATCTAGCCACTCGTCATGGAACCTATAGGTACATTGGTACTGCTGTTGACACATTACATTACAATGGAACCACCACTTGCTCATAAACCCACAGTGGAACGTGACATGAGTACTACAAACCCCAGCACTTTCAGTAGGTAGATTCTGCCCACATTATCACAAACAATTCTCATAGCAAGGACCTCACCAAGCAATAGAAGATCTCCTTGCACAGTACAACACCATTCTTGATTAATATTTATCAACCAAGATTCATGAAACCAGTGCACTTGACAATGTTTAAACATCAAAATCAGCACATATCTGTCACAGAAGCTATGAGAGTAGTGTGTGAAATGACACCAGGAATCAGAAAATCACTCCTTTATGGAGAGCGGCTTTTCCTTTTGCTGCTCATATCACCTGCATCTTCTGCACTGCAAGCAGAGCACAGCTGGAGCAGCAGTTGAAGACCTCGATGCACACACAGCCTAATGTCTTCCGATCTTTCAGCAGATTGACACCCTCATCGAAGCATTGTAAACTACAGAGTTCATAGAATACCCTTCCCCACGTAGTCTTGAGAAACAAGGATATGGACGGCCGGACAGGGTCTGCGAGCGGCCAATTTGATTGGTTGTGATGACATAAAATGCCGTAATATTTTGTCCAAGTACTGCTAAATGGAAGGGTTTTTGAAAGTGTCAAAATGTCGATTTGTGTTCTACATTGTTCAAGTATATAATCCAATTGAAATATAAAGATTTTGAAGGTTGTAGGAAAATTATTTTTTAGAAGTTTACCACCATTCCTGCAACATCTTTTACACCACCTTATTTAACACGTTACATTAGTTATTCGTACCTGTTATTTGTGTTCTTTATGACAGCCTTAAGAACAGTCAGCTTCCTGTTTGGAATGATTTTCAATTTTGTTTCACTGCCAGACAGGTGGATAGGGAAAAATAATTATCTCACTCATCGCTGCGCACACACGTGTGATCAGGACAAATTCAGAGCCGAAGTACTGTTAAAATACAGGTTTGCTTTCCGATTCTTGTTCAAAATATAACATTCAATTAAAACCAGCTTGTTTCTCCATCATAAACTGGCATTTACAGACAGACAAAGTGACTAAATTGCTTAACCTCGCTTTTTGCTTTGTGTGTGTGGGTAGTAAACTGGATTTGACTGAATTGTTAAAATAAAAATAAAAATCCTGGATCAGACAGAAGGAGAAACATAACTGGAAAATATTATGGAGAGTGGTTATACAGTATTTATTATTATTAATTATTATTACTCTAATATGTCTATATTCTGCATTGTTTAAATCAAATCTAATGTGTATAATTTCCAGAGTATCGGTTCCGCTGAAGCAGTCCCATATCAAGGAATACACTGGGTGATTTGCCATTGCCTTTGACGGTGCTAGACAGGGTTAGGGTAACTTGGGATTTGTTCAGGGTGTTGGCACGACCTCACCGACTCCTGTGAAGGACACTGTGGGATCAATAACATCCACCACCTAATGCTAGCAGAGGAGACAATGTTTTGTAAACTTAATCATATGTCATCATTGCTTCCTTCTGTTTATGAAATCTTGTAGATTTTACTGCACATTGAAGTACAAATGGTACTGCTCTGTTGAGATGCCATTGCTGCAAATGTAATGCAACTCGAGTGTTCCAGCTATCGGCCAAAGACCATGTGGCCTTGCATAATGCACTATTGATTTTTTATTTCTCGAAACGATTATACTCCCCCGAAACTCTGTGTCCCCCAACCCTTCCTCCTCGTCCCTGACAATGCCGACAGGCACCCATGATTCACCGCATTTTGTGCCGAACGCTTTCGAATATCTGAACTTTCCAGGTGTGTGCAGGTACATCACAGCTCATATATGAAGACTGAAGTTAGGAAGGCCTGAAGGCAGGTCATGCAAGATGACAAGCTCAGTGGGTGGAGGGAAAAGAACAAACATGGAAAAGAACAATAAACATAGTCTTTCACCTTCATCCTCCTCCATTAAAGATTGCTGTGAAATTGCTCGAACGGGCACACCACAGACAGTCCCTATATGGTTGTTTTTGCCTTGCAGGTTTTTTTTTTTAATCAGTTGTTCGTTTTTCATTTAATTTATTCATTTGTGTTAAATGACCTCCTCGGCCAGGCCACACCAGAGCTGGGCTGGACCATTTTATTCCGCCCACCCGCAGTGCAATGTCCATCTGATGAACTTTTTTCTTTTCTTTTTCTTTAACGACGGTGGGAGTATGACGTACGTCCAGAAAAGAGCGGAATATACCTCCATTTAAACGCACTGGGAATGAAGGTCACAGAGTTCTTTCAGTGTTACCATTCCAGAATTGTCGGTTATTAGAGACCTTAAAAGGTCTTCATTCGGTAACTTGATTTGATGAACCATACTCTTTACAGAGCATTGGTGTTGCCAAAGCAATTTCTTGGAAAGGATTATGCGCTGGGTGGTATGCCATTGTCTTCCCAGCATTGTTTGACCATGCTCTATCCTGTATAGTGTTGAGCTTCAAGCCAGGGAGCAGCAAATACCATT
The DNA here is from genome assembly GCF_056783735.1 of Eptatretus burgeri. Taxonomy (NCBI): domain Eukaryota; kingdom Metazoa; phylum Chordata; class Myxini; order Myxiniformes; family Myxinidae; genus Eptatretus; species Eptatretus burgeri. The sequence goes on from NC_140976.1 coordinate 45,063,318, forward strand.
TTCAAAAATTTTGGTATACTCGACTGGGGTTTGGACCTCTGACCTCCCAGACTCAAAGAAGATGCTCTAAATATCGAAGCAATACACCACCAAACCTGTGATCAGTCACGACACAAGGCAATAAACCAAAGACGGACCTTTGGTTTAAAAAGCCAGCGATCTAGCAATCATCTAGGGTTTTCGAGGACTGCAGAAGCAAGCACATGGCCACATGGGGGACAAGTGGTTCAAGGAGACTCACAAAGGGCTGCATCAGAAGATCTACAGATCAGAAGGTGCAACCTTTAATAAAGAGTGAAGAAAAGTTGACACTTAGCCCCTTGGGATAATGGTCGTCATTTAGACATGGAGGAAAGAATGGGCAACCTTTTAATGACTGCACGAACTGTGGTTAACCCTGTACCGTTCACTGGGCCTTCCACATATTATAGGGGCAACGGTGATCCATGTGCTTTATCGTGAAGGCCATGCTTGGAGAACAAGTCAAATTGGCACAAATTAAATGGCTCAGGCGGCCCCTCCCGCTGGAAAAGGCGTATCAAATCGACTGTTTATGGCTTTATTAATGATCTTTTGATCGATGTAATGGCCACGTAATGGACAGTAGCCACTGGCGTCACTCCTCGGGGCTTTTATATCCCAGCCTTATGCTGCCCACGAGTTGTTCAATGTGTCACTCTTAATGATCAAAAGCACTTTGGCGAGGCCGTTAGCAGCTCCGTTATAAATGAGATGCAGATTCAATGCCGAACCGACATTTCTCAGGCTGTCAGAGCTTGTCAGGGGCTTTTACTTATAGGTATATGTTATGTTTGTTGTGGTTGGCATATGTAGCCATCGAAGATGGCCGTTTACACGTGACATCGGAATTACCTGGCCAAGGAAATTTGTCAGAGTGCCGGAGCTGCAAACCAGCACAGCAACCACACTATGAGCAACCACAAACAGTGTGACCTGCTTGGTGCCTGGGAGTACCCCAGAAGACGATATGGAGTCCGCTTTGCTAGTTGCTACCCGCAATTAGGAATTGGAATTTGGCTAGAGTACTGGCACATGATAGCCTGATCTTTTCTTAAGTCATCGCGTGATCTTTGAGGTCTACAAACTCTTTCCGAAGGGTGAAGGATGCTCCATCTGAAGGTCCACTCATTGATGCAATGTCCTGTCTGCGAGTGCAAATCACCGATCCAACATTTTATAGTCGGCTCAAGAATCGGACCCAGAATAGCCAGGTCAAAGACAAGTGGGTTACCAAAACACCAGCCGGCTAGACGTAGAGGCCGTGCGCCGAGATCCTGTTGGTCCCATCACGCTCTACTTTGTGAATGCTTGTGCAGCCCGTCAGGTAGCGACGTACAGGCTGAACTCACCCAAAGACTTGCGCTCTGTCTGCAAGGTCAAAGATGTAATTAGCTGTCGCGGATTTGCCATTGTAAGTGTATTCGGATATCCATCTACAAATGGGGGGGGAATTAAAAGCAGCAAAACGGAGCCATTCGATGGGAACGACAATTCGTTGTGGGGACATTCTGCGCAACGTCGATTGATGTGTTCAAAATGCATGCAAGAAGGAAATGAAGCGGTTGTCTCGAACGTTACTTTTAAAAGACATCCCGCGTTAAGTATTCGTGTGTTTAATGGTGATGTACGCAAAAGCAAGACAAAATGAGTTTGCGGAGTGCTGAGTGGAAATTTGCATGAAAATGATCCATTGCGCCTTACAAACTTTCCTTATCTATCACTTTCATCTGCATTTTGACAAATGATAATTGTCTTGGTAAATTGTATTGCAGTGTTAACAGTCCCCTTCACAGGCCATTAGCACAGCAGAAATTGTCTCTTTAGACTGCCAAGGTCAGGCTTCGAAGCAGGGGTGTAAAACGGCGGCCACAAGGGGAGCGATGCAGCACAGGGGGCCGGGGGCGCGGCCTATAAATCAGGGCCGCTCGGCAGATGGGGACATATTTCCTCTTACTACCCTCGTGCTCCCCACTCTGCCAAAGCAGCGAGCCCATCGTTACAAGAGAAACGGCGATGCGAGGCTCATTAGGCCCCTCTGCCTCTCCACGGGCTCTTTCCCCTGCTCGTTTTGCGCATAGAAGATCCCTCAGGGTGACTCGCGTGACATCGGGTCCCATATGTGATGGTCTTTTGGCTCGGCAAAGGATCCGAAGGGGAATTCCTGTGGACGTTGGTACCATGGGGCAGCATTTAGTGACAAAATTGCAGATTGCTTTTTAATGGGTCCATATTTACAATTTGCCAGGTTTACCGGCATAATAACGGAAAATGCCGGCAAAATAACGAAAGTGCTAGCACAATAACGTAAATACCGGCACAATATCATAAATGCCAGTTCAGTACAATACCATAATATTAATTCGGCATGGGAATTCTTCCACAGAAACCTGTTCTCTTATGCACAGATTCATCCCATCTCATCTTTAATTATCCTACCCCTATTCCCACCCATGGTACACTGAATGCAGTGGTGAGGCAGTTGCTCTGAAACAACTTACCTTCTCTTCTTGGAAAGCAAACCCAACTGAAGACAATGTGAGATCACTCCGAAAATCCACAACAAATGTGTGTTCACTCTCAGGAGAGGCAGAAAACAAAATCTGTCCGACCTCAAGATTGAACTTTAAAACTTGTCTCCCTCCTCTAAAACGTGATGGCACCTTGTTAAGTCTGTCTTTGGAGTATGGACTCTTCCATCCCTTCCCTCACTTTAAATGGTATCACAGCCAACTCTGCTAGTGAGAAGGCCAAATGCTCAATTCTGTGTTTGCTTCCACATCTTGTGTCCCCAATCCCTCTCTTTTGGTACCCAGCATTCCCTGTTGTACTCCACTGCTCCTGGCCTCTATTTTTCATCGGAGAAGGTGGATATGTTTTGGCAACCCTCGACTCTGACTCTGTCACTGGACTGGACGGCATCAACTCACGTGTCCTAAAAACCTGCTCTGCTGGTCTTGCACATCCTCTATCTGCCCTTTTCACCCGATCATATGCGCTGAGTCATCTTACATCTATCTGCTTGGAAATCAGCAAACATCACTGCATTACATAAGAAGGTGCAAAAACAGATTCCCTTAATGACAGACCTGTCAGCTTACCTCCAATCATCAGCAAGGTCATGGAATCCATCATCCCAGTTGATATGAAATCCTTCCTTTTTGCCAGCAACATCATCTCTGATTACCAATTTGGTTTCAGACCAGGTCACTCCACCATGGAGATGCTGTATCTGCTCACCCAAAAATGGATGGAGGCCCTCAATGTCAGATATGAGATCAGGGCCCTCTCTCTGGACATATCTCATGCTTTTGATACAGTCTGGCATCCTCAAATCTTACTTTCCAAACTCTCTGCCAATGACATCCAAGATCAACTCCACACATGGCTTACTTCTTCCACTCTTGAAGTCAGTGTGTGGCACTCAATAGAAATCCTTTCATCTCCTCTGTCTGTCAAGGATGGAGTACCCCAAGGTGGTGTTCTGGGCCCATTCCTATTCCTGATATTCAATAATGATCTCTCTGACTGAAAATCCTCTTTATCTATTTGCTGATGACTCCACCTTCTGCTGTGACATCCCTCATCCTTCAGACAGAAAGGCTGCAGCCTCTTCCCTCTCCTCAGACCTTGAAAAATCACAAGAGGGTCAAACACTTGGAATATGTCTTTCAATCCTGACAAATCTCACACTCATTATTTCTCTCTGGAAGGACTGTCTGGCACACCCTCCCATCTAGTTTCTGAACAATCCTTTTGAGAAAGTTCAGTCATTATTTCACTGTTGTTAACTCCCGGGTCTCACTGTTATTATTTCGTATGCAGCCTGTGGCTGATGGTTGCATCATTGCCGCTGATGCAGTGCCCCCTGTTTCCAATAAGCTGGTTCTCATTTTGCCAACATCAGAAGGATGACAAGTTGAGTCAACCTACCTGGTGTTATTTTATGGAAGACATTGTACTCAAACTCAAAACCCTAATTCCTCTTGATTTGTATTGTTACATCTTTGTCTTTCCAAAGCTTTTTCAATCCTGACATTTCTGTTTCCCCCAATTCTAATCGTATATTAATTGGTTCACGAAAAAATATTTTTAAGAAAAAATAAGTGACCACTATATTCGTTATTGGTGTGTGTGTCTGTCTGTCTGTCTGTCTGTTGGGTAGTCGATCGAGTCGAAAAAAAAAATTGACCGAAAAAAATTTTTTCGATTACATTTTTTTTTGATCTATCTTTTATTACCCTTATTTGTTGGTCATGCTGTCGGTCTGTTATTACCCTTATTTGTTGGTCGTGGTGTTGGTCTGTCTGTGTGTGTGTGTTTGTCGGGGGTTTATGACCCCCTTGCAGTTGTTCGATTTTGATGAAATTTGGGTGGTAGGACCGGTTTATAACCTCGTTTTTGCCGCGTAGGTACTGGTTGCTAATGCCCCTTTGGTTGCCTAGCAACGGGACTTTGAAATTTTTTAAAAATCATAAAAAAAATTTTTTTCAAAAATCGGGCCACGACCGACTGTGGGCAGTACATTCAGCCATATTGTCAAAAATTTCCAGCCGGATCCTATGAAAACTGTCGGAGAAGATAGACTTTGAATGAACCCTGGTCGAAAACAAAAAAAAACGAAGTTCGTTATATCTCAGAGACTATGAGTCAGATATACATGAAACTGGTATGGTAGGTTCATGGTATGTCCTAGTTATGTGTGAGAAAGAACCGTTGCTTGGACCCCTGCATTGCCAAGCAATGGCCGACTACCCATATCCGCCTACCGGCTTGTCTCTGTCCCGAGCATAGCTCCGTGGGTTTTGATCCGACCCTGATAAAATTTTGGTGGGAGGTTTTTATATCGTGATCTTGTTGTGTTTTCCTGAGAATGGCGTGGTGCGCCCTTTATGGGCGGAGCCACGCCCAAAAAACATGTGCTTTTAGGGGGTAGCCGATTTCAATTTGCATCTTCTCCTAGGGGCTGTTGAATCTGACAGGGATTTTGGTATTTGGTTAGCCCAATGGCACCTGCATAGCCCCACGGAGCTCGATTTTTTTTTTTTTTTCATTTTCGTCACAAGGTCACAAACTTAGAAAATTGCGAATTTTGACATAAAAATCCATCTTCTCCAAGGGGGTTTGTCGAATCTGGCAGGGGTTTTCGGTATTTGGTTAGCCCAATGGCATCTGCATAGCCCCACGGAGCTCGATTTTTTTTTTTCATTATCGTCACAAGGTCACGAACTTAGAAAATTGTGAATTTTGACATAAAAAAATCCATCTTCTCCGAGGGGGTTTGTCAAATCTGGCAGGGGTTTCGGTATTTGGTTAGCCCAATGGCGCCTGCATAGCCCCACGGAGCTCGATTTTTCATTTTAGTCACAAGGTCACGAACTTAGAAAATGGCAAATTTTGACATAAAAATCATACGACCGCCCAAACTTTGAGAGCTAGGATGACAATATTTTTATGCATAATATTGAGGTCATTCCCCACCTAAAGTCTTGAAACCATTTTGCTCTATCTCGAACACCTTGCCCGTGGCACCCCCTTCAAGTTTGTTTTTACGCTGATTTCATCAAAGTATGGATAATCTGAGGAGTGCGAAATGCCATATAGCCTATATTATGACGTTATATTGTTCCTGGAATGTTCCAGAGGAAGTTTTGCACCAAAGGTCATAATCCTTGACCTTTGACCTTTAAAGTTCACAAAGCTCAAATTTTCTAAGTTGTGGGAATCGAACCGGGTTTTCGACCTTCTTCGACTAACTAACTCCAATAAGCTATAGCACGTATCCTGTTTCCTTATTCTAATGTCCACAACATTGTTTTGTGACCTTTAATGGTTATGCAAAGGTCAAATTTTGAAAGTTGTTGAACAAAACCGAGTTTTCGACATTTTGCAGCTAATAACCCGTCACCGTACCACATCATGTTGGTCATTTTTATAACTTGGTCAAAAATTATCACATTGTCTCATCCTTGACTTCTGAAACAATCTACATCGTCAAATACCGCTCGTGAACCATTGTCATCTTCAGACTTGTTTCTCCTCTACATTCTCCACTCACTTAAATTCTTTAACCCAGAAAGATAAAACCTTTCACTATTTACAGATGATCATCTCCCAATCTGAACACGTCGATCTTCTCGGTTGACAATATTTTAGTCTTTTTTTAGGTTTAAATAAAGACCAGCCTTTTCACTTTCCTTAGTCTCTGTGTGTAACAGTTTCATGAAGTCCTCTTTACTTTCTGCCAAGAGAGTGGTATCATCAGCATACCTTAGACTCTTAGAGTATTGATACATCTTCCTCCAATCCTGACTCCAGCCTCTATTTGTCATCGAAGTTAGAGTTTTCATCAAAATTGCTAGAACCACAAATTAATCGGTCAACTCCATCCAATGATAATGGCATCATGATAATCATATTAATAATAATAATAACAAGTAAAACAGACATAAAATGTCATAGCCCCTGTTGTTTTAGTAATTATGCTGGACGGAGCTAAAGGGCTAGCCCATATTTATGTACAACTAAAATGGCCGCCAGTCTACCTGTCAGCCATATTTGATCAAATCGCAAAATAAAATGAGGTGCACGTGTATGCCACCATGTACTGTGCTTGTGCCAAGTTTGAACAAAATTGGACCACGCATGTGAGGAATGGTTGGGGACACATTTAAGTACTAAAATGGCTGCCAGTCGGCCATCTTGGATCTAATCTCGAAAATAAATAAAATGATGATGTAAGCCAACATTCTTTATTGGTCTGCCTAGTTTCAACAACATCGGTAAATGCAGGTCCGAGAAATGGTTGAGGATGTGTTCAACATCGGGGTTTTTACAACTAAAATGTCCATCAGTCGGCCATCTTGGATCTGAACTCGAAAAAAATGATGTGCAAATGTAAGCTATCATTCTTCATCTGTGTACAAAATTTTAACCAGATTGGTAAATGTATGTCTGAGAAATGGTTGAGGACGTGTTCGATATACCGGGTTTTTAATTTTTTTTTACAACTAAAATGGCCCACAGTCTACCAGTCGGCCATCTTTGATCAGATCACAAAATCAAGTGAAGTGCACGTGTATGCCATCATCTTCTGTGTTTATGCTTAGTTTAACAAAAATCAGATCATGCATGTCTGAGAAATGGTTAGGGACACATTTAAGTAACAAAATGGCCACTAGTTGGCCATCTTGGATCTGATCTCGGAAAAACAATGACATGCTTATGTAAGCCATCATTCGTTATCTCTGTGCCAAGTTTGAACAAGATCGGTAAATGCATATTTGAGAAATGGTGGATGACGTGTTGAACACAGGGTTTTTTTTTTTTTTACAACTAAAATGGTCACCAGTCTACCATCTTTGATCGCATCGCGAAACAAAATGACGTGCATACAGTATGTATACCATCATTTATTGCCTTTATGCGAAGTACAAATAAAATCGGCCCATACATGTTCATGCGAAGTACAAATAAAATTGGCCCATATATGTTCAAGATATGGTTGCGGATGAACTCGCACGGACCCAAAAATCGAGATCAAATCCATAAGCCCCCGTTTCAGACTAAGTTCAAAAGGGGGCTAATAATAGAAATGATAAAATTAACATGGGGGCTATCAGGATGGCCTAGAGGTATGCACACTCGCCTCTACTAAGCTGTCTAGCCTTGGTTCAAATCCCAACCCAGCTATAAACTGTCATCCCAGTGATTCATCAGTGTGTGTGTGCTCTCCCTTGGATGGACATTAAACTGGGCTTCCTATGTACTGGTATTAGTTGGTGGGCGTTAAAAGATCTCACGGTGTCCTTCACAAAGAGCAGACGGGCTATCACCGGCACCATGGCCAAATTCCAAACTCCTGTCCTAACCTTAATTGAACATCAGGTCTGGCCAGCCAGTTCGTGAAAGATGTGGACCAAGATTACTCTGGCCAAGCCACAAGAACATGGGAATAATTATTGCTGGTAAGAAGAAGAATATTAACACACTGCTGTCCACGCGTATGCACATACATATAACCCGCCCCGTGTTTCTAATATCATAAATGCCAGTGTTGTAAACATCGTATTTCAGTTGATATGTCTCTAAAGAAGGCTTTAATATGATATCCGCAATCTATATTTACGCACGTTTGTAAAGTGAAAAGTGGCGTAAAGCAATCAGTTCACTTCTGTCTGTCTGTCTGCCTGGCAATCAAACAAAATTGAAAATCACTGCAAACAGGAAACTTACTGTTGTTGAGCACATCATAAAGGATACAAACAACAGGCACAAAGAACTGATGTAAGGTATTAAACAAGGTGGTGTGAAAGATGCTGCATCAATGGCAGTAAATTTCCAAAAAAGGTTTTTAAGCCTCCCCCAACAGGCCTATAGGATAGGGTATGGCTTGGAGCTGTTGTCGGGTTTGTTTCCACATTTAGTGCCACCAATTTTTAATGGTACCCCAGTTTATTAGACCCCAAGGAGTTCAAAAGCACCATTCAGATTTTTTTTCCTTCCTGCACTCCCAATTTCCAAGCTGTATGCATCTTGAAGCCGGCTAGGACTTTCAGAATTAAAATTTTCAACAATATTGGGAATAAAAAGTATGCAGGGTTGATATAATATTTGGCCTTGACCTACTTTTAAGATCATGACCTAATTATAGACATTTTAACTTTTTTTTAACGATAACTCGAGTGAGGTTTGTCCGATTGGAATGGAATTGCCATCCCGAGATAGCCTGGAGCAAGGTGCATTTATGCTTCATTTACATAATATTCTTCTGGGTTAAAGGTCATGGTCTTACACCCCTCGGAGTACTAGACCATCATTTAGGTTTTTCTCCATTTTTTTCTGACTGAGCTGTATCTCAAATTCAGCTGGGACATTTGGAATGAAATTTTGTATCAATAATGGGAAGAAAAGTATGCAGGGTTGAGATATTTTTTTCCTCGACCTAATTGTTAAGGGCATGACCCTTAACAATTAATTATAGACATTTTAACAGTTTTCACCATAACTCGACTTAGGTTTGTCCGTTCAAAATAAAATTGCCCTTGAAGATAGCCGAGTGAAAAAGGCATGTTTACACTCAACTTACACCCATACCCCTTCAAGTTAAAAGCTAAGGTCAAATGGTGGTCAACAAAAATTAATGCAGTCAAGGTAAGATGGCAGTCTGGAAAAAAAAACGCGTTTTTTGTCATCGCTCAATTTTACCAATGCAGAATGTCAGAGACGCTTGGCCTTCCAAGATGTTCTTGCATCATTATCATGGACCTGTATTGAATTTGTGCATTTGATATTTGATCAGTGTCTTTGATCGACTTAACAAAAACACCTTTTTGATCATAACTTGAACCCTGCCCTGCTCACCAAACTCTCCTCTTATGATATCCAAGGACATCTCCACTCATGGCTCGCAGACTTCCTCCACTGTCAGAGTGAACATGTGGCCCTAAATGGAGTTCTCTCATCTCCTCTTCCTGTCCCGGCTGGAGTTCCTCAAGGTAGTGTTCTGGGCCCTGTTCTTTTTCTGGTTTTCATCAATGATCTCTCCGACTCTCTGGAAAATCCTCTTTATCTCTTTGCTGATGATTCCACCCTCTGCCATATCATTTATCATCCCTTAGACCGGCAAGCAGCAGCTTTTCTGGATAAAATCACAAACTGGTCCAACATGTTGAACATGTCTTTCAATCCGGACAAATTTCACACTCTCACTTTGTCTCTCCGAAAGGATCGTCTGGACTGCCCCCCCCACCCCATCGACATTCTCAGCTATCCTCTGGAAGAAGTCCTTTCATTAAAGCTTCTGGGTCTCACTATCTGCCATCATCTTTCCTGGGAAAGCCACATTTCCAACCTGGCCTCCAAAGCCAATCTGGGACTGGGAATCATCAAATCAAAGACTGGGAATCTTCTGTCGTGCAAAGTCCTTCCTCGGCCCACCTGAGCTCCTTACCACATACAAAGCTTTCGTCCGCAGCCTGATGGAGTACTGCTCTCCCCTCTGGGCTGGTGCTCCTGCCTCCCACCTTTCTCGGCTTCATGCTGTGGAAAGCAAGGCATTTAGGATCATTGGTATCTCCCGTGATGAGGCTGAGTCTTTGGGTCTCTCACTCTCTCACCACAGGCAGGTCGGTGGTCTTTCTGTCTTCTACAATCTACTCTTCCCCCTGCTCTGTCTGAGATATGTCCTCCCCATATTTCTGCTGGGTGCTCAAGGTACACCAGCAACCCCCTTGTGGTAAAACTAACAAAATCACGAATCACTGCTCACCTTCACTCTTTCATTCCTCTTTTTTTCCTGCCTTTGGAACAAACTCCCACACTCTCTTCAATCCCACTCTTCCCTCCAGGCCTTCAAAACAGTTGCTCACCACCATCTCTTATCTTCCCCCATCCTAAACCATGATCTTCTCTACCCCCGCTAATCCACCCCAAACCCACCTCCTTCAAATTTCCTGCTTTCCTTCCTGAAAGTCCCTGTAGTGTCCATCTTGTTTACCCTGTGTACTCCACCCCATCCCTCTCCCTTCCACAAATCTCCTCATGTCTCTGTTCCACACTGTTTTTTTCCTTCTCTCTACTGCCCTCCTGTCTCCTGCTCCCCTTGTTGTATGTTCTGTGTGTTAGCTCTCATACGAGCCTCGACAGTGTATACAAAAAAACAAACATTACTTCTCAGATTGTTGTTGTAATTTGTTATTATTTATTAAAAATTATTTCTCAGTTAGTGTGAGATTTCTCAGATCTCACACTATCCTTAAATGATGAAGTTCAAGGTCATATGCTGGTCTGAAAAGACTATGGCCATTATTGGATCATCGGCCAAGGGTAAGTCATGGGTGATCGCCAAGGGTAAGGCTTACCCTTGGTGATCACATTGTGATTGCAGGTATCTAGATTTTTTTATACAGCCTTTAAAACCTTTATTTTATTTAAATTGATTATGTACTTGAACATTGGAGAACACGAATCACCTTCTTGCCCCTTCAACAAACTTCCAGTTTAGCAGTACCTGGACAAACTACTTGGCTATTTTATGCCATCTTGACCAATCAAATGTGCCGCTCGTGCTCTCATTGTTGGGGAATATTGAGAGTCAGACAAAATAGCAGCTTGTAGGAAATATAGATTGTGCTGGGAAACACAAAGCAAGAATTTAAAATAACTCTCCCATGTCCTTTTTCTCTCAAGACTGTATGGCGTATGGTGTTCTATTAACGCTCTATTTTTCTGTTTTGTTTTGTCAGTGTTTTCTGAAATTTTTTTTTTGGGGGGGGGGGGGTTCTTTTTAAATGTTTTGTCCTTTTGTTAGGGTTGGGCATACAACCATACTTTTTTTGAAAGGAGTGTTTTTTATGCCCAAATTTCACGCTGATCACGAATCCGTTGAACTTTTTGACATAGGATGATGTCTTAGGTTGGTAAAATGCAAAAAATCAAAATGGCCACCAAATTTACCCACTTTTCAGGTAAAATTTGATAATTATGGCTTACTTTTTTAACCTAGGATGATGTTTTCGTAAGACATCATCCAAGGTCAAAAATTTCAACGGATTCGTGATCAGCGTGAAAAATGGCCATTAAAAAACACTCCTTTCAACGGGACAACAGAGAAAAAGTCGGTGTGCCCAACCCTACTTTTGTTTTAAAAAAAAAAAAAAAATTTTTACGAGTTTTTATGTATTTGGAAACTTTTTCTGAGTTCATTTTTTTCTTGGTTGTTTTCTGAGTTTCCCCAATTTGTTTTGCATTTTTTTGGTTTTCTGAAATTTTCTGACTTTTTATATAATATCTTCTTCTTCCTCTTTCGGCTTGCTCCCGTTAGGGGTCGCCACAGCGGATCAACCGTTTCCATTTCGCTCTGTCCTCCACATCTTCCATTGACACTCCAACCACCCGCATGTCCGCCCTCACCGCATCCATGAACCTCTTCTTTGGCCTTCCTCTTCTCCTCCTGCCTGGCGGCTCCATTTTCAACATCCTTCTCCCGATATACTCCGTTTCCCTCCTGTGCACATGTCCAAATCATCTCAATCTCGCCTCTCTCACTTTGTCTCCAAACCGTTCTACCTGCGCTGTCCCTCTAATATACTCATTTCTTATCCTATCCATCCTCGTCACTCCCAACGAGAATCGCAGCATCTTTAACTCTGCCACCTCCAGCTCCGCTTCCTGTCTTATTGTTAGTGCCACCGCCTCCAAACCATACAACATAGCTGGTCTCACTACCGTCTTGTATACTTTCCCCTTCACTCTTGCAGCTACCCTTTTCTGTCACAAATCACTCCTGCAACTCTTCTCCACCCACTCCATCCTGCCTGCACTCTCTTTTTCACTTCTCTCCCACACTCTCCGTTACTTTGGACAGTTGATCCCAAGTATTTAAACCAATCCACCTTCCCCACCTCAACTCCTTGCAACCGCACCATACCACCACCCTCCCTCTCATTTACGCACATGTACTCCGTCTTACTCCGACTGACTATCATTCCCCTTCTCTCCAGTGCGTACCTCCACCTCTCAAGGCTCGATTCAGCCTGCTCCCTACTCTCCCTACAGATCATGATGTCATCCGCGAACATCATAGTCCATGGAGACTCCAGTCTGATCTCATCCGTCAACCTGTCCATCACCATTGCAAACAGGAAAGGGCTCAGAGTCGATCCTTGGTGCAATCCCACTTTAACCTTAAACGGGTCCGTCATAAACGGGACTTTTTCTATAATATGGGGAAGTAAAATTGAGATGAGGAGAAATGAGAGTGCAAGAAAAGTTGGCAAGAAAAGGGGTAAATAAGGGAATGGAGATTGGGAGGAGATAGGAGTACTATAAGGGGTTGGGAAATGAGAGGCATCTGAGGCATCTTCCTCCCTGTACAAGGCCAGCTGGGGAGGGATTGTTCTCGGACGACAAAGGAATATCTTTAATTATTGCCCTGTGTAATATTTCCATAATTGCTGTTTGCTGTCACACTTACAGAGATGCTATTAATTTTCATTTACTCAAGAGAATCATAAATAGCACTAGGGTAATGTACTGTGCTGCAGAATGGCAGCATTTTATGATTGGGCATAAATAGGACTTTAAAATGATATGCATTACGTAATCATCTGTACAAAGCTGCACCGCTTAGATGAAAACCGTTAAGCATTAATTTTTCAAAATGGATATTACACATGAAAAAAATCCATCAGAGTTTTGGTGTGACCCCTTGAGAGGAATTCCAATACATTGACATACAACCCTGCAGGATTTTGCTGAATCATGCAAGTATGGTGATGCAGCATGATGACGTTTCTATACTGCCATATAAATACGAATCATTTTATATGATTATCAAGTATAGTACAGTTTAAAAAGGAAGTTGTGAAAGAGACAATTTAAAGTCTTGTGAGGTCATATTGTTTAGAAATGAAGGAGCTATTTAGTTATGTACACATTAATATGGCAGACATTTTGCCAACCCCCCAAACCGGAACCCCTAATTCCCCTTCCCCACTCCAACATTTTTTCTGTATTTATTTGCAATAACTGAGCAGCACATAAGGTACAGTATGTTGGGAATTCTGGGGGGGGGGGGGGAAATATAACTTATGAAGCAAAACCTTTCATTGATCTGAGTTTGACCTCTGACGGGATCAGATTAAATGAAAAGATCAGTTCTGACAATGACAGCAAGGGATGCTACACTTCGACACACGTTAAAGGATGGGGACTAAAGGTGACTGCTCCGTCTGCTTTTAGATTGTCCTTGTCAAATCTCATGGTGTTTTTGGCGGTAAAGAATGTATTTTTCTCGTATACTGAAATGTAGGCTCAGAAGGCAGCAGTTTCATAGACTGATGTAGGATCACAGGGACACACTGAGATAAATAAAATAAATCCCACATGAATGGCAGAAACGAAAGGCTGGGGTTGGTCCTGAGGGGGGAAGGGGTGGTAAGTGAGAGTAGAAGAGAGTAGGGGTATAGATATTGGACAAAACATGACGTGATGATGGGCAGCACACTTAATGTACTGGAGGGAAGGGCACAAGAAAACATATACATTTGTCAGTTACACAAAGGAAAGAACAAAGGTATCGAGATAAGATACTTCAGGATCAGGCCTTATACACCGTAATGAGTTCTGAGTGGCTCAGAATGGATTTCAGAATGGAGTAAAATAGGCATAAATATAATAACATGACCCCCTTGATGGCTCCCGAAGGGAGTGGGTGCTTCTAGTCTTATTAATCTGTAATTCTTTGCTCTTAACTCCTTCCTTCACTCATTCTTTATCATCCTACTCCATATTATAACTCAAAACTTATTACATGAGAGAGTTCATTGAACACCTTACCCTATACAGTGTTCAGGTACATAATTCAACTGAAATAAAATTATGATTATAAAGGTCGTATAAAAAAACATTCCGGAAGTTTGGCACCGTTGATGCATTCTTATGCACCACTTTGCCAAACGTATCCAAGTACTGTAAAACTGGAGGATTTTTCAAAGCGATAAGAAGGTGATTTGTGTTCTACAGTGTTCAATATTCTATTTATAATGAGCCACACTTTAAAATGTGTATGTATGTTTCATTACAACCATTGGTTGGACAGCTGGCCTGACTCCACTCAATTGGAATCTGACTCCGTCCCTGAAAAAGTTAATCATACATCTGCCATTTTGCTACTCCGTTAGGCCCAGTACGTAATCAGAAGTGTTATATTCACAATCGCCTTATAACGTTTCTCTTTGACATGAAAAAGATCAAAAATTACTCTAAAAGCATCATCAAATATCGATAGCTTGCAACCCATCGGCATCACAGGTGTTTTAAGGCACACAGTTTGTGTAGGCCCCTGGCTTCAAGTATTCCAGCCTATAGGATCATTCCATCATGGCCCAGTGGAATTGGAATATAAACAAAGTATATATAAACATGATGTATTATATATGCACAGAAGCAATAGCCATGTTTTGGCTTCATTACATAACCAGAGTTTGTTTATTTTTTTGAGGAATCGAGCAATGAAGTCAACATTCTGTGCCTATACATTGCCTGCTTTTCTTTTTATTTTTTATTATTTCAGAAGCAAGCGAGGCTGTGCTTATACATCGTCCAGGTTATATAGTTTGTATTTCAGGAGCAATCAAGGCTGTGCTTATACACCGTATGTTTGTGCATTTCACATCAACGTCTGAAGCACATCAAAGAAATCCAACCTAATGTTTTGACCCAGATCCCGTTTTGACCCATACCCGGTGCGAGTTTCCCATACCCTTATTGCATAATTAATCATACGTAATCCATTACTTTGAATTTATTGTCATCCTCTGTGTTGCGTTGAGTTTTGTGCACCCATAATTTGATGGACTTTTCCCCAAGTATAATTAAATTAAAATAAAATAATAATTTTTAAGGTCGTAGAAAAAAAATAAATTCCAGAAGTTTACTGCCGTTGACCCAGTGGCTCTTATTACACCACCTTATTCATCACGTTGCATTAGTTCTTCATGCCTGTTGTTTGTGTCCTTTATGATATCCTTAAAAACAGCAAGTTTCCTGTTTGGAATAATTTTCAATTTTATTTGAATGACAGGCAGGCAGAGTAAAACAATTATCTCATGCCTCTCTGCGCATGTGCGATTGGGACAAATTCAGAGACAAAAGTTCTGCTGAACTACAGATTCGTTTTCTGATTCATGTTTCGATTCGTGTTAAAAATATATCATTGAATTGAAATGAAGTTGCTCCAAAATCATAAACTGACATTTATGGACAGACAAAATTGAACCAATTGCTTTTCACTTCGTATGTGTGGGGTAATGACAATTTCATGTTTTTTTAAAATCCCTTTTCTTTCCTTGCCAAATACCTATCTCACATATATTCTTTCTCCTCCTAACCCCCTCAAATATATATGGCTTAAATATCTCTGGTTTTGCATTCCTCTTTGCAAGCACCTAATTTAATCTTTGTGGTATACCATCCATGCAGTGATGATTTCACACGCCTCTATTTCCACAAACATGCATAAACTTGTAACCATCCATACCAACTCTCTTTTCATAATCTGTAAAAGCTCAAATTGCTGCTGTGTCTACTGGCTGGGTGTTGGTTCTCCAACAAACTATAATATTGCAGCCAAGTCCTTCTGTGACCCTGTGGGCCTCACATGATTGCTAAACCCCACTAATCTGGATCCCTACAACTGGTACATTCTTCCTCTTGAACATGATAATGACAAACTTTCCCATCCAACCTATTCTGTTCTTCCTCTACCCCAATGAGCTCCTCAGATCATGCTCTTAATAAAATCTCCCTTTACCATGGCATGTTTCAGATTGTTTTTTTTTTGCTTGAGCTGATTGGGAGGGAATGCAATGTGCCCTCTTGCTGGTTTTCCACTGGTTTTGGTTTTCCGCTGGACTGGTTTTCCAAGTCGTCTCCATTTGATTTGCACTCCACACTAGAACACTAAAAAAACCTGCTCTTTCCCTCTTTCAACATAAGTCTATCCCATGTTGTCTGCAGCTTCCCTCCAACGGGTATTAAACTGGGGGTCATGTCAGTTAGCATTGGTTGGTGAATGTCACAAATCCCACGGTGTCCTTCAAAGAGCGGAGGAACTACTTGTGAGCCAACAGCCATCCATATCTGGGGCCCAACTGTGTCTGCGGACACCCTCCTGCAGTTGGGTACCTTTTCATAGGAGGTTGGTGGCAGGAATTGCACTCCAGCCACCGTAAAACAATTCTGCAAAACACAAAAAACACAAAGAAAAATAAAAACCCACTCCATGGGAATACCTCCTGTGCAGCTGCCCTGAGCAGGACAGCTCACCAGATGATGGGATTGGGGCAAAGCCTTTGGGAACCCCAATGTTTGATGATGGGAGGAAAAGCATGGGGGTAAACTTCATGGGTCGGATTGTGGTGGTTTGTGTCGAGATGGTGCCGAGGCGTCGTCCACCAGATGGCAGTCTCCTCGGGATAACCTGAGGCGATCCCTCAGGGTGGGTGGCTGGAATGTCCTATCCCTAAGAAAGTATGATCACCTGTCTCTGCTGTCATTTGAGCTCCAGCATTTAAACATCAGCATTGCAGCACTCTCTGAGGTTCAGAGACCAGATAGTGATGAGAACATGGCAGGTGGTTGCACCTACTACTGGTCTGGTCGCTCTAATGGTTATCATACCCAAGGAGTTGTTGCAACTGTGTCCAATAAGATGACTCCAATGATGATTGAGGAAACACTCGTAATGAGATATAATCAACGAGCGTATTATGAAACGAAGGATTTATCACCCTTGGGTGTCATTTCCCTGCTCTCTCTATCTTCTCCGATTGTGGCGAGTGATCTCACTGTGAAGGAGGCTTTCTATGCCGTGTTCGAGTCTGTGGTTGATCATTGTCCCAGCGAGATGCTCTTCTGGTCTTGGGGGATTTCAATGCATCGACTGGCATTGATAGGGATGGTTATGAGACGTGTGTTGGTCCCCATGGTTCTGGAACTGTGAACCAGAATAGTACTAAGTTCCTTGACTTTGCAAGAGGTTGTGGACTTTGGGTGGCTGGTTCATGGTTTCAGCACCCACAGGCTCATAGCTGGTGGTGTGGCAAAGGAGATTGACCATGTGTTCGTTGATGGTCACTGGAGAATGATTGAGAACTGCAGCATCTACGGGAGGGCTCAGTTCCCCAACACCGACCACAAGCTTGTTGTAGCAACTCTGAAATTGCAGCTGAAATCCAGGAGAATGGTTCCATCCCAGCCTAGGCTGGATGTTGACAAGCGCAAGGATGAGAGGGTAGCAGAGGAGTTTATGAATAGGCTGAGTGGAGATTTGGGAGGTCTGGGTGTTTTTGGGAATCGTGTGGAGTTGTGGAGTGTCTTCAAGACCACCATCATTGATATCTCCGGTGGATGTCTTGGAACACACCGTCAGGCAAAGAAGAATTTTGTCTTCCAAGGGACACTGGATACCATTGACCAGAGTCGCAGGGCCAGGCTTAATGGCAGAGCTGAGCTGTTCAGGGAGCTCAGGCGTAAATGTGTATGTGCACTAAGGTTGGGCAAGGAGGCTTATGTGTGAGCAATCAGTGAGGGGTAGAGCATCACCTGTGGTCAAGTGATTGTCATCCTGCTTACAGGGGAATTCATGCATTGCATTCCTCCAAGCCCGTTCCTTGGTGTACTGCAGTTAGAGCAGAGGGTGGTGGGCTCTTGACCGAGTAGTCCGAAGTGAAGGCCCGCTGGGCCAGTTACTTTCAGCGGTTGTACCAGGCTGATCCACCAGCTGTCAAGTTGGATGTCAGGGGTGTTACAATAACTGTTGCTGACCCTCCAATCAACTGTGGTCCACCTTCGTTTGTGGAAACACAGGCTGCAGTGAACCGGTTGAAATGGGGTTAAGCTCCAGGGATCTGTGGCATCCATGCTGAACTTCTCAAAGCTGGTGGAAATGCTGTACTCGTGTCATTGCATGCAGTTATGTGCTCTGCCTGAAACACAGGCATCATCTCAACTGACTGCATTGGGGCCTTGTTGTCCCTCTCGGGAAAGGGAAGGGTGATCGCCAAGACTTCAACAACTACCGAGGGGTGACGCTGAGGCGTTAAACTGTGCATGCGCTGAGGGCGGACAAGGAGGCCTATGTGTGAAGAATCTGTGAAGGGGTAGAGTATCACTTGTGGTCAAGTGATTCTCCTCCTGCTTACGGAGGAATTTGTGCATTGAGTTCCACCAAGCCCGTCACTTGGTATGCTGCAGCTACAACAGAGGGTGGTAGGCTCTTGACCGAGTAGTCCGTAGTGAAGGCCTGCTGAGCCGGTTACTTTGAGTGGCTGTACCAGACTGACCCACCAGCTGTTGAGTTGGACAAAAGAGGTGTAACTATCCTTATTGCTGACCCTGCAATCAACTGCGAAGCACCTTCACTTGTGGAAACACAGGCTGCAGTGAACTGGTTGAAATGGGGTAAAGTTCCAGGGATCTGTGGCATCCATGCTGAACTTCTCAAGGCTGGTGGAAATGCTGCACTCGTGTCATTGCATGCAGTTCTGTGCTCTGCCTGGAACACAGGCATCATCCCAACTGACTGGAAGAGGGGCATTGTTGTCCCTCTCTGGAAAGGAAAGGGTGATCACTAAGACTGCAACAACTACCGAAGGGTGACTCTGCTCTCAGTGCCGGGCAAGGTCTTTGCTCGGATAATTCTTGATAGGGTTCGCCGCCATCTGCTTGAGCACCAGCATCCAGAGCAGTCGGGCTTTACACCAAAGAGGTCAACACTTTATCGTATCCTTGCTCTTCGGGTCCTCACCAAACGCATGCAAGAGGTTCGGCAGGAGCTGCTTGCAGCCTATGTTGATCTCTGTAAAGCGTTCGATTCAATGAATCGGGATGCCCTCTGGAGGATTCTTGGCCTTCGTGGGGTGCCACTAAAACTGATCGATCTAATTTCTGAACTATACTCTGGTACTGCGAGTGTTGTGAGATGTGGTGGTTCCATCTCTGACTTATTTCCAATTGTTACTGGAGTTCATCTGGGGTGTATACTGGCCCCCACACTTTTCAGTGCCTGTATGGATTGGATTCTGCAGAAGATGTCAGAGAGGTCAAGTTACGGTGCATCGTTTGGGAATGTCATGATCTCTGACCTTTGATTTCGCAGATGATGCAGTCATCTTTGCGGAGATGCTGGATATCCTTATGGGGGCCCTCACGGCGCTGAATGAGGAATTGGAGTCATTGGGATTACGGGTTTTCTTGGTCAAAACTAAGATCCAGGCTTTCAATGACATCTTGGATATTGCTGTCTTGTCTGTACCTGTTTGTGGTGAGGATGTTGAGGTCAAGGAGAGATTCATTTACCTTGGCCGTGATATTCATGTCTCCGTTTGTTGTGAGCCAGAGGTCAAGAGACATCTGGGTCGGGCCTGTGCAGTCATGGATTCATTGGATCATGGTGTGTGGCGCTGTCGGTACATATGCAGGAGGACAAAAGTCAGAGTCTTTAAGTCCTTACTGCTTCCAGTCTTTACTCTGAGGATGTGTGACTTGGACTCTGACCAAGGATCTGAGACAGAGACTTAACTCCTTTGGGACCAGGTCTCTTCGCAGAATCCTTGGCTATCACTGGTCAGACTTTGTGTGTAACGAGCAGTTGGTGAGAGAGACTCAAATGAGATTTGTTACCTGTATTGGCCGTGAGCATCAGCTGCAGCTGTATGGACATCGGCCTCATTTTCCTGATGCTGATCCTGCTCACCAGATTCTTTCAGGGAGGGAGCCTCGTGAGTGGAGGAGGCCAACGGGCCAACCACATCTCTTGTGGTTGCTGCATGTTGATTGGCATCTTAAGAAGATGGGGATTACCAGGCATCTGCCTGAGGGATGCCCAGACAGAAGCCTCTGGAGTACCAATGAAAAGTGGACGCAGTGACACGCTGTTCCGGCGCATGCTCCCATACTTGACCTGAACTTCGCAAATAATTCACGAGCTATTGCCGGTACCCTGCCAAAATTCCCAAATTCGTGCTTTCACCTACAGGGGGCATTACATCAGCAGCAATGTCACACCCACACGATAATGTTGCTAACTTGATGGGCTCAGACTGCATCACTACCAGTGTTATCAAATCCTACAATGCTGCAATCGCTTCTCTGTCTGCTCTTTTCAGCCTCTCCTTCATGTTAAGTTGCCTACCATCTGGTTGGGAGGCAATCAACATCCCTTTGATAGACAAGGCTGGAAAAACGGATCCCTTCATCTCCAGACCAGTAAGCCTACTCCCAATTTTAAGTATTGTCATGGAACAATCATTCCATTTGACATCATCTTTCCTCCCTTAAATAGCCAAATCTCTGATTCTCAGTTTGGATTAGATCGCAGTCACTCAACTTTTGACTTGCTGCTGCTTGTCTCTCAACAACGGATGGATGCCCTGAATCTTATACTTAAGGTCAGAGTTGTCTCTCTGGATATATTGAGAGAATTCAACACTCAGGCAAAAATGCCACAGATAGAACTATAGTATATGAGAGTTGTATTCTCATTTGAGAGTTATGATCACCACATGGCACGAACATGCAAGAACAGTATCATTTTTAGTGGGCCCTGGGGCAGGGTCAAAAGGTCAAATACCAAAATAATGCAATTACGGGCACACTTTAAAATGTTTTTTTAATGAAACTTTGCATATTCAATCGACATTGCGGAACACATGAAATATGTAACAATTTTTTTTTTATTTGACCTCTGATTCATGCCCCAAGGGGATGGGGACTTCTGGTCACAGGGGTCAAAATGTGGAAAACATTTTTTTTGAACTCAAAATTTGATATTGGGTAATTCCTGGTGGAACTTTTTGCCATTTTTACCCTCACCAGAGAAGGGGGTATTGCATTTGGGTCTGTTGCCTGTTGAATTCGCTATATATGCTAGATATCCCTTATTGTCGGGTTTTCCGTGTGTATGTGTGTGTGTGTGTGTGTGTGTGTGTGTGTGTGTGTGTGTGTGTGTGTGTGTGTGTGTGTGTGTGTGTGTGTGTGTGTGTGTGTGTGTGTGTGTGTGTCTGCCTGCAACGCGAGGCTCCACAGCACAAACCAGCAAACCGATTTCGATGAAACTTTGCCAACGTGCAGTATTTGTTGGGAATGTGGGCATTTGAATTTCGTTGCCTGTGCAGCGTTACCTGTGCATCCCCTATCCAAATATCATCAAACATCGTTGTTGTGCAGCGGCCGAAAAACCGCGTACAGTATTTTCAATACTTGTCCTTCAGTTTTGAATGTAGAGAAGCGAGACTTCGGAATGAAACACTTCGAGATATTTAGAAAATTTTACTCGAGCCGATTTTTAATTGAGGTTTTATTTTTCAAATGGTAGTCCTTCAAAAATCGGTGTCTATTCACCGTCATTTTTTATGAGGAGCTAAGGAAAGTGGGCAGTTTAGGGAAAGTGGGGGTGGCGTAGGAAAGTGGGCGTGGCTTATGGAAAGTGGGCGTGGCTTATGAAAAATATTGTGTGGCTCAGGAGGTGTGGTCAAACAAGTGCATTCAAATAAGTTTATCGGGTTTTCCGTGTGTGTGTGTGTGTGTGTGTGTGTGTGTGTGTGTGTGTGTGTGTGTGTGTGTGTGTGCGCGCGCGCGCAACACGAGGCTCCACAGTACGAACCAGCAAACCGATTATTTTTCAAATGGTAGTCCTTCAAAAATAGGGTGTCTATTTACCGTCATCTTTTATGAGGAGTGCCAGTTGGCAAAATACACAATAGGAAAGATCTTGCCAGGCAGAGGAACAATAGTATGTGAACCAATACGTCTTGGCAATTAATCTTCGTCGGTGGATCAGTCAGAATGAAAAGCATCGTATCCAGCGCTTCGATCCTAGCGAATCCCTCGTCGCCTACCGGCTTGTTTGGTTGTCTGTTTGTCCACACAGAATGTATTTATGCAGGCCACAAATGTCACCAAGTGGTAGTTGGAGTTTGTAGCCTACGTAAGCACAGTACACGTTATCTTTTTTCAACTGAGTAACTCTATAGTCCATAAGGTATTTACAATTAGAATGTGAGTACGTCTATAAAGTATATCCAATTAGAATGTGAGTCCGTCTATAAAGTATGAACAATTAGAATGTGAGTACGTCTATAAAGTATGTAAAATTAAATGTGAGTACATCTATAAAGTATATACTCCCGCAATGAGGCTGAGTCTTTGGGCCTCTCACTCTCTCACTGCAGGTTGGTCGGTGGTCTTTCTGTCTTCTACCGTCTCCTCTCCAGCCTCGCCCCCCCTGCTCTCTCTCTGCGATTTGTCCCCACCACATTTCTGCAAGGCGCTCAAGGTCCGTCAACAACCCCTTCTGGTAAAACTACGAAAATCACGAATTACTGCTCACCTTCACTCTTTCATTCCTCTTTTTCCCGCCTTTAGAATAAACTCCCTCACTCTATTCAATCCCATTCTTCCCTCCAGGCCTGAAAAACAGCTGTTCACCACCACCTCTTATCATCCCCCATCCAAATCCTCGATCTTTTCTACCCCCAATAATCCACCCAAGCCCACCTCCTTCAAATTCCCTGCTTTCCTTCCTGAAAGTCCTTGTAATGTCTATCTTGTATTCCCCATGTTCCCGCCCCATCCCTCTCCCTTCCACAGATCTCCTAATGTCTCTGTTCCCCACTGTTTTGTCCTTCTCACTCCTGCCCCTCTTGTCTTATGCCCCCCCTTGCCGTGCGTTGTGTGTTAGCTCTCACACGAGCCTCGACAAGGTATTAAAAAAATAATAATAATAATAATAATATTAGAATGCGAGTACGTCTATAAAATATATACAATTACAATGTGAGTGTCTATAAAGTATGTACAATTAGAATGTGAGTACGTCTATAAAGTATATACAATTAGAACAAGTACGTGTATAAAGTATATACAATTAGAATGTGAGTACGTCTATAAAGTATATACAATTAGAATGTGAGTGTCGATAAAGTATATACAATTAGAATGTGAGTACGTCTATAAAGTATATACAATTACAATGTGAGTACCTCTATAAAGTATATACAATTAGAATATGAGTGTCGATAAAGTATATACAATTACAATGTGAGTACGTGTATAAAGTATACACAATTAGAATGTGAGTATGTCTATAAAGTATGTACAATTCGAATGTGAGTATGTCTACAAGGTATATACAATTAGAATGTGAGTGTCTATAAAGTATGTACAATTAGAATGTGAGTGTCTATAAAGTATATACAATGAGAATGTGTCTATATAAAGTATGTACAATTAGAATGTGAGTGTCTATAAAGTATGTACAATTAGAATGTGAGAGTCTATAAAGTATGTACCATTAGAATGCAAGTGCCTATAAAGTATATACAATTAGAATGTGAATGTCTATAAAGTAAATACAATTAGAATGTGTGTCTATAAAGTATGTACAATTAGAATGTGAATGTCTATAAAGTATATACAATCAGAATGTGAATGTCTATAAAGTATATACAATTAGAGTGTGAATGTCTATAATGTATATACAATTAGAATGTGTCTATATAAAGTATGTACAATTAGAATGTGAGTGTCTATAAAGTATATCCAATTAGAATGTGAGTGTCTATAAAGTATGTACAATTAGAATGCAAGTGCCTATAAAGTATATACAATTAGAATGTGTCTATATAAAGTATGTACAATTAGAATGTGAGTGTCTATAAAGTATATCCAATTAGAATGTGAGTCCATAAAGTATGTACCATTAGAATGCAAGTGCCTATAAAGTATATACAATTAGAATGTGAATGTCTATAAAGTAAATACAATTAGAATGTGTGTCTATAAAGTATGTACAATTAGAATGTGAATGTCTATAAAGTATATACAATCAGAATGTGAATGTCTATAAAGTATATACAATTAGAGTGTGAATGTCTATAATGTATATACAATTAGAATGTGTCTATATAAAGTATGTACAATTAGAATGTGAGTGTCTATAAAGTATATCCAATTAGAATGTGAGTGTCTATAAAGTATGTACAATTAGAATGTGAGAGTCTATAAAGTATGTACAATTAGAATGCGAGTGCCTATAAAGTATATACAATTAGAGTGTGAGAGTCTATGAAGTATGGACAATTAGAACATCTATAAAGTATGTCAGTCTCCAAAATAAGTGTGGGTGAGGGTCTGTAATCTTTCATTGCTTGTTATAGTTAATCTTTGCTTTAAGTGGGAAGTGTGGGGATTTGCCATGGCCTGGCGTCGACTTCGCTTACGTTTGTTTTTTCATTGTTACAGTTAAAAATAAAAATCCTTGAGAAACTTGAGTGAAAGGTGCTAGGAGTGGAGTGAAGAAGGTTACAAGGAGAGCAAAAGATGGAAGATAAAGGAAATAAAATTTAAATACAGATTATATTCACAAGAACAAGCCTGGTGTTGTCTTTCGTGGTTAGGGTGGCAGCTTGGGATCCTCGGGTCCTGAGTTCAAGCCCCGTTGGGCCGCTGAATTAATACAGCAGGATGTTGATTCAGCCTGTCATCCTTCTGAGGTTGGCAAAATGAGTACCAGTGCATTGGTAAGGGGGACACTGCATCAGCGGCATAGCCATGTATCAACCAATGATGCAACCAGCAGCCACAGGCTGCATTCGATAGAGACAGATTCACAAGAACTCAACAAGGAAGATTTATTTTTGACCATTAACGATATTATTGCTGCAACAAAATAAACAATGGTAACACTGATAATTAAGCACACAATAATAGATCAACACGCCTCCATCTTATGCATTATTATACATCATTGAACAGCTGAAAAAGAAACTAACACTTCATTGATCTTTTACCAATTCCTGTTATTAAACCATTTTTTTGCTTTGCATGTCAATTATTAATTATGAAGATGATTCAAGCAGGTTTTTATTTTTCTATGGTGACATCACATTAACATGACCTTTCAATTATACTTGACTACATGAGAAGATTGTTCCAAAAGCTGCAATTCTTTTCGTTTTGAATTTTCAGTTCTGGATTAAAATGCATTTCCACGTCATTCCATAATCACAAGGGACATCTAGAGAGATGCACTGGGTTGGCAGGTTAGCTTTGAGGTACAAGCACTCACCTTCGGGCTGCCCAGCCTGGGTTTGAATCTCTGTCCAGCTATGAACTGCCATCCTGGTGTTTCGCAAGTAGGGCGATGCGTCAATATGTGTGCCGTCTATCGAATCTATGTTAAGACCCGTGTGCCAGCATTGGTCGTTGGTGGACGATAACGATCCCATGATGTCTTTTGCAAAGCAGAGGGGAGTTATCACGAGCATTCTGAAACAATTACAAGTTCCTGCACTTTCAGTCAAACGCCAGGCTTGACCAGCCAGTTTGTGAAAGACTTGGGCCCAGCTGACAGCACAAGGTGGTGGGAATGATTGGGGCCATTAAGGAAGAAGATGCAGAGACATCGACTCTCAGAGTATTCTCGCTCAGATGCTCATTGGTCTTACCACAAGCAATGCATCATCGTTTTATTTCATTATTATTATTTTTTGCCGACAAGGTCGAGGCTCATGGAGGAGCTCGAACACAGAACAGACTGGGGCATAACAGAACAAAAGGAACAGTGTAAAGAAGATAAGGTGGTGGGGGGCAGAAGGGAAAACATCAACAGCAAGGTAGAGTGACAAAATAGAAGGAAACCTGGATCAGGTATAAAGGACATGGGGAAGAATGGATGGTGTGGGGGAAGAGGACACATGGTTGAACAAGCTGGATACAGTTTCAAACTCCCAGTCACAGAAGTGAAAGAGAAACTGGGTAAGAAGCAGAAATGGAACAAAAAATTTTTTGAAGAAGAGGGGGAGTTATTTAAGATTAGAAATAATGATCAACACTTTAAGAGAGAAAAACAAATCAAATTGCAATTTATTGCAAGAGAGGGCCTCACAAGCAAATCAGCAATTTTACGAGTTTCCAGTTTGTAAAAAAATTGATATGTATTCAAAATAAACAAAAATCTGGGGGAAAAAACAACCCCAGACCATCCTGTATTATGATATAGCATAATCAATAATATATAATTTCCCAAAACAAAAGCCCAAGTATGAAATGAAATATCACCAGGAGAGAAGGAGAGTGAGCGATGATAAGCAGGTGAGCGAAGACTGATGAATGAGAACACATAAACAAGCCCCCCCCCCCATTTCTCTCTCTCTCTCCATCTCTCTCCCTCCCTTACCCCCTAATAATTCTATGAAAAGCATTCAATCTATTACTACATCTGCACTTTGCATATTACTTGCTACGCCCGAATGAATATGAGGGCACGAATACTTAAAGTCCACGCGAGTGCACGTCGAGAGGGGAGCAGAAACAGTTCTTTCTCACAGTTTGTAGAATAGCCAGAACACATGTACAATAGTCATTGTGGTAGACAAGGCATGAGATGATAGAACATGAGTCACAGGGCAAATAAGCCACATCAAAAGACATTCAGCTTTATGGCTGGTAGGTGAAGCAAAAGATGGAAAAGTCAATGGCACAATATGTCGTATCAGGCCATGGCGTTGCATCATATAGATCATGAGCACAGTTTTCTATCTGCTGTGCTTATACAAGGTGAATTGTGCAAGAAGCAGCACCATTGCTGCATCAGTTCACCCAAGTGACTCCTCACATTCCAACTTTGGTCCTTCGGTGCAAACGACCAAATATTTCCATAACTGAGAAAAGGCTCAACAGACTTCGCTAGATGACCACGTGGAATGTTTCATCACAAGGATTTTATCCCCCGCCGCGTGGCGGAAGGGAGATATTGTTGTCACCCAGGTCGTCCGGCTGTCCGTCCGTCCGGGCGTCAACATTTATAGCTGTGAGTGCGATAACTCGTAAACTGTTCGCCATATCGATTTGAAATTTGGGTCACACATGTACCACCTGAAAAGGAAGAACCTTATTGATTTTGGGCATAGCCGGATCCAAGATGGCCGACTGGGGCAGCCATCTTGAAAAAAATGTTTTTTCGCCATATCGATTTGAAATTTGAGTCACACATGTACCACCTGAAAAGGAAGAACCCCATTGATTTTGGGCGTGGCCGGATCCAAGATGGCCGACTGGGGCGGCCATCTTGAAAAAAATGTTTTTTGTAATAAATGGAAAACCGCTTATCTGATTTCAATTCTTTTTCAATGGCGGGGGATTCCCCATCTCTGATGGTATATTTTCTATTTCTACCTGTATTTCAACATTTACCTGTAATGGTTACCTCCACCACCAAAGGTGAAGGAGGTTGTGTTTTAACCACTTTGTCTGTTTGTTTGTCTGTGTACTGGATATCTCAAAAAGTTTTGCACGGATTCCGATGAAACTTGGTGGGCAAGTTCGGTGTGTGACAAGGAAGAATTGATTCAATTTTGGTGCAGATCCGGATCCGGATCTGGATATGAGTTTTATTTAATTTTTTTTAAGTGATTTTTCACCATTGAGAGATCGGGCCAAAAATGATACATAGCATACATAGGATGATACAGTATTTCAAAAATGTAATGGGCCCGATATGTTCTCGTGGGTCAAGCATTACGTGGTGGAGGTCTGCACTCTACCGAGTGCCATTCTAGTTTTTGTATGTTTTATCACCAATGCATTCAGACTGTATTTTGACTTGAAGTCCACAAATGTTTTCATTGGTTTCAAATCGACCATTTTGGCCTGTTAATGAAGCCATGGAGGCATCCACAGTCAGTATTGTCCAATGACTGAAGTGGATATGTAGTTGTGAAAACCTCCATATGATGAATGCACACTTCCCCTTTTGGGTGATGGTCCATAATAATGCCCTGTGAGGATCTCTCTCTCTCTCTCTCTCTCTCTCTCTCTCTCTCTCTCTCTCTCTCTCTCTCTCTCTCTCTCTCTCTCTCTCTCTCTCTCTCTCTCTCTCTCCTTCTCTCTCTCTCTCTCCTTCTCTCTCTCTCTCTCTATCTCTCTATCTCTCTATCTCTCTATCTCTCTATCTCTCTATCTCTCTATCTCTCTATCTCTCTATCTCTCTATCTCTCTCTATCTCTCTATCTCTCTATCTATCTCTCTCTCTCTCATCAGGAGTATACTGACTCTTTGCAGAAATTTTTCTTTGGTACATGGTGTCAAGGCTCATGGAGGAGCGAGAACACAGAATGGATCAGGATGTAACAGAAAAAAAGAGAACACAGAAGATGAACAAGATGGATACAGCAGCAAACTCTCAATGACAGCAGTGGAAAGAGGAAAACTAGAACAATGGAAAGAGGTGGGCTTTGGGAGGGTTAATAGGGGTAGAAAAGATCATGGTTGTGGATGGGGGTTGACCTGAGATGGTGGTGAATGGATTTCTTGAAGCCATGGAGGGGAAAACGACATTGAAGAGACTGAGGAAATTGGTTCCACAGGTGGGGGAAAAAAGAGGAACGAATGTGTGGAGGTGAGCAGTGACACTGGATTTTCTGAATTTCACCAAAGGGGGGTCACTGTACCCTGCAGAAACCAGTGGGAGTGGGCAGTGGCATATCGAGGAAAAATGACGCTCGGGGCGAGATGTCAATTTGCTGCCCCCTCATAACTCACTTGCTGAATTAAACACAAAGCCCAATGAAATAACTTTATTACAAATCAAGTTAGGTACAGTACATTTTCAAGTAAACAGTTCAAATATACAGCAAGTAAGCAGACGAAGTTAGCTCTGTGGTGGCATCCTAACTTGGCAGATGAGGCATCTAACCCTCGTCGAGCCCTTTGGATAATTTTTTGCATGTCATTCATCTCAGTTAGCACGGGCTTCCAAAAGAATAGGTATATGGTGAAAATGTAGTTCATCATGCTATTCAAAAAAATAGCTGCATCTGACAATGTGTCTTGTGTCTCGGCATTACTATCACGAAGCTGATCCAGGGCTTCGGATATTTCATGTAGGTTGGACCATACAGTATCGATTGCATCATGCTTGGAGCTCCATTGAGTCTCGCAAACTCACTTCACTATCTTCTCTGGGACAAACTGCTTGAAGATTTTCCACTGGTGAAATGAGACAGAGAAAAACTGGTAAAGTTTCTCGATTGTCCCGAAAAAAAGTAATGACGTTCACTGTAGTTGCAGCAGAGTGAATCACAGCCAAATCAAGGGAATGATTGCTACATGGAATGAAGACAGCCTTTGGATTGATATCGGTGAAGATCAGTGCAAGGGCAGTGAGAAATTGAGTTATTGATGGAAAGTGCAACTTCGCCGCAAGGTCGTGGTTCAGGCCTATCGAATGGCAGGACACAATAACCGGAGAGAGACACAAAGGAGTCGGGGATGTCCAGTATGAGTAAGGATTATGTTAAACAGATGATATCTAGCTTATCAGCAGTAGCCTGGACTGAGAGATGTGTCAGGTTAGAATGGAGACCTCAGATGTGTGAGGTCGACACAGAGATAGGGGGGGGGACATTGGGAGGGTGCAGGATGTGGGGAGAAGGGAGGTTTTTTGGTGTCGAGGAGAGGCCTTGGGGAGGAGGGGTGAGAGGGAAGGTTTGAGTGTATGGGATGCAGGAAAAAGTTTGGGTGCGGGGGATGAAGTCAGCTCTGTGGTGGCATCGCTGGGCACCGCCATTTTGTCTGAATATCGTCAACTCTGCCCTCAGAGCATAGCAAATTTGATTGGTTGAAACGGTGTCCAATTTTTCCCAAGTACTGCTAAACGGAAGGTTTTTGGAAGTGCAAACAAGGCGATTTGTGTTCTACAGTGTTTAATTATACGATTAAATTGGAATAAAATAAAAGTTTTAAAGCTTTGGGAAAACAAACAAACAAAATAAATCATTGAATCCGAGGTTTATTGCCGCTGATGCAGCGTCTTTTTCACCTCCTTATTCTACACATCGAATTAGTTATTCATGTCTGTTGTTTGTGTCCTTTATGACATCCCCAAAAATAGAAAGTTTCCTGTTTGGAATGATTTTTAATTTTGTTTGACTGCCAGGCAGGTTGACAGACAGACTGAAGCAATTGGTTTACCATGCTATGCGGAAGCATGTTCAGAACAATCCATCCATCCATTGGGACCATACTCTGTGCAGACTTGGTGCTGTCTAAGCAGTCTCTTTGGCTATTGGGCACAATCCTGGATGGGTCGCCACTCCGACACAGGATACCAGCATGCTGGCACTCACTTTGCTGCCCTCAGAAGGATGACAGGAACGATATTCCATACAATTTGCCAAATTCAGGTGTTCTACAGTGTTCAAAATATAACATTCAATTGAAAGTAAGTAGTTCCTCGATCATATAAATAGAATGACAGACAGACAGAATGAACCAATTGCTTAACCCCACATTGTGCTACTCACACAGAGTAATAATGTTCAGAAATGTCAGCCAAAGTAATCAAAATTTGGCAAACGGCATCACTGCTCGGAATGGAGAAACAAATTATTCCCAAACTACGTCCACTCATCCGAAACAATCTGACAAGTTTTGGTGAAACTAACTAAATTCAGGATCACAACTCACTTACACTCATTCATTCCTCTATTTCCCACCTGCGGAACCAACTTCAACATTCTCTTCAATATCATTTTCTCTCCAGGTCCTCAAGACAGTTGTTCACCAACATCTCAGATCATCCCCAATCCAAAACCATGATCTTTTCTACCCTTGCTAACCCCCTTCCCCACCCCTACCCCTAACCCAATACCTCCTCCTTCCAGGTTTACAGTTTTTCCTTCCTGGAAGTTTCCTTCTGTATCCATCTGGTCCACCCCATGTGTCCTCTCCTGCCCCTCATTCCTCCCCACACCCATTGTTTCTCCAAGTCTCCTTTTATCTTGGCCTTCAATTCTACTGTTGATGACCCCCATTCCTCGACCGTTCCTTTTGCATTCTGTTACATCCTGATCCGTTCAATGTCCTAACACTAACTCTTCCACAAGGCTCGATTATGTATACAAAACAAATTAATGAGGAGAGACACAAGGATGAAATTCTCAAGGTCGACAAAATTTTAATGTGCAATGTTTACTTTGATACTTGATGCTCTTGATTCAAGCCAAAGTTAGAGAAAACTGAGAGTACTGATATTCGAAGTCCCAAGACAAAGGTACTAGCTGGGGGAATGGCCATTTTACTTGGTTAAATTGGGCAACAGAAAGATTAACATAGCGCAAGCAGTCAAATTGTCGGCTTTGTACACCCAAACAATTTGTACACTGCCCACCCAGAAAATGCTCTCCTGCCCGAAGTAACTCATGAACTGATGACTATAAGCAGGTATAATTGCTGATGTTAGGACTACTACTCGAGAACTGAACAATGTCGACATTATTGTGGAAATCTTCAGAACCAGAGTATGATTTAGTGTCTTGTTTAATGGCTGTTTCATGATTCGTTTGAATCAAGACACACTTCTGAGATTGATTGCTGTTACTTTATGAAATGTAAATATGCTTCCTAAATCCTTCACATCGTCACGTTGCTCCAGGTAACAGGGTCTGCTTCCTCCTTAGGTTGCTGATATTGCAGTGGTATGTCCAGATTCAATACACTATCATAAAATCAAGCCAAGGCCATTCGATCCATGGTACCAGAGATTAAATGTCATGGATACAGGTTTTTTGTGATAATCAGCATTATTCTCCTGTGTCTGAATCTCTTTGCCCCACCAAACATTTTTTTTTATCACAATGATGCCAAGTGTAATTAAACTTATTGTAATTAATTCTGCTGAATAATTTGGAACTATTTAAATATCCAAAACATAGTAGTGATACAATAACAGCTGTTTATTTTTGAGAAATCGAGATTTGCGGTGAGACCTGACTTCAATGCAGCTATTGCACAGGATCTGCTCCTTGCAGCCTCTGCTCTTTGCATTGCACAACATGTAGGTGGCACTGGGAGGTGGAACAGCAGAGAATGGTGGGACCTCAATGAGTCGCTTTGAGAGGTCTGCACTGTTTAGCATCCTTGGCGAGATGTCTGGGGCAAGCCTGACCAAAAGCAATGTTTGTGACCTCGGAGGGGTCAGTCATGGTGGCTGGACATATTTCACACGAGCATTTGATGACAGAAATCAATAGGCAATCTGCTCGTACACACATCGCAATAGCTCATAATATCATTCATTTATTTCCTTTTCCTGGCATCCATCACATTTTAAAAAAGCCCATAAATTCTACTCTAAATTCCATGACTGCTTTGCTCTCCCAAAACGACATCCAACTCTCCGGCATTCATCTTTTCCAACAAATGTGAATTAAATGCATTGTGTGTAACATGCATTTTATGTTTTCTTTATGTTGTTCAGGAGGGTTTAGTAAAGTATTTTTGAAGCTGATCTTCAATGCTGGCTTTTCATGATGCAGGCAGGGCTGGCATGATTGTCTTGAGGTCCACACATACACCTTTGAGCTGTGTCGCCTGGGTTCGAATCTTGACCCAGCTAAAAAAAAACCTGTCATCCTGGTGTTTCACGGGCAGGGTGAGGCATCATTGTGTGCGCCGTACCTCGGATGGATGCCAAACTGGGTGTCCTGTCTGCTAATATTGGATGGCGAATGTTAAAGATCTCACGGTGTCCTTCACGAAGAGTCGGTGAGCTATTGCTAGTACCTTGGACAAACTACAAATTCCTGTTCTAACACACAGGGGGCACTGCATCAGCAACACAAGGCTTGGCGTCTCCCCTGTGGAAAAAACAAGAAGGCTTGGCATTTCTCCTTGGGAGGTGGGGGGGAGGAGCTTAGCATCTCTTCTAGGGGGGGGAGGCTTGGCATCTCTTCTCGGGGGAGGGGGAGGCTTGGCATCTCTCCTTGGGGGGGGGGGGAACAAGGCTTGGCATCTCTCCTTGGGGGAAAACAAGGCTTGGCATCTCCTTGGGGGAAAACAAGGTTTGGCATCTCTCCTTGGGGGGGGGGGAAAGAAGGCTTGGCATCTCTCTTTGGGGGAAAACAAGGCTTGGCATCTCTCCTTGGGGGAAAACAAGGCTTGGCATCTCTCCTTAGGGGGGGAAAGAAGGCTTGGCATCTCTCTTTGGGGGAAAACAAGGCTTGGCATCTCTCCTTGGGGGAAAACAAGGTTTGGCATCTCTCCTTAGGGTGGGGGGGGGAAAGAGGCTTGGCATCTCTCTTTGAGGGGGGAGGCTTGGCGTTTCTCTTTGGGGGGGGGGGAGGCTTGGCGTCTCTCCTTAGAAAAAAAAAAGGCTTGGCATCTCTCTTTGGGGAGAAAAAAAGGCTTGGCATTTCTCCTGGGGGGGGGGGTGAAAAAAGAAGCATCTCCTTGGAAAAAACATGCATTAAAAAAAATCATCGTCAAGGCCTAGGTCACATTTGCCACGGCGGTCGTGGGGTCTCCAAAATCTACGGCCACTAGCAATTATACGGCGGCCGCAGTATTTCCACGGTCACACAATGTAGCAGTCACATAGGTTTTTATTTTTCGGGGAGCTGCACGGCGTATTTA
The DNA here is from genome assembly GCF_056783735.1 of Eptatretus burgeri. NCBI lineage: Eukaryota > Metazoa > Chordata > Myxini > Myxiniformes > Myxinidae > Eptatretus > Eptatretus burgeri. Next base: position 45,097,314 of record NC_140976.1, read on the forward strand.
TAAATTGTGGAGACCGAAAACGTGGGGTTACCGTACGGTCTTTGATTTGATGTCGCACGGTGACCTTCGGGCGTTCCTATGGCAGCCATAGAATTTTCAAGGCAGACGCAAGGTGCCCGCAAGGCGACCACAGGGGGACCGCAGGGGGGCCCTAAGGCGAACGTGCAGCCAGACGGACGGTAACGAATGGGTTAATTTTTTGTTTTTTTTTAAACCATTTTTTTTTCAGCTTGTCGAATTGCTACGGCGAACGTAGAAATGAAAAAAGTTATAACTCCGCGTTATAATTCCACTGCGACCTTACGGCCTGTAAAATATAGCCATACGGCATAGGGCCACCCTGAGGCCACCTCAGAAACTCTGCGGCCGCCGCACGTTTCTGTCAATTCAGAGGGCGTGCGGCCGCCGTATCCTCGCCGTAGAGCAAATGTGACTTCGGCCTTAGGTCTTAGAAATTGTGGAGACCGAAAACGTGGGGTTGCCGTATGGTCTCTGATTTGATGTCGCAAGGCGACCGCAGGGGGTCCTAAGGCGAGCGTGCGGCCAGACGGACGGTAACGAATGGGTTAATTTTTTTTTTTTTTTTACCAGTTTTTTTTTTTCGGCTTGTCTAATTGCTACGGCGAACGTAGAAATGGAAAAAGTTATAACTCCGCGTTATAATTCCACGGCGACCTTAGGACCTGTAAAATATAGCCAAACAGCATAGGGCCACCCTGAGGCCACCGCAGAAACTCTGCGGCCGCCGCACGTTTCTGTCAATTCAGAGGGCGTACGGCCGCCATATCCTCGCCGTAGAGCAAATGTGACTTAGGCCTAAAGGTGCAAAAGAAAATGTTGGACAAACTTCCGTTGGACATCATGCTGGACATCATTTACTTGATGATAGCTGACTTTATCCAGTTCCAAAAAACGAGAAAACAACATGTTATATCAGTGTGGTCACGTGTCCATTCTTTTACCGAGTCACAAAAAATGGGAAGTCGAGTGGTGCAATGTTAATGTTGATCATAGTAGAAAAAGAGAACTAAATGCAATTGCTTACTTACATTATCATGTTTATTTTCAAACAGTTCATTTCAAAATCCTTTTGAAATTAAAAGAGCAGTCTTTAAAGACGTCCACTTGGTGAGGTGGACTAACTAATTCGAATTTCACTGAATGAGGGTTTTTTGTGTTTCATTTTGAGAGAGAGACAGTGTCATTGTTTTAGCTGTTATCTCAACACCAGCCTTGGACAGCACTTTATACCTTCAAGCTTCAAGCATTAGTTACAGAGGAGTACATAAATACTGGCAAGACTGGAATGTAGTTGAGGTATGGATGGATGCTTGCTGTAAGAGGGTATGGATGGATGGATGAAGTGTCGTGATGTCTGTAAGAGGGTCCAGTCAAAAAGTAAATATGCTGTCGGTGCCCCCACCTCCCCCCACAAAAAAAATTTACACTAGACTAGAGAGTTCATATACCACCTTACCCCAAGCAGCATCCAAGTAAAAAATTCAATAGATTTTCAAGGTCGTAAAACAACAACAAAAAAAATCAGGAAGTTTAGCACCATTGATGCAGTTTCTTATATACCACCTTATTTAACATGTCCAATTAGTGATGATGGAAGGGTCTTGCAAGCGATAAGAAGGCAATTTGTGTTCTACAGTGTTCGAGTATTTCATTAAATTTAAATAAAATAAAGATTGTAAAGGTCGCATTAATAAATTATTAATTCCTGAAGTTTACCACCATTGATGTAGCAGCGTCTTATACACCACCTTATTTAACATGTGACATTCATTATTCGTGCCTGTTGTTTGTGTCCTTCATGACATCCTAAAAAAAAACCAGTAAATTTCCTGTTTGGAATTATTTTCATTTTTGGTTGACTGCCAGACAGGAAGAATAAAAAAAAATTCTCTCACGCTTCAATGCACATGTGCAATCAGGACAAATTCAGGGTCTGCACATTCTGCTAAACTTCAGGTTTGTTTTCTGATTCATGTTCCAGTTCGTGTTCAAAATATAACATTCATTTTAAATCAAGGGGGGTAGGGTAACAAACCACACACACACACACACACGTCCGTATGACATGGCCTGCTTACACACAATGGGATGTCCCAATGGCATGGCCCAGGTTTCCCCCTCACCTCCCTCCTTCCCAGTCAAATTAGGTAAATAAACATAGATTGGATTAATGTCGTGTTCCTGGAACACAGGCATGATTGGTGAAGTGGCCTACTTCTGTGCCGAAGTACATGATTATCATTGTAGGTTTCATCAACAAGACAACAACCCTTGGTACATTTCGGCCATATTTGACATATTGGGCGTCTCTGGGAGGTGTATGTAAGAATATGACGGTTCGGTCATTGCCAATTGCATGCCATTTAAACTGCTACAGGTTAAGACGAATCTATAATGAAAAGTATATGTTGTTCGTATCGTTGTATTTTTATGCCTCCACTGACGTAGTCGCTGGAGGCATTATGTTTTCAGGTTGTCCGTTTGGCTGTCATCCGTGATAGGTTTTCGTTACCGCGATAACTTAATAATGGCTGAAGCGGACTAAGTCAAACTTGGTAAAACTATGTACAATGATGTAATGATACACTGATTAGATTAAGTGGGCAAGAGGTCAAAGGTCAGAGGTCCCGTTAAGTAAAAATTATTTTGCCGCATTTACCTGTGAACCAGTGATGGGATTTTGACCAAACTTGGTCCAAGTATATGTGATGATGCAAAGATGAACTGATTAGATTTTGGCATCAAGAGGTCAAAGGTCAGAGATCGTGTCAGGTAAAAATGTGATACTCAAGAACAGCTAAAGGGATTTAAATCAAACTTGGTGCAAATATTATAATGATGGAATAATGTGGGTGGAGGCATATCATGCCGTTCTCGTTTTTTATTTATTTATTAACATTCCAGTTTGAATATTGCACGAATATAATCCAAATAGCCTGTTTATGGAATAAAGTTATCTACAACTATGTATGGAACTTAAACCGAATAAAATGCAGTGATCGTGCCTGTTGTTGAACACAAATTTGTGTTACGGTTATAATGATGAAAATGCCCTTCCGGTGAATGTTAGAACTGTGAGCCAATTAAGCGATCACGTCATGTCACGTCACGTGATCGTGACGTGGCATTCGGTTCTTGTCCCGCCATTTTAGAATTGTATTTCTAGTTTGGTCGGTGCAGTTTGGGTGCAAAAACTCCCCAAAAGTTGGCAAGGTGAGTCCGTATGCTTATTCAACGTCATTACCGTACATGCACGATTGACCATACATATGAATTTCAACAGATAATATGATGTACACTAACGTAGAGAATGCTTTTAAATGTTAAAGTTTTTGACATTTCACGATGTCTGATTCCCGGTCTGGTCACTCCGAGGCATTGTATGTTGATTTCGTCATTACCGTAACGTTTTAGTTTCGTTCAGGTAATGATGATTTGTGTTCCGGTAATGATGACTTGTGTTACGGTAATGATGATTTGTGTCACGGTAATGATGATTTGTGTTACGGTAATGATGACTTGTGTTACGGTAATGATGACGTGTTACGGTGATGATTTGTGTTGCGGTTATGATGATTTGTGTTACGGGAATGATGATTTGTTATGGTGATGATGATTTGTGTTATGGTAATGATGATTTGTGTTACGGTGATGATGACTTGTGTTACGGTGATGATGATTTGTGTTACGGTGATGATGATTTGTTTTACGTGATGATGATTTGTGTCACGGTGATGATGATGGTTTGTGTCACGGTGATGATGATTTGTGTCACGGTGATGATGATTTGTGTCACGGTGATGATGATTTGTGTCACGGTAATGATGATTTGTGTTATTGTGATGATGATGATTTGTGTCACGGTGATGATTATTTGTGTTACGGTGATGATGATTTGTTTTACGTGATGATGATTTGTGTCACGGTGATGATGATTTGTGTCACGGTGATGATGATTTGTGTCACGGTGATGATGATGACTTGTGTCACGGTAATGATGATTTGTGTCACGGTAATGATGATTTGTGTTATTGTGATGATGATGATTTGTGTCACGGTGATGATGATTTGTGTTACGGTGATGATGATTTGTGTTACGGTGATGATGATTTGTGTCACGGTGATGATTATTTGTGTTACGGTGATGATTTGTGTTACTGTGATGATGATTTGTGTTATGGTGATGATGATCTGTGTCACACCTTTGTATCACGGTGATGATGATTTGTGTTACGGTGATGATGATCTGTGTTTTGGTGATGAATTGTGTCACGGTGATGATTTCTGTTACGGTGATGATTATTTGTGTTCCGGTGATGATTTGGGTCACGGTCATGATGATTTGTGTTACGGTGATGATGATTTGTGTCATGGTGATGATGATTTGTGTCACGGTGATGATTTGTGTTACGGTGATGATGATTTGTGTTGCGGTGATGATGATTTGTGTTGCGGTGATGATGATTTGTGTTGCGGTGATGATGATTTGTGTTGCGGTGATGATGATTTGTGTTGCGGTGATGATGATTTGTGTTACGGTGATGATGATTTGTGTTATGGTGATGATGATTTGTGTCACGGTGCTGATTATTTGTGTTACGCTGATGATTTGTGTTACGGTGATGATTTGTGTTATGTTGATGATGATCTGTGTCACACCTTTGTATCACGGTGATGATTATTTGTGTTACGGTGATGATTTGTGTTATTGTGATGATTTTGTGTTACGGTGATGATGATCTGTGTTTTGGTGATGATTTGTGTCACGATGATGATTATTTGTGTCCCGGTGATGATGATTTGTGTTACGGTGATGCTTATTTGTGTTACGGTGATGATGATTTGTGTTCCGGTGATGATTTGTGTCACGGTGATGATTTGTGTCATGGTCATGATGATTTGTGTTACGGTGATGATGATTTGTGTCATGGTGATGATGATGATTTGTGTTACGCTGATGATGATGATTTGTGTTACGCTGATGATGATGATTTGTGTTACGCTGATGATGATGATTTGTGTTCCGGTGATTATGATGATTTGTGTTAAGGTAATGACCTGGGCAGGAGCATTCAAAACCAACACCTTGTACACCTTTTCACCCCACAGGTCGGCTCTGAATCTGATTCGTACATGCTACAGTCCCCTCAATAGGGGGTAAGGTGGGGTCTCGGTGGAGGGTTGGGAGTGGGAGAGAGAGGGGTCAGAAAGAGGACAGAGGTGGGAGAGAGGGGGTATGGTTGGGAGGGAGAGGTGTGAGGGATTCGGCAGATGTGATGCCCAGTTTATCGTCCATCCGAGAGATGACACAGTGATGAATCACCCAGCCTGTGAAATATTGGGAGGACAGTTTAGAGCTGGGTTGGGATTCAAATCCAGACTACACAGAGTGAGCATGCATACCTCTCGGCTTTCCTGCCGTGATGTGGCGATTCTTTACTTCAGAACTGAAAAGTTTTTTTTTTTTTTTTTCCTCATTGTGATCATATAATTAATTTTGCCTTCCTTCCTCCAGTGTAGATCCACGGTGTCGCAATTGAAAGTTGAAGAACATGCCCAGTGGCTTCACCACACAATGCACGAAACGTTTAAAGAAACTTTTAGAAGTGAAACGTTTAATTTTTATTTGTATTTATCTCTGCCAAAGTGATAGCTCATAAACTGGAATAACAAAAACGGGAAACATCGTGGAAAATATAATTTCACATTTTCAGAGAGGCAGCCACCACCTGTTGCACCGCAAAACAAAACGTGGCAAACGCAGGTGAGTATCCCTGAACTTTGTTCAAGTCGATCTATATACAGTATTCAGTGACTGCAAATATTGCAGAGCACTGGATTAAGCACTCCAATGAAATGGTTGATATGAAACGGCTCCCTTGGCACGCAATTGGCAATCACCCACCGTCATATTAAACATACACCTCCTGGAGATGCCTGAAATGTCAAATATATATCCGAATTGGACAAATGAACACTTTTCGAGGAGTCGGAACTGCTTGTACATTAGATTTTGGAGTTTAAATTTTGTAATTCTTCTTAGTCTATGAGATTCTCATGGTGATCGCATGTGTAAAAAAATTAAATAAAGCAACGAATGCTGACTTCTCCGGGCGTTTATGAGCATTGCAATGAACCCAGCAATTCATCGCAATGATGAACAGGCATTCGGTAATACGAGGAAAGTGGAAAAAAACTTTATTGTTGAGAAATCGTTGCCGCCTGCTCCACGTCAAGGCATGGTTGAGTAGGCGAAAAAAACATGGCGGCTTCAGACCCCAGCAAGGTTACCCAGAAAATGCCTTAAGACCCTACAGAGCGAGGTGCCCGAGGATCGCCTGATGAAGCATATCATTAAATAAGGCCGTAAATTATCTTTAAAAGGGGTGTTTTAATTAACCCAAACACCCAATTTTCACTCGCACTTCCTTGTGGAGTTTTCATTGTGTGCCTGCAAAGTTTCAGGCTGCTAGGTTTTTATAGTTTTGGAGTTACGGAGGAGACACATTGGTGTGTGTGTGTGTGTGTGTGTGTGTGTGTGTGTGTGTGTGTGTGTGTGTGTGTGTGTGTGTGTGTGTGTGTGTGTGTGTGTGTGTGTGTGTGTGTGTGTGTGTGTGTGTGTGTGTGTGTGTGTGTGTGTGTGTGTGTGTGTGTGTGTGTCATTGATTGGTATCTACATATGTGGATTTCAGAATGTGGAATGGAGTCCTCCCAGGATGGGATCAAAGTATTCACCTTCATTTCAGTAAGGATCATGATTCATGGACCAAGCTTTGAAGTTTTCTCTTCTCAAAGTTTTGCACCAAGAGCTCTCTTCAGGATCGTCGCTGAGCCTCAGACAGATTTCAAATGTAGTTCGTTTGTAATAATATTCACAGGGATGGTTTTTAGCTCGCCTGTAAAGTAGTTCCGGGGAGCTTATGGCATGGCGCGTTGTCTGTCCGTCCGTCCACAAATACTTGCAACTTCTTCTCAGAAACTACCCATATGATTTCAATGAAATTTGACCACAACCTTCATCATCTGTGATGGCATAAAAAAAATGGGGGTCGGAAGGGGTCGACGGAGGGTGGTTTATGGAGGGGGGAGTTGGTCACCCCCCCTCCCAAAGAGGTATCTGCTTTCTTCTCAGAAACGATACACAATTCCTATGAAATTTGACCACCATCTTCACCACCAATGATGGACTCAAGTTTGTTCATGGCATTAAAAAAAAACATCCACAGGTATTTCCTTTCTTATCCATTATATATTTTGTGTGTCATCCATGTCTACCAGCAGTTGCCTGATTATCTTATCCAGCCGCTACCAGGGGTATTGCCCCAGGTTTAATATCTCTGTGAGGTTCTTTGTCATCATTCCTGTAGCTCCAACGGTCACGAGAACAACTTTGTCATTCTTCAGCTTCCAGGGTCTTCTCACTTCATTCTTGAGGTCTTGGTATTTGTTCATTTTCTTGATTTCTGCATCGTTTCGTCCAAAATCACTGCTATTAACACCTCACTTAGCAATGCCTTATTCTCTTTTTTACAGCGCGTGCGCTGTATGCAATTGCACCGAGTTTGAAATGTCGCCGGTGTCCCCCCCCCCCCACGTGCCTCAAGTCAGCCAATGACGGCCGCCCAGTAGATGGCAGTGCGTAACCTTGACGGAAATGGCGACAATTGACGGAAATACCCGAGTATTTCAATGGAAATTTCTGAAACTAATGTGTTATATCATATGTGAAAACCATTGAATTTATTGCTTGACGGAAAAAAAACCAAGAAACGCTCCTCTCTCATGTACGAACGAACGAAAGACGTCATTTCCGCCCACCATGGTATTTCGCGCCGAAAGCTAAGTTCTTCTTATGCCATCATTCTCTTTAATATTAGCCATAAACAAGTGTTTCGTCATGCATTAGTAGTTGAAATTTACTTGCAATTATGGCAGATATTGGTGGCAAAGTGATAAGTGGTTCTTTCAATAACATGAGTGTACTCATTTGCTTCACCACACGCACTGTATTGGAGGATTTCACTTGTATCTAAGTATGATGTCTGGTCACAACGCTTTGTTTTCGATGTTCACGCTCAATGGGATCATTTGGTCGTACGTGAGCGGTAGTGACTTCCATGTTTTCAGTGATTGCTTTTGGTTCATTTTCCCACATATTTTCTGGAACTGGGATTTCAACGTTTGTGCAGATTGCAGACTGTGCCATCAGATCACTTCACAAACTCTGTTGTGTCATTGTGTGTCCAGCTGTTGTGACATGATTTTTTTTGTGAGTGTGTTCGGTGATTAAGCATAACATATCATTCATTCTCTGTACTAACCCCACCTCCACCCCTCACCTTTCTCACTGTTTTTTTTTTCATACTCCTCTCTCTCACCCTCCCTCCTGCAGTAAGTAGATAGCAACGTTTGGTGAGGCGTAGCGCTCCTCACCTCCCAGTTTTCCTTGCTTCCCCTCCCTCCTACATCCTCTCTCTCCCTTTCCTCCTCCCCCCTCCCCCACGTAATACCCCTGTTAGCAAAGCGACGGGTTGTATTTGCTTGTTATATATATATATATATATATATATATATATATATATATATATATATATATATATATATATATATATATATATATATATATATATATATATAATCGTTTTTGGCCCTATCTCTCAATGGTGAAGAATCACTTTTAAAATTCGAGTTTCCAGATCCGGATCTGGATCTTTAACAAAATAGAATCAATTTGTCATTGTCACACACCTAACTCATCCACCAAGTTTTGTCGAATCCATCCATAACCTTTTGAGATACCCTGCTCATAGACAAACTGTAAAACAGACAGTGGTGAAAACACAACTTCCGTCCACCTTCAGTAGTGGAGGTAAAGATGCATACCAATGTAGAAATAAAGTCCAACAATGATTAATTTATCAAAAACACAATGTGAATAATCAACAATTATGGTTCCGATTAAGTGAATATGAGCTTTTGATAATGATGTAGAAAACCAAATGTAGGATTACATTAGCTGTTCATGTGCTCTGAAAATATGTATAAAGAACAATTTTGTAGAACATTTTGAACGCACTTCATATGATTTGATGACATGGGCAGGAAGATCTCGATATCTCCAATTTTTTTTTAATTTTCATGGATGCCGATCAGGCTTTTCACACTATACTGGGCATTCAAAAAGTTATCGCAACAAGAGTGTATTCAAAAAGCGAAACACCAGCTTTTAATTAACTTAATAATCTGTGCATATAGATATGGTATATGATTAGTAAGATCATTAAATTATTTTCTTACAAATTACTTATGCTTGCAAATTCGAAAATAAAAAGTTAGTCTTTCTTGAACTGCTGTAAATATAATGAGGGCCTCCGGTAGAACATCATGGACATTTTGTCGTTTCTTGAGAAGTTGTTCCCTTATATTTATGGAGCGTGAAACGTGTAAAGGACGCATTGCATTGTAACCGCTACATGTGAGGAATTGCCATCTCTTGTTTCTCGGGATTAGAAAGTGCTTCCTTTAACAATTAAAAACTTCTTCATACTTTATTTAACCAGTGGAGTACATTGTCTGTATTTTATATCCCACTTTGTTCTTTGTTCCTTTCACACAACTTTGTAATGTTATTCACTCTAATCCTTACTTTTTCTTCTTTTTCATCTCTTTTACCCTCTCTCTTCCTCTCATTTGTTATCTATCCCTCAAAGGAGAAGTGAATTATTGCGGAAAATTTCCTGTAAGGCTCACTTGGCTGCACATGGATGGGTTTGAGGGTTGTGGAGTAGCGGCAGCTGAAACACGAATCCTATCCAGGTTCCTCCTGATGACTCCATCTTTGTTCTTTACTTCTTCGGGTTCCTTCTTGGTCTTCCGTTTCATTATGTTGTATTTTATTTAATAACATGATGTGAGAGCATTGCACAAGACCAGTGAAATGTATTGAAAGGAACAATGGAGGGAACGAGCACAACCCACAATACCCACAATTTCTTACGTTGATAAACATTTTCTAATCTTGTTTGTTCTCATGGGTTATGAAGATGTGTATTACCTTATTTCAGGACCATACTCTCTGCCGAGCATTGGTGCTGCCTCAGCAGTCTCCTTAGCTATTGAACACAATCCTGGATTAGTCGCCACTCCGACACATGATACCAGCAAGCTGGCACTCATTTTACCGACCTCAGAAGGATGACAGGCAGAGTCAACCCCACCTGGTATTAATACAACAGCTGAGTGGGATTTGACCTCAGGATCCTAGGATCCCAAGCCCACCACCCTTACCATTAAGCCAACACCAGGCATACAAGAAACACTGCTCCCTATGGGAGCGTCCATGGGTAAAGGGGGTTGAGGATATGTTAGTCTGTCGGGGCTGCGTTAAACATAGAATGCCTTAAGGACGTCGGGTTTCCTCCAAATCTTTTTCAGTCATGTTAAACAACAGTAGCGATTGTTTAAAAAAGTTATCATAATTGGATATGCCTGGTGTTGGCTTTATGGTTAGGTTGGTGGGCTTGGGATCCGAGGATCCTGCTCGGCTGTTGAATTAATATCAGGTGGGGTTGACTCTGCCTGTCATCCTTCCGAGGTCAGCAAAATGAGTGCCAGCGGAGTGGCGAACCATCCAGGATTGTACCCAAAATAGCCAAGGAGACTGCTTCGGCAACACCAACGCTCTGCACAGAGTATGGTCCCGATGGATGGATACATTGGATGGAAATGACTGAATAGTTTGTGGTTATAACAATTTTAACTTCTGCGATGTGTGCTACATGAACCATCACGATAAGCTATTTATGCACCTTAACACGGATTTTGCCCAAGGCAGAAAATCCCTTTGGTGAAGGGGGCAAATGAAGTCGATGCAGCCACATCGTGTGACCCTTAATTCCCATGGCAAGTTTGACTGAGATTGGATATGTAATGACCAGATGTATCATGGTCAGACAGACAGACAGACACCAAATTGCGCATTATAGTACGATTGCAATTACCATCGCAAGTCATCCTGGATGAATTAAGAGTGAACCACAAAGTGTGTGCTGGCATCGCATGTTTAGACCACACCTGGCAGGGCAGGATTGCCCATTTATGAAGGCCATTGGTGAGCTAACTTGTACTTTTTATTGACAATACAGTGAGTAACCGTTCAACTACAACATTGCAATACTTTCCTGAAATTGACTCGGTCTTAATCCGACTGTTTAATACTTCTTCCTTTGGTGGAATGTAAACCCACAACCAGTGTAATTCTCTCATATATAGGTAATTGTACCCAGTAAATACACCAAAAGGAAATACAACACAAATGACTTCAGAATGCTGAATTTATAGTACAATAGTGAACAATTGACTATGGTACCCACTGATCTTGGATGACAATGAGGAGACAAGATTAGTGGGTACCACGGTCAAGCTGTATGGAATACTTTTATGGAAATGCAGCAACAGCCACCAGCAGCACTTTGACATGGAATTTTCAACGTTCCCATTGCCGTTTCGTGGAGTGTCCTATGTATGTGATGGCGGCAGGGTAATCAGCTATCACATTAGCAATAAAGAGTGCAGGGAGGGAGTGGAGAGAGAGGATAAGGGCCAAAAGCCTGCATACTTCTTGCCCACTCTCAATAAATGGAGCCCCCGTTCTTAGCACTTCAGGATGCGTGGAGCTGCTGGGTGGCCCACAGTGGTGGCCCCGTGGCCTCGTGGAGACTTCTCGCAGCCACATCTGAACATTTTCACGGTTCATTGCACACCCAATTACCGCCTGTTTTCTCATTGCGACTGGCGCTGCCTTATTTGCATGGCCATTGTCCCACCATCCTACCCATTACCCCCGGCTCGGTGACATTTTGAAAGCTAATCGATTTGCTTTTCTCACCATCGCGCTTCATTCAAATATGTTTTTAATGAAACTTTGCCCTCTCCGCTGCCAAATGCAAATGAGCAGTGCTTTCCTCTTTCCCCCCTTTGTACCCATTTCACCCACGGCCTTACTGGAGTCGTTTCATTTAGCGTTTGTGACGTAGCACTCACGATGAGCGCCCATGGTGTGTCTGCAAAATGACCCAAGCAGCTACAGTGCACAATCACCATCGTACTGCGCATTACCATGTAATTTCGTTCACCCGGTGCACAACGCTGCCGAAAGAAAGGTGCCCCCGAATTGCAATTTGATGTAACACGCAGTGCAGCCTTTGTTCTCAGTGGGAATGACACGTTGATTGGATTCCAGAGCAACGTATATGTATTATTTCCAAAGAATAAGGGTAAAATAATCAGATAAATATTGTCGTCTTACCAAGAGACCTATTGCGTGATCTTTGTGAGGAATCTACACCACACGAGGAGAATATGATGGAAGTTGTCTCCGCCACGACAATTGGAGTTGTTGGGCTGTCACCATTTAACTGAGTAAATAGGAAAATTTGCTCTTGTTAAAGTGCTGGTTGCTTTTGTGGAGATGGGAAGGCATCAACCCAGTATTGCATCAATTTCGCAAGGTGGTGAATGTGAGATACAGTGTAGTTGTGTAAAAGAATTGTCCTGAACTCAGGGGGGCTGAGTCGTGTGAACCCGGAGTCCCAACACTCCCGGACGGTCGTGTGAACAAGATGGTCATCGTCCACCTGCACGGGCTGCTGAGCGTCTTTTGGCTTCTTGTGACGAAGAGTACCAAGTGCGTTCATTGGGACTTTAACACAAACCAGCCGTTCGTCCCTTTAGTGTGCACACCTTGGTGTGCACTAGCCAAAGCAAAACAGATACAGGATGTTTGTATAAAGATATGTTTCTGATTCATTGTTGTTCAAGTTCTCTACAGACATTGATACAGAAAAATGCACAAAATATACCAGACATTGTGACAAGCTAATAAAATCAAAAGTACTAGTACCTCAAATTAAAGGCGCTGTCACACCTTGACGTTTTAGCCAGCAATGGCAACATATAAAAATGTATGTAAAACGTTGGCGTACACTGAAGTTTTGAGGTTTTAATAAAAGTTTTGGTCGTATTCATAACGTGTTGGTCGTATGCATAACGTATTAGTAACGGGCACAGAACGTTTCGTTGTCTTATAGATAACTTGTACCAACGAATGCTTCGCCTGTTGTCGGCGTTCACAACCTATGCCCAACGATAGTTTAACTTAGGCATAGCGCGCTGCACGTATTGCCGACGAACTCATGGCGTAGCCTGTTAAAAACCTGCCGCACGCCGATTTAAATCATAACCGCCTGAAAATTTGAAGTGTCAACATCGCAATCACACATTGACGATTTAGCCAGCGTATGCCGACCTATGAAAAATGTGTCTAAAACGCTGGCACACGTCGAATACGGTATGGGTAAATTGTGTATATGTTAGGAGCACGCTGAAAAACAATGAAGTACGCTGTCATATTCCGTGGTACGTCTAGTACGTCGTGAAATTTCAAGCATGCTGAAAATTTTACGATGTACTCGACGTATGGCTCACAAGTTCCGCATACGCCGGCATAAGTTCTCGGCACGCTCTGCGATTGTTTTCACACGTCGGACACACGTTACTTGTAAGTTACTCATAAGTCGAAACACGTCGAGGTAATGTTTAGCATACCCGAAACTTAATTTTTAACCTATGAGTAACGTGCTTTGAACCTATGAGTAGCGTGCTTTCAACCGATGTGTAACGTATCTCAAACGCACATTGTCGTATGTAGACGAATTTGATTGACGTCTTCCGGACGACCACAGAACTTACTGAACGTGTTTCTAACTTACATCTACCGTATAATGGTGATTTGGCAGCGTTTAGGGGAATTGGTATATACAAATGGGCTTCACAAGAGGAACCCATCAGTGTTCCAGACTCCATGTTGAGTCGATGTCAATATCAGTAGTGTTAGTAGTAGTAGTAGTAGTAGTAGTATTGGTATTGGTAGTAGGTGAGCGTGATGGGGAGGTTGTGGGTGATGATGGATCCTCGTTGCGTCCACGAATAGGAGACTACTTTGCACCATTGTTCGATGTTTTTTTCGGCTAATTTTTTTTTCTCATTCCCACGATGAACTATTTTTTGTTTCAGTTTTTAAAGTATTCAAAACGACTTGGACAAATGCATAATGTACTAGTAATGAACACAGAATGCTTCGATAACTTATAGATAAGTTATACCAACGATTGATTAGCGTGTTTTAGGCGTCCACAACCTATGCCCAATGATAGTCTAACCCGAACGTATGCATAGCGTGGCAGCGTATCATCGACGATTACGTGAGGTTTTCTATTCATAGGCTGCAACTTCACTTTTAATAAATGGCTGTCACTCGCCTATTGTTTTTGGACGCTGGTGCTCAGCAATTGAAATCGTTTCCATTGAACGAGTTAAATCGCTTCCACTGGACTATTGAAATGATTTAATAATAATGCCTGGTTATCCTTGGACCCACTCTGGCTTGCAGCTCGTCGAACATCGCTGGGGGCATTCGCAGGAAGTTGATGAAGGATGCATGGTCCTCGTTCCGGAGTTCCACCATGAGCTGGTCATATATGCCGTAATGGCGTCGCCTCCCGATCCATGGTCTCACCCAGTTCCTTCTCCTCCGTTCACCTCTTCTTCTCCCGGCTCTATTGGCACGCAACTGGTGCAGTGTCAACTCGATGAGGTCATGTTGATGTTCGATTATAGGTAGGTATTGTCGTCTCAGCGTTGCCGTATCCTCCATCTCTCGGAATGACATGGACATGTACTCACCACGAAGTATAAAAAAGGCGGGTTCTTCCTGCGAAGCCCCTTTTTATATACCAACTCCCCTAATCACTGCCAATACGCCATTATACGGTATCTGAAGTTAGAAACGCGTTCATTAAGTTCAGTTGTCGTCCAGAAGACGTCAAATACGTCTCGTCTTTTTCAAGTAACGTGTTGCGAAGTGTGAACAACGTTCGTGTAGCGTGCTTACAAAACGTTACTCATAGGTTAGAAATAAGTTTCGGGTACGCTAAACATTACCTCGACGTGTTTCGACTATGAGTAACTTACAAGTAACGTGTGTCAACGATCGCGTAACGTGCCTACAACTTATGGCCAGCGTAGCGGAACGTGTGAGTCATACGCCGGCATACGTCATAAAATTTCAAACATGCAAAAATTTGAGGACAACCCAAAGTACAACGTTTAAAGCCAGCGTACTACGACTTATGGCAGTGTTTTTCAGCGTGGTCTTTACGTATACAAAACGTACCCATAACATATTCGACGTGTGCCAGCGTTTTAGACAAATTTTTCATAAATCGGCATACGCTGGCTAAATTGTCAAGGTGTGACAGCGGCTTTACATGAAAGTTTCCGTGAAAGGAAAAATTCGTGAACAAAGCTTATAATATGCAAAAATGTAACAAACAAAAGTTGCAAAAAAACTTTTTACAATTCGAAAGATTCTCATGTGATCGTGTAATTTCTTGAAACCTCAACATGCACACGCACACACACACACACACACGCGCACACACACACACACACACACACACACACACACACACACACACACACACACACACACACACACACACACACACACACACACACACACACACACACACACACACACACACACACACACACACACACACACACACACACACACACACACACACACACACAGCATTTCTCTGTCAATAAGGTGTATTTAAAATGTTTTCAGAGCACGAGTCTCTTCATTGTGAGTGCGGAAAAATTTCACAATCGCAAGGTCTCTTGTCACGAAAACCTGATGAGAGCAAAAATAATAGAGGAACGAGCAGCTTTCCCTCATGCTTCTCGAAAACACCACAAACTTCCTGACGCTTTGGGAGCTGTCAGAGGGGATATATATATATATATATATATATATATATATATATATATATATATATATATATATATATATATATATATATATATATATATATATATATATATATATATATATACATATACATATATATATATATATATATATATATATATATATATATATATATATATATATATATATATATATACATATACATATATATATATATATATATATATATATATATATATATATATATATATATATATATATATATATATATATATATATATTTGCGGATTCGCGCCCGCAGGCATGCGAACGGCCACGTAACTCGAATCGCGGCACGTCGCCCACCGGACGGACAATCCCGTCGTGACCCTCTCGGACTAACGCTGGGAACTAGTCACGGGTGGGCCTTTCGGTCTCACCACGATCGTGCCAATCGGCCCCCCGCGTGGGATAGGGTTGCTCGCCAAATTCGACCTACCTATGTACCCACACGGAGGGTAGACCGGGCGATCGCACCTCGCCGCAGGTCGACTTCGGACACGGGCCACTTTAAGCGACCCGTTCCGGACTATCGGGATAACCGAGCGGTGTTATCGTCGGCCTCGACGGTTCGATTAATTATTGGGCGTATTTAGCCCACGACCAACCCTTTACGTGAAGTAAGATGGAGATTCAATTAAAGAAAAGACGAAGCGAAACGGGAAAAACAGTTCAACATAAAGCACATTTATTCCGCGGCAAACGGAAAGCACACATATACAATTATACACCAAAAGCAAATGTAAAAGAAGAAACACCACAATAATGCACAAAAAGCAAATGTAAAAGAGAAACACAATGCAGATCTACTACCGACTACCGGGCACACGGCAACACTTATACAGTTTTACTTCACAGACGGCGCCGACAACACATATACTCAAAGCAAAAGAAAAAGGGACCACCCTCCACTATGAGGGGGCAGACGGGCCTGGGGCCGAGATCGCGTCGAGCCTACCCGTCTGGTGATGAGCCGCAAAATGGCGGTGGCGCCCCGACTCCGCGGGCCTCGCGGACAGTGTCTGGAATGGGGTGGGAACGGGGCCCCCTTCTCACACTATCTCAGCGCGGGGGGAAACAGGAGGGGGTTGTTGATGCTCGGGGGGATGAGGATATCTCGCTGGCTCGAGTCCCGCGACGAGCGTCTCCACCGCGACCTCGGTCGCGTTATCGGCCTCCCCTCTCCGCAGCTCCCCGACTCTGACACGAGCGCCCTCTCGACTGCCTTCGCCGCCGCCACCTCTCCAACTCTCCCACTCTCCACAGCTCCGTCCAACTGCTTTCTCCGACTCTTCTCTTCTCCACTCTCCTTGACTGACTCCTTCCAACTCCACCGACTCCTACTACTCAGCGAGCGAACGCGGCCCTTTATAGCCCCCGGGGCTTCGCTCCTTCCCCTTCGACCCTTCACCTCTGGCTGGCTCCCCATTGGACAGAGGAAAAGTTGGCGTGAATGCTTTTTGATCCACGAATCTGCATATAGCGATTATACTCCGACGCACCTGAAGGCGGGGCCAAATCGCCCCACGCTCGCCGATAGGACGGAACAGAAGTGGGCGTGAATCGTTTTTGATCCGATTTCTTCGGAAAGGCTGGTGTTTTTGCACCCGCTGCTCGGTGCGCGCCCTGCACGAGTCCAGGATCGGCGCCCACAAGCGG
>NC_140976.1:45119867-45137367 GCF_056783735.1 Eptatretus burgeri
GATCATAACGGATGATCCGCTGTGGCGATCCCAAATGGGAGCAGCCGAAAGACGAACAACAACAACATATGAAGATCCATCTGCCACCCAGACGATTGTTCCTGCTAATGAAAACCAATCAACCAGAAATCACATGGTGAATGGATGGTTGTTCTTTGCGGATTATGTGGTTTTACCGTATGACACATAATCCACAGCTGATGCTCACCATCACAGTCAGGAGGTGCGACTGATGTTTCAACGATGAATGCAGTCATCATTGGTGAGATATTTTTCGGTATGCCGTCCTGATGAGGGCAAATAAGCACGAAATCTGGTTTCGTGGCTCCGTTTGATGTTTAGCTGATGTTGACCGACCAAATAATTTTTGTCTGTTTGACGGTCACCAGGCTGAGGCCTCCGGATTGGAGGTGATGCTTTGGTGTAGGACTTTATGTCCACTGTAAATTGGGGGAGTGCTTGTCACATTCCACATATTTTGTAGACTCTCCCTAATTGAGGGAGAGTCTGCTGGGCTACCAGGTAGTGGGGGGCAACATTGGGTTAATTATTAATTAGTTATCTCATCACGAATGTTAGCATAAATGGTTGTAACCCAAATTAGCAATGACTCAGATCAGATATCTAGGAATCTCCTTGTCACATGAGCCCCTCTTTTCTCTCTTTTCCCTCTTTGATTCACACACAATTGTTTTTTCGCAATTCTGCCCCCTTCCCCCACTCCACATGTTCCACAGGAACATGGCATACAATGTGTGCAACCCCAGCATGTTCCACCAGCTAACATGGCACATCCACCTGGTGTGACACACACACGCAAGGACATGTGTGCTGGTGTCACACACGTGGGCATGGGTGAGACCTTCACAAGGTGGAGGGAAGCTTCACCCCAGGAGGTGGCAGGTGGGGTTGGAGGGGGGTGCTTTGGCTATATAAAGCAGCCATGCTCAGATGCAAGAGGGGTGAAACAATGGGCAGTGAAGCAACGAGGAGTTGGAGTTGGGGCTGCTGTGCTTGTTAGGCCTAAGTCACATTTGTTCTACGGCGAGGATACGGCGGCCGTACGCCCTCTGAATTGACAGAAACGTGCGGCGGCCGCAGAGTTTCTGAGGTGGCCTCAGGGTGGCCCTACGCCATATGGCTATATTTTACAGGCCGTAGGGGGTCGCCGTGGAATTATAGCGTGGACTTATAACTTTTTTCATTTCTACGTTCGCCGTAGCAATTCGACAAGCCGAAACAAAAGAAGTGGTAAAAAAAAGAAAAAAGAACCCACTCGTTACTGTCCGTCTGGCCGCACGTTCGCCTTAGGGTCCCCCTGCGGTCGCCTTGCGGGCACCTTGCGTCTGCCTTGAAAATTCTATGGCCGCCGCAGGAACGCCTTAAGGTCACCGTGCGCCATCAAATCAAATACCGTACGGCAACCCCACATTTTCGGTCTCCACAATTTATAAATACCCCGTGCGGCTCCCCGAAAAAAAAAAAAAAACACATGTGACTGCTACATTGCGTGACCGTGGAAATACTGCGGCCGCCATATAATTGCTAGTGGCCGTAGATTTTGGAGACCCCACGGCCGCCGTGGCAAATGTGACTTAGGCCTTAGTTGCCATTTGCCCAACAAGGGACTGAGGAAAGTTCAAGAGTCAGGATGAGTAAACCAATGCACAGCCGCACACGGATGCCGGATAAATTCAGCACCGGCAGAAGGCTGCACCAATGCAGGAGAGCCTGACTGCATGACCACGCTGTTCCCGGACCCCACCTGACGTCTCAACCAAAGGGAAGACCACAAACCCCCACCCCATCAATTCTGTCCACTCTTTTGTCTGTCTTGTGTCCCTGAATGAGTCTGCTTGCAATTAGTTTAGTTCAAGGCTTAGGCGAGGTACCGTTTCCATCTAGTTAAGTATGCCAGTGGGTTTCTGTTTCTATATTTATATTTGTTGTTCCCTTTGTCCCCATCCTAATTATTTATTAAACCTGTTACTTTTAAAGTGTATTCTCTGTGCATATTCAGCTGCGGAATCATCCTCCAGCGTAACCAAATTCCCATTGAAGCCGTACGGGCATGCTGAAACCACAGCACGGCAAAATTAATGAATCTAAACTGTACCAAACTGCGGATTTGCCATGTGCACAGATTGCCCCTGCTCGGCATCTTGGGAGTTCATCTCTGGCAGTCTAGCATCAGCTGTTACAATAATATATCTCAAAGTTGTACAATAATATAATCGCAAACACTGTCTCCTTACAAAATCCCCAAACTGAATCTTCACTGAATAAAATGTTCTTTTAATACTCTGAACATAAAAAATTGCTTTAAAGGGCCTTACTCTCCATTCTCCTTGCTACTTACTCCATCAGGAACAACACATTAATTCTTCTTCCTTCTCAAAATTTCTGCTCTACTTTTCCACAAGGCATATTTCCCAAAAGCTCCCCCGTAGCTGTGTATTGTACCGTCCTCCAAACAGTGACCACTCCATCTACATGTCTCTCCCAGATGACATGGACCGACTTTTCAAGACTCATCCTAACTCTCTTCCTCGTATGTGGTGATTTCAATTGTCACCATGCTAATTGGCTGGGTGTTGATACCTCTCTCACCAACCATAGCACTTCAGCAAAGGACTTCGGTAACTCCATGGGACTGACGCAATCTGTGAACTTGCTTGAAACAACTTGCATTGTCCTCTTGGAAGGCAAATCAATGGAAGGCAATCTCAGATCTTTCCACAAAGCCCACAACAAATGTGTGTCCACTCTGAGGAGAGGTAGAAAACGACATCTGTTCAATGTCAAGATTGAACTTTCAAACTTGTCTCCCTCCTCTAAAACTTGGTGGCACCTTGTTAAGTCTGTCTCTGGAGTATGCTCCCCCTCCATCCCTTCCCTCACTTCAAATGGCACCACTCTGCTCGTGAGAAGGCCGATGCTGTAATTCTGTGGTTCTTCCAAATCATCCCTAACCCTTATCTGTACACACCCTACCCAGTTGTACCCAACTGCCCCTGTACTCTATGTCTTTTGCACTTGAGAAGATGGAGAAGTTTCTTGCAACCCTCGACTGATTCACCAACTGGACCAGATGGCATCAGCTCACATGTTCTAAAAACCTGTTCTACTGCTCTTGCACTCCCCCCTCCTGCCCATTTTCCCAAGGTCATATTCCATCTGCTTGGAAGTCAGCCAACATCACAGCATTACATGAAAAAAAGGAATAGGATTCACTCGACCTGTAGCTTATCTGGGTCCTGGCCTAATGTTGTAACCCAAATTTGGTAGCCTTCTGATTGGTGGGTGTGTAGAAAAAGACTTTTGAAGGAATTTACATGATTTTCCCAAGAATTTACCAAGTCGGCCATTTTGACACACTTCCGGTCATGTGATTAGCATGACCTCCACAATTTAAAATTCCTACCCTGGTATGGCCTAATGTTGTCGCCGAAATGTGGTCGCATTCTGATGGGTGGGTTTGGAGAAGATTTTTGAAGAAATTTATTGTCAACCATTTTGATCTACTTAAAATCACGTGACCGGAACGAGCTTTGCAAACCCTGTTACCAGTCAGGACAGGAACATTGCTGCCAAATTTCAGCCGGATTGGCCCAGTGGTTTGGTCGGAGAAGTCGAAATAGGAAACGGACGGACGGACAGTGCGAGATGACAATGCCTTATCTGGAATTTAACTTCCAAATAACCTAAAAATGTGCAAAAACCACTCCCATTAACTACAGACATTAATTTTTAGCTTGCTTCCATTCATCAGCAAGATCATGGAATCCATCATCGCAGTTGATATAAAATCATCCCTTTTCTCCAACAGCCTCATCTGATTCATACCTGGTCACTACCTTGGACATACTGCTTCCACTCTGGCATTCTGCCATGCTCTCCAAGCTCTCTACCTACAGCATTCAAGGCGAACTCCACTCTGGGGATACTGATTTCCTCCAATCTCGGAGCCAATGTGTGGCTGTCAACGGCTAGAGTGCCTTGAGTCAGTGTTCTCAGCTCAATCCTATTCCTAATCTTCAACAATTTGTCTCTTGAAAATCCTCTTGATCTCTTTGCTGATGCCTCCATCCACTGCCATGACATCCCTCATCCTTCAGATAGACAGGCAGCAGACTCTTCCCTCTCTTTAGACCTTGACAAAAATTGCAAACTGGTCAAATCGACCAGTAACCGTCACACGATTTTGGGCCACAGTTTTCAAGCAATCGTTCTGAAATGTTTTGTGTACGTAGGTGACTGGCCAAGGACAGCAACATTTAAATTTGGTGAAGATCCAAATCTGGATCTGGATCTGAGAATTTATAAAGTGATTCTTCAGCATTGAGATCGGGCCAAAATGGATATAGAGCACAATACCTCAAAAGGTTTTGGACGGATTAGGACGAAACTTGGTGGACAGGTTGGGTGTATGACAAGGAGTCATTGATTCGATTTTGGTGAAGATCCGAATCCGGATCTGAGAATTTTTCAACTGATTCTTCACCATTGAGAGACAGGGCTAAAAACGATACTGCATGACATCTCAAAAAGTTGTGGAACAATTAGGATGAAACTTGGTGGGTACGTTGGGTGCGTGACGAGGAGTAATTCCTTCGATTTTCGTTAAGATCTGAATCCGGATCTGAGAATCTTACGTGCTTCTTCACCATTGAGATGTGGGGCCAAAAACGATGTATATCATGATATCTCAATAAGTTGTTGACGAGTTTTGACAAAACTAAGTGGATGAGTTGGATAGGCAAGGCAATTCAATTTTGGTTCAGGTCCGGATTCCAATCCGACCTATCAGTGGGATACAAAACGTAAAATGTTCATCCTGGTGGAGGTATGCACTCTACCAAGTGCCGTTCCGGTTCACCAAATATCACTCCATGAATGATTTTCCATTTGTTACTTACGAAAATCGAAGATTTTTCAAGTACTGTATATTGGTTGGTTGCATGCGTTATTCTGTCCGTTTGTATGTTTATCGCCTACAGGTCACAATTTTAAACCAATCTTCAAGAAACTTCACCACATGATAGAGTTCATCATAAGCAGGAAGCCTATTGTTTTTGAGGTCAAAAGGTCAACAACTTTATCGAATTTGTATAATCCTCAGTTTTCATTTGACCGACTTGAAATTTGAACAGATTTGCATATCTGGTCACTGAATTCAATCAATTATTTTTAAGGTAAACATAGACCAACAGGTCAAAATAGGCCAATAGGCCAATTTTGGCCAAATTTTCTAAAATTGTCAATTTTCATCCGATAGTTTTGAAATTTGAAGAGGATTTGCATATTTGGTCATTGAATTCAACCACCGATTGTTTTTGAGGTCAAATTTGTTTTATGGATTCCGCAAGCATCATGCTCTGCACGACATCTTTCTTGTTCCTCTTTTTCCTGCCTGTGGAATCAAGTTCCACATTCTCTTCAATCTCATTCAACCGTCCAGGTCTTCAAGACGGCTGTTCACTCCTATCTCGGATCATCCCTCATCCAAAACCATGATCTTTTCCACACCTGTTTAACCACCCCACCCCCAAATTTCCAGTTTATCCTTTCTGAGAGTTTTCTTCTCCATCCATCTTATTCACCCTCTGCATTCTTCCCTACCCCTCATCTGTACCTGCATCCCTTGTTGTCAGTCTCCGTATATTTTGTCCCTTGGCTCTGCTGTTGGTGTTTTCCCCCATTCTCTTTCTGCTGTTCATTTTGCTCTGTTGCGTCCTGATCCGTCCTGTGTTCTTGCTCTTTCACGAGCCTTGACTCTGAAAACAAAAAAAACATCCATCTCAGTTGCAGTGTGAAAAACGTGTGGAGCGGGAGCTAAGGTTACATGGTGTTTATCGTGTGAGAAAGGTGTCTTTGGCTTGGTGTATGTGTAGATGACAAGCAATTTAGCTTTCTAGTTTGGTTACCAGTACAGAATGAGTTAAAAAAACAAACAGTGAAATTACATTTTTGCCTTAAAGATGCTTAGCCACATAAAACAGGGAAACTTCGCCACCTGTGGGTTACTCCGGCAACTGGTCGAGGGTTCTACAGGTAGCCGTCTATCGTGAATTATGTTGCTTATGTCATGTGAGAATACAAGGTGAAGGTAAGAGAATGAGCAGATAAAAATAATATGATAATGATGAGAGATGCAGAAAGAGGGTGGAAGCTCATCCACTTATTATGTACAAAAGTGGTGATGTCTCTGTGCCTATCCCACTGTCCTCCTATGAACTTCTCCCTTCTGAACTCCTTGCACCACCCCCTCCATCCCTCACCCCACACACATTTCTCCCTTCACATCACATGTTCGGCTATTTGCCCGCACCGTGGGGAAATGGGATTTTGCGATCTCTTCTGTGTGCATGTCTGTCCAGGCTATAATCTTTTTTTTTTTTTGAACCACTTGAGCTTTTGTCGTTAAATTTTCGGGAAACCTTTATTATGAGAATAGAGAGAAGACTAATTAATAATTGGGTCAAAATGTTAAGGAGTAAAGTTACAGTCAGGTCAGGTCAGGTATGGGAGCATGCGCTGGAGCAGCTTGTCGCTGCATCCACTTTCCGCCGGTACTCCAGGGGCCTCCGGCTGGCCACCCCCCAGGCAGATGCCTGGCCCATCTCCATCTCTTTGAGATGCTGATCAACCTGCTGCAACCACGAGGCACGTGGATGGCCCCCTGGCCACCTCCCTTCACGAGGCTCCCTTGTTGAGAGAATCTGATAAGCAGGATCAGCATCAGGAAAATGAGCCACATGTCCATAAAGCTGCAGTTGATGCTCAGACTATACAGGTAATAAATCTCGTCTGAGTCTATCTCAGCAATTGCTCATCGCACAACACAGTCTGACCGGCGATAGCCAAGGATTCTCCGAAGAGACCTGGTATCGAATGAGTTAAGTCTACATCTCAGATCCCTGGTCAGAGTCCAAGTCTCTCATCCACTGGAAGCAGCAAGGACTTAAAGACTCGGACTTTCGTCGTCCTGCACAGATACCGACAGTGCCGCAACCGATGATCCGGTGAATCCATGACTCCCCAAGCCCGACCCAGACGTCTATTGACCCATGGCTCACAATATCTCTCCATGACCTCAACATCCTCACTACAAACATGTACAGAGAAAATAGCAGCATCCAATATGTCATTCCATCCATCAGGACCATGCTCTGTGCAGAGCATTGGTGCTGCCTAAGCAGTCTCCTTGGCAATTGGGAATAATCCTGGACGGGTCGCCACTCCGACACAGGATACCAGCAAGCTGGCACTCATTTTGCCGATGTCAGAAGGATGACAGGCACTCAACCCCACCTGGTATTACTTCAACAGCAGAGTGGGATTTGAACTCAGGATCCTAACCATTAAGCCAACACCAGGCATAAGATGTCATTGAAAGCCTGGATCATAATAGTTTTGACCCAGGAAAGCCGTAATCCCAGCGGCTACGACTCCTCATTCAGTGCCTCGAGGGCCCCCATAAGCATTTTCAGCGTCTCCGCAAAGATGACTTAATCATCTGCGAAATCAAGGTCAGAGATCTTGACATTCCCAAACGATGCACCGCAACTTCACTGAGAATCCTCCAGAGGGCATCCCGATTCACTGAACCAAATGCTTTGCAGAGATCAACATAGGCTGTGAGCAGCCCTACCAAAGCTATTGTTTGCGTTCAGTGAAGACCCAAATAGCAAGGATATGGTCAATCGTTGACCTCTTTGGTGTAAAGCCTGACTGCTCTGGGCACTGGCGCTCAAGCAGATGGTGGTGGTGGTGGTGAAACCTATCAAGAATTATCCGAGCAAAGACCTTGCCCGGCACTAAGAGAAGCGTCACCCCTCGGTAGCTGTCGCAATCCTCGCGATAATCCTTCCCTTTCCAGAGAGGGACAACAAGGCCCCTCTTCCAGTAAGTTGGGATGAAGCCTGTGTTCCAGGCAGAGCAAAGAACTGCATGCAATTTACATGAGTGCAGCATTTCCACCAGCCTTGAGAAGTTCAGCATGGATGCCACAGATCCCAGGAGCTTTTTTCCCCTTTCAACCAGTTCACCGCAGCCTGTGCTTCCACAAACGAAGGCGGTTCACAGTTTATTGGAGAGCCAGCAATTGGGACAGCATCACCCCTGATGTCCAACTCAACAGCTGTTGGGTCAGCCTGGTACAGCTGCTCAAAGTAACCGGCCCAGCGGGCCTTCACTTCGACCTCCTCTCTCAAGAGCCCAACACCTTCCACTCTAACTGCAGTACACTGAGGGATGGGCCTGGCAGAATGCAATGCGCGAATTCCTCTGTAAGCAGGACGAGAATCACTTGACCACAGGTGGTGCTCTACCACTTCACATATCTCTCGCACATAGGCATCCTTGTCCACCCTCGGTGCACGTACAGTTTTACACCTCAACTCCTGGACAGCTCAGCTCTACATTAAGCTTGGCCTTGCGACGATGGTCAATGGCATCCAGTGTCCCTTGTGAGACAAAGTATTTCTTTGCCTGATGGTGGGTTTCAAGACACCCACCGGCAACATCAACTCCACAACTCTTCACGATTCCCCAAAACACCCAGCGCTCCCCCCCCCCCCACCAAATCCCCACTCAGCCTGTTTGCAAACTCCTCAGCTACCCTCTCATCCTTGAGCTTGCCAACATCTAGCCTTGGCTAGGATGGTACCATTCTCCTGAATTTAAAGGCCCGGTCACACCTTGACGTTTTAGCCAACGTATGCCGATTTTTGAATTTTTTTTCTAAAACGCTGGCACACGTTGAATACGTTATGGGTAAGTTTTAATAACATTGAGAGCACGCTGAAAAACACTGCCATACGTCGTTGTACGCTGGCTTTTAACATTGTACTTTTTGGTTGTTCTCAAATTTTTTCATGCTTGAAATTTCACGACGTATGCCGGCGTATGACTCACACGTTCCGCTACGCTGGCCACAAGTTGTATGCACGGTCTGCGATCGTTGACAGACGTCAACACATGCTACTTGTAAGTTAATCATAAGTTGAGACACGCCGAGGTAATGTTTCGCGTACCCGAAACTTATTTCTAACCTATGATTAACGTGTTGTTGGCACGTTACGCGATCGTTGCCACACATCGACAGACATTACTTTTAAGTTACTCATAGGCTGAAAGACGTCGGTATAATGGATCGTCCTTGCGTCAGCGTCCACGGCCACGGCCAGGACACTTATGTGCAGCATTCTTCAAACTTTTCTTCGGCATGACGAGGATGTTCACACTTCGATGTCTAGCTTGGCTATGATTCCAATTGTCCATCGGCAGCGTCTATTTAAAATAGTCGAGTTTGAGCGATTTAACACGTTCAGAAGAAACGTTTCAAATTTCCAAACCCCAGCGTCAAAAAACAAAGGCGAGTGACAGCAATTTAAATCGTTCATTGTAAACAATGAAAATAGCAGAGTGGTACCGTTTAAAAGTCGTTGAGTGTAAAAAAAATCCAATTGTTGAGCGCAAGCGTCTACTTTCAATAGTGGAGATGCAGCCATTTAAATCGTTGAGTAGCAGCCTATGAATAGCAAACCCCACGTCACCGGCAAAGATAAACTGCCGCACGATATGGGTAAGTTAGGCTATCGTTGGGCATAGTTTGTGAACGCCGGCTTCACGATAATTATTCGTTGGTATATCGTATCTATAAGTAATCAAAGCGCTCTATGCACATTATTAGTTCATTGTGCATTTGTCCAACCCGTTATGAATAGACTTAAATTGTAAAAACAAGCTATAGCTCATTGTTGAAAAAGCCCCATAAAAAATTAGCCGCGAAGAACTTCGAACAATGGTGCAAAGATGTCTCCTACCCGTGGACACGCGGACGCAAGGACGATCCATCATAACCCACACCCTCCCCCTCACACTCACCTACTACTGCCAACATGAACAAACTACTACTAATACTAATACTAATACTAATACTGATACTGATACTGCTGACATGGACATCGACTCAAAAAGGACTCGAAAACACTGTTGGGTTCCCCTTTTATGAGCAGCATTTTTATATACCAATTCCCAAAACCGCTGGGAACACGTCATATGGCAGTTGTAACCGAGAAACACGTTAATTTTTTTTTGTCGACCGGAAGACGTCATTGGAATACGTCTACATACGTCGATGTGTGTTGGGACTACGTAAAGAATTGGTTCAAAGCACGTCAAACATAAGTTAGAAATAAGTTTCGCGTAAAAAAGACATTACCGCGAAGTGTTTCGACTTATGAGTAGCTTATAAGTAGCCTTTGTGGACGTGTGTAAGCGTCCACATATCGTGTGTAAAACTTATCCCCATCGCATGCGGAACGTGTGTCATACGCCGAGTACGTCGTAAAATTTTGAACATGTTTAAAATTTATTGACGTACTCTACTTACTACGACGTAAGATAGCGTACTTTAGCGTTCTACTCACGTATACCAAACTTACTCATACCGTATTTGACGTGCCCCAACGTTTTAGACACATTTTTCTTAGGTCGGCATACGCTGGCAAGATCGCCAAGGTGTGACCGCGATGTTGACACTTCCATTTCTACGGCAGTTATGATTCGAATCGTTGTGCGTCAGCCTTTTAATAGGCTACGTCACGACATCGGCGGCGATGCGTGCAACGCGCTATGCCTAAGTTAGACTATCGTTGGGCATCGGTTGTGTAGGCCGACAACAGGTTCAGCATTCGTTGGTATAAGTTATCTATAACACAACGAAACGTTCTGTGTCCGTTACCAATGCGTTATACATAAGACCAAGTCGCTATGAATACGTCCGAATCTTTAAAAAAAAACATCAAAAGTTCAACGTAAGCCAGCGTTTTACATACATTTTAATACGTTGCCATCGCTGGCTAAAACGTCAAGGTGTGACCGGGCCTTATATTAAGCTGCCACTTCAGAGTTTCTACAATGAGCGTGTGGTCGGTGTTGAGGAAATGAGCATTCCAGTGGACCCTGCAGTTCTGAGTCATTCTCCAGCACCCATAAAAGAGCACATGGTCAGTCTCCTTTGCCACACCACCAGCGTTGGAATACCAAGTCCAGCGATGAGACTGGGTGTTGAAACCATAAACCAGCCACCCTAAGTTCACGACTTCTTGCAAAATTAAAGAACTTCGTGCTATTCCGGTTCACAGTCTCAGAACCATCCCTATCAGTGCCATTCGATGCAATGAAATCCCCCAAGACCAGAAGAGTATCTTTCCTGTGGCACCGATCAACCACAGAATCGAGCGTGGCATAGAATGCGTCCTTCACAGTGAGACCACTCACCTCAGTCGGAGCATATACAGAGACTAGGGAAACGACACCCAAGGAGTGACGAATCCCTTCGTCTCATAATACGCTCGTTGACCGGTGTTTCCTTCATTATCATGGGAGTCAGTTTATTGGACAAAGCTAAGTCAGTTTATTTTTACGAGTCAGTTTATTGGACAGGCAGTTATTTTTGCAACTCCTTGGGTCTGGTAACCATCAGAATGACCAGACCAGTAGTATGTATAACTACCTACCATGATCTCTCCACTATCTGGTCTCCAAACCTCAGAGTGTGCTGCATTATCAAAGTTTAAATGCTGGAGCTGAAATTATAACAGAGACAGGTGTTCATCCTCTCTTTGGGATAGGATATTCCAGGTACCCGCCTAAAGGGACCGACTCAGTTTAACTCGAGGAGACCACCGTCTGGTGGACGACACCTCAGCACCACCCGTACACACACCAATGCATTACACACATGGTTACCCCATGGTTCCCCTCCTATCATCAAAGATTGGGGTCCCAAAGGCTTTGCCCCAATCCCATCATCCAGAGAGCTGCCCTGCGAAGGGCAGCTGCACAGGAGGTACTCATGGAGTGGGTTTTCAGTTTTCTTTGCGTTTTACGGAATGAAGTGTTTTATGGTGGCCGGAGTACAAATCCTGCCGCCAACCTCCTAGAAAGAGGTAACCAACTGCAGGAAGACGTCCACAGACACAGTTGGGCACCAGATATGGATGTCCCATGGCTCACACCCTTTGACAGGTTTTGTTTTTAATCCTGCCGGGTGTCCATATCGATGCACCCTCCTCACCAGAAAGCCTGGTGGGGGAGATAGTTTAGTCGCCGCCAACCCGACCATGAAACAGGATAGTACATGTTTACATGGTGCTTGTATAGTAAGTCACAGATTTTGTTTTCCTGTTCATCAATTCCCTTTATTTTTGTGTCCAACTGTAGACCAACAGCATACAATGTATTGTCCATTCATTGCTTATGTTATGCTCTGTAAGCACTCTTTGATGAGCTTCGATTTTGTTTCCAAAAGAAAAAATATCCTGGCTGGATGATTGTGGTAGGAGTGAGAAGAGGTCAAGAAAGTTGGAAAGAGGTATAAGTAAGGAGATCGAAGTAAAAGGTTATGAGGGTTTAGAAGTCAGGGTCTACCGGAGTGCTCAGTTCCTCAATACTGACCACAGGCTTGTTGTAGCAACTCTAAAGCTGCAACTTAAATCCTGGAGAATGGTACCATCCCAGCCTAGGCTGGATGTTGCCAAGCTCAGGGATGAGAGAGTAGCTGAGGAGTTTGCGAACAGGCTGAGTGGACACTTGGGGGGTCTGGGTGCTTTGGGGGGTCCTGAAGAGTTGTGGAGCGCCTTCAAGACCACCGTCCTTGATGTTGCCGGTGGATGCCTTGGAGCTCACCGCAGGGCAAAGAAGAATTTTGTCTCTCAAGGGACACTGGATACCATTGACCAGAGTCACAGGGCCAGGCTGAATGGCGGAGCTGAGCTGCTCAGGGAGCTGAGGCGTAAAACTGTACGTGCACTGAGGGTGGACAAGGAGGCCTATGTGCGAGGAATCTGTGAGGGGGTAGAGAATCACCTGTGGACAGGTGATTCTCATCCCGCTTACAGGGGAATTCGCACATTACGTTCATCCAAGCCCATCCCTCGGAGCACTGCAGTTCGAGCAGAGAGTGGTAGGCTCTTGACAGAGGAGTCTGAAGTGAAGGCCCGCTGGGCCGGTTACTTTGAGCGGTTGTACCGGGCTGATCCCCCAGCTGTCGAGTTGGACGTCAAGCGTGTTACAATCCCTGTTGCTGACCCTCGAATCAACTGTGGTCCACCTTCGCTTGTGGAAACACGGGCTGCGGTGAACCAGTTGAAACGGGGCAAAGCTCCAGGGATCTGTGGCATCCATGCCGAACTTCTCAAGGCTGGTGGAAATGCTGCACTCGCGTCGTTGCATGCAGTTTTGTGCTCTGCCTGGAACACAGGCATCATCCCAACTGACTGGAAGAGGGGCCTTGTTGTCCCTCTCTGGAAAGGGAAGGGTGATCGCCAAGACTGCAACAACTACCGAGGGGTGACGCTGCTCTCAGTGCCGGGCAAGGTCTTTGCTCGGATAATTCTTGATAGGGTTCGCCACCATCTGCTTGAGCACCAGCGTCCAGAGCAGTCAGGCTTTACACCAAAGAGGTCAACGATTGACCGTATCCTTGCACTTCGTGTCCTCACCGAACGCAGACGAGAGTTTCGGCAGGGGCTGCTTGCAGCCTATGTTGATCTCTGTAAAGCGTTCGATTCAGTGAATCGGGATGTCCTCTGGAGGATTCTTGGTCTTCGTGGGGTGCCACCAAAACTGATCGATCTGATGTCTGAACTCTACTCTGGTACTGAGAGTGCTGTGAAGTGTGGTGGTACCATCTCTGACTTATTTCCAGTTGTTACTGGAGTTCGTCAGGGATGTGTACTTGCCCCCACACTTTTCAGCACTTGCATGGACTGGATTTTAGGGAGGATGTCGGAGAGATCAAGTTGCGGTGCATCGTTTGGAAATGTCAAGATCTCGGACCTTGATTTTGCAGATGATGCAGTCATCTTTGCGGAGACTTTAGACATCCTCTTGGGGGCCCTCGAGGTGCTGAATGAGGAGTCGGAGCCGTTGGGATTACGAGTTTCTTGGGTCAAAACTAAGATCCAGGCTTTCGGTGACATCTTGGATGCTGCTTTCCTGTCTGTGTCTGTTTGTGGTGAGGATGTTGAGGTCGTGGAGAGATTCACTTACCTTGGCAGTGATATTCATGTCTCTGCTGGCTGCGAGTCAGAGGTCAATAGACGTCTGGTTCGGGCCTGGGGAGTCATGGATTCACTGGATCATGGGGTGTGGCGCTGCCGGTACCTGTGCGGGAGGACGAAAGTCCGAGTCTTCAGGTCCTTGGTACTTCCAGTCTTGCTCTATGGGTGCGAGACTTGGACTCTGACCAAGGATCTGAGACGGAGACTTAATTCCTTTGGTACCAGGTCTCTTCGGAGAATCCTTGGCTATCGCTGGTCGGATTTTGTGTCCAACGAGCGGTTGCTGAGAGAGACTCGGATGAGATTTGTTACCTGCATAGTCAGTGAGCGTCAGTTGCGGCTGTATGGACATGTGGCTCGTTTTCCTGACGCTGATCCTGCTCACCAGATTCTCTCAGCGAGGGAGTCTCATGAGTGGAGGAGGCCAGTGGGCCGACCACGTGCCTCATGGTTGCAACAGGTTGACCATCATCTCAAGGAGATGGGGATGGGCCTGGCATCTGCCTGGGGGATGGCCAGACGGAGGCCCCTGGAGTACCGGCGGAAAGTGGACGCAGCGACGCGCTGTTCTGGCACATGCTCCCATACCTGACCTGAAGTAAGGGGAGAGACAAATCAAAATCGTATGAAGAAGGTGGGTTGGTGTGGGAGGT
Source organism: Eptatretus burgeri (assembly GCF_056783735.1). Lineage (NCBI taxonomy): Eukaryota > Metazoa > Chordata > Myxini > Myxiniformes > Myxinidae > Eptatretus > Eptatretus burgeri. Next base: position 45,134,596 of record NC_140976.1, read on the forward strand.
CAAAAGTTCTGCTGTATTTGCATACGCTATAAATATATAGTCCATCATTCATTTACACACATATTAAACAATTACACATCAGTGTAAGATGTTCATCAAATATTATATCTGGGCAGCCAATTTTTGAAGGATGAGGTGACCGAGATGTCCAAGACATGCATCCAGCCACCCACACTATCAGGTGGAGGGGGTGGGCCCAGGTGGGTGTGGTTGGGGGGGGGGGAGAGGGGAAGGAAGGTGGGAAGGTGGTTGGAATCTGGTCATTTTTTTGAGAATGTCGTCATATAGTTAGGACTTTATGCTGAAGATTTTTCAGTGCAAAATTTGTGGTTCAATGAAGAGCTGAAAAATGGTTTGAAGACCTCAATTTCTCTCTTATGTACTGGTATAAAAGGACCCATTATAGTGAGTTACAAAGATATTGTCCAAGGCTTCACATATCATGAGTGATTTTATTGTTTCTCATTATTCCCCATTTGTTGTAGACAATCAGTGCAGCATATTAGTGTAAAAAAAAACAAAAAACGTCCCAACACGTATGTTTATTGTATTTCTATCCAGATGGAGGACTTTGGGCAGTGCTGCCTCTCTGTTAACCACAGTGTTGACTAGGATCACACAAAGACCATACCAGTTGGGGCAAGCAGATTAGCTTCTTCCTGAAGGTAGTTAATGAGCCAGCTGGGTTTTCGGCAGCAATCCGATAGTGGCTTGGTTTTTCCAGAATGAAATCCTATTAGAGCAGCCTTCAGCCAGATTTGTATACACAACCTCTAAGATTCCAGTCCAGTGTCATCACCACAATGCGACCACTATCCTCACTGCACATAAAGTATTGAGGCTGTATGCTCTGATACCCTCCAGAAATAACAAAATTGACACTGGCCTTTTTGGATGACAGATCGTCAGGATCACAAGCATGGCTTTTGCACCTGTTTAATAGAGTCCTGTGTACCAGCTGAGACCAGTGGTTTTTCTGAATGCAAATTTCGTTGAGAGATGAATCTTTTCATTTTTCTCGCAACACAACTAACAGATGCATGGCTGGAGGGTGCCTTCCATTGGGCCCGCCCACTGTGCCCTTTCATCAGCCAATTACCGATGGTGCTTCGTCATTCCAGACATGCAGCGTCGGCATTTTTTCCCATTTCAAGCTTTGCCGATTAGCACGTGGTAACTGGCTGTGCCCAGCGCTGAGTTAATTGTATATCCACGCTGATGTGTTGAATATATTATGGCCGGTGGGTATTAATAATGTCCCCAGCTGTTTCAGAATGAATGACTGTGCGTGACACCAAATTGGGCAACTTCCCATTACAGGCGCAGTCAAAAGTTCCCCTTTCAGCCTACGGTAAATGGCATGCGTAAACATTATTCTCAACTTTTTTTCTCTCCAGCCTGAAAGAAACAGAACAAATGACGGTTAAAGGTTTGTTCCGGTGATTTTTGATGCATTACTAATGCAACTCATTGCACAGACTCGTGGAAAACAGAAAAGCACACAGCACTTGGCAAATATATTTTAAATATAAATAAATAAATGAGAACAGCACTTGGAAGAGTGCAGTCTCACCTTTTCATTTTTCTCGCAACATTCTCCACTAAGTTGGACGCTCAAGCTGAAGAAAAATTCCATAGTTAACGGAGCACGCTACTATTATGACCCATATATATAGAGATTCACACAAATTATATTTTATTTGGTTCCTCCAATTAGTACCAGCAAAAATGGCTTGCCACTCCCAAAAAAAAGTCAGCTTCGAGCGCACTCGTCTGCTCTCCCAAGCACCACTCAGCTTCGTATGCATCTCACTCTTCTGTGAGCACTCTCTCAGATCGTCCACTCCAGATGAGATATTCACAAGTTGATCTTTTTTTTCCGTTCCAGACGCTCCTGAACATCCTCTTCATCCTCCTTGCTCGCGTGTTCTCCTTAGATCTTTGTTTTTCCATATTATAAGTTAGAAAGCCAAAATATAACTTCTAAATGATGTTATCATTAATAAACCTATAATTTTGAAAACACAGTATATCAGTTATCAGAATTATCACGGAACAATCTGGTCCACATGAGATGAGAATACCTCCTCTTCTTCCTCTTCGCTCACATATTCTCCATAGATTTTTTTTTCCATCTTATAAGTTATAATAGAACATAAATTACAATGTTATCATTTATAAACTGAAGTTTGTGCACTTAAATTTTTTAATCACAGTGCAGTATACAATTTATCAGAATTATCACAGAAGAATCTCACCTACACAAACTTAGAAAACCTTCCACCAAAAGCCTCTGTTGTGTTAGTACGCTTTTGAGCTTTCAGAGCATCTTTGCGGTATGCATTTAGTGTTTTTTTTATTTTTTTACTGCACATGAGTACCTGAGTACCAGTGATATAAACCCCTGCCTGTTTCATCATCTGTATCATCCATGCACCCTAGTACATCACAAACATTGCCATTATTCATAGCTTTATTGATTATTAGGATATCTGACAACCACTTTTGTGCAAATAAAAGCTAAATTACATTGAGGAAGAGAAATATGAGAAACAATTCAAACTATATTCCCCATAGGTAGTCGATCCTATGAATGAAGTTTCGCATCAATCTGTTTGAGCGGCTCTGGTGAAGAAGATTTTTTTTTACATTTTTAATTTCAATCCAATATGACCGCCAGACCACGTGACCGATGACGTCACAAGTTTAATTCTTCACTCACATCGGGTCAGAGATTAGATATATGAAGTTTCAGATTTTTTTGGATAACGA
>NC_140976.1:45149867-45209867 GCF_056783735.1 Eptatretus burgeri
CCAGAGCTGCCTGATCGGCATTAAAGTCGTCCAACAAATGGGCCTGAGTACCGAGGACCTCATACCTGTATCCATGACCATGAAGGCCGCAAACAACAAAGGAATTCGTATCCTCGGAGCCGTGGTAGTCAGATTCGTCAGTAACAGTGACGACGCTCAGAGATTGGAGACGCGCCAAATCGCGTACGTGACGGACTCTTCAGACCGCATATTCCTCTCCCGCACGGCCTGCATGGACCTGGGAATGATCTCGGACAGATTCCCGACACTCGGAGAGGTGAATCTGACGACCTCGGAATTGTGCGACTGCCCGCGACGCGCGGAGCCGCCGACCAAGCCGACCGCACTCCCCATGCCAGCGACCGAGGCCAACAGAGAGGCACTACAGTCACATTTACTCAGGATGTATGCTCAGAGCACATTCAACACGTGCCCACACCAGCCACTACCGAGAATGACCGGCCCGCCACTACGTCTTATGCTCAGTGAGAACGCGACACCGGTTGCCCATCACACTCCCATCTCCGTGGCCATACATTGGCAAGATGAGGTAAAAGCAGGCCTCGACCAGGACGTTCGGCTCGGCGTGTTGGAGGAAGTACCCATCGGCACGCCGGTGACATGGTGTCACCGCATGGTAATTTGCGCGAAAAAGAATGGCAAGCCGCGACGCACCGTCGACTTTCAGGCCTTGAACAAGCATGCGTTCCGCGAGACCCACCACACCCAATCCCCGTTCCACCAGGCGAGACGCGTACCTAACGGGAAGCGCAAGACAGTATTCGACGCATGGAACGGTTACCATAGCGTCCGCCTACACGAGGACGACCGCCACAAGACGACCTTCATCACTCCATGGGGGCGCTACCGGTACCTATCTGCCCCACAAGGGTATATGGCATCGGGGACGGTTACTCACGACGATACGATGAGATCGTCGCGGACATTGGTAACAAGACCAAGTGCGTAGATGACACGCTACTATGGTCAGACACGATTGAGGGGAGCTACTTCCAGGCGGTCCAATGGCTGGATATATGCGGCCGGAATGGAATCATCCTCAACCCAGAGAAGTTTGTCTTCAGCGCACCCACGGTGGACTTCGCGGGCTTCACCATCACCATGAACGACGTGCGACCGTGCAGCCGCTACCTGGAAGCAATCCACGATTTCCCACAACCGCGTAACATCACCGACGTCAGATCGTGGTTCGGGCTTGTCAACCAGGTGGCATACGCCTTTAGTATGGCCGAACGAATGCAGCCATTCCGGAAGCTCCTGAAAAGTGGAGAACGCTTCCAGTGGTCCATGGAGTTAGAGGACATATTCCGCGAGTCGAAAGACGTGATCGTACAAGAAATCGAACACGGTGTCCGCATATTCGACAAAACTAAGCCAACATGCATCGCCACGGACTGGTCGAAGGAGGGAATCGGATTCTGGTTGCTTCAAAAGCACTGCCGATGCGTGCCAGTTAGACCATTCTGCTGCACTGATGGATGGAAAATAACCCTGGTCGGCAGCAGATTTACACACGCGGCAGAATCCAGATACGCGCCCATAGAGGGCGAGGCTCTCGCAGTCGCGGACGCCTTGGACAAGGCGTGCTACTTTGTACTGGGCTGCGAGAACCTGATCGTTGCGGTAGACCACAAACCACTGCTGAAACTCCTTTCGGACAGAGCACTTGACGACATAGCCAACCCCCGCCTCAGGAACCTCAAGGAGAAGACCCTGCGTTATCGCTTCCGCATCATACATATCCCGGGCATGAAGAACAAGGCGGCAGATGCCATGTCGCGCAGGTCGGTTGGCACCACGCGACCTCCACTCATGAACCTTCCAGATGACAATGCCACCATAGCGACCCACCTCCAACCAAGCACGCACACCGACGTCCTGTCCCTCTTACGACAAACTGAGCTGGAGTATGACGACGACGTCGAGGAGGACAACCTGGCATGGTGTGCGGCGGGCCTCGAATCATTGCGATCAGTAACATGGGATCGCGTCAGGGAAGCCACCAGCAGCGATGGCGATATGCACATATTGGAGGGAATGACAATGAACGGCATCCCCGACTCAAAAATCGAGATGCCAGAGACAATTCGGGACTATCACCAGTACCGCGAGAACATTACATCGACAGATGGAGTGATCCTATACAAGGACCGAGTAGTCATACCACCCTCACTCCGCGGCGATGTGCTGAGCGCCCTACACGCTGCCCACCAGGGCATATCAATGATGACCGCCCGCGCAGAATCCTCTGTATTCTGGCCAGGCATGTCGGCCGACATCAGCGCCACTCGGAAAAACTGCGAACATTGCCACCGGATGGCACCATCACAGCCTGGAGCGCCACCAACTCCACCTATTCCGGTCATTTACCCCTTTCAGGCAGTGTGCTCGGACTTCTTTGTACACAGGGGTGCACACTACCTTGTGACGGTGGACAGATACTCGAACTGGCCGATCATATCAAAGTCGACGGGTGGCGCCGCCAGACTCATAAACCACTTACGTAGTGCCTTCGTGACGTACGGGACACCAGAAGAGCTCGCGTCGGATGGGGGACCGGAGTTCACCTCCACCGAGACCAGGTCATTCCTGCACAGATGGGGCGTACACCACCACTTGTCATCGGTGGCCTTCCCTCACAGCAACTGTCGCGCGGAGATTGGAGTTAAGACAATGAAACGACTTATTACGGACAACACCAGCCCGCAGGGAGAACTTGACACTGACGCTGTGCAGAGAGCGATACTACAATATCGTAACACGCCTGACCCTGACACGAAGATCTCCCCGGCAATGTGTGTCTTCGGCCGCCCGATACGCGATTTCATCCCAATTATCCCCGGGAAGTACAGACCGCACGACACTTGGCATGAGACCCTGAAAGCGAGGGAGGAGGCCCTCCGCAAACGTCATATCCGCACAGCCGACACCTGGGCAGAACACACCAAACGCCTTCCGCCACTTGCTGTAGGGGACCTAGTCCGCGTACAGAACCAGACAGGATTCCACCCAAAAAAATGGGACAAGACAGGCAGTATCGTGGAGGTACGCCAACACGACCAATACGTGATCAAGATCGACGGCTCGGGCAGAGTCACACTTCGGAACAGGAAATTCCTACGCAAGTTTAGCCCAGTTCGCAATGACCAGCTGCCACCCCGGTCTATCTATGATGATCTAGCAACCCGCATCACTGTACCTGCACACGTTGTAACACCGCAACTGCCTGACCTCGACAGCGAACCCGTGACATCTGCGACGCCAACGGGGCCCACGCCGGCACTGACATCAGTATGCACACCCCGGCGCAAGACGACACCCATTTCAGACACGCCAGCAGCACCAGGACGAGGCACACCGAGGCGCGCGATCCTTCAGACGCCACCATCGGCCCCTGAAACCCCGAGAGCCCCATCCCCACTGGGGCCCGATGTGACACCACCAGCACCAGCAATAGGTCAACGCCGATCCACCAGAGCGACCAGCGTGCCTGCCTGGCACAAGGACTACTCCATGGAATAGTCACACGATGGGCGATATAAACTTTTGTTCATTCATTAAACTTAATATTTTCTCAGCCTTTATCTATTAACATAATAAAGACTCGGAGGGAGATAGAGAACATTGTACTTTACGGTATTTCTACATATCGACGGTCCCCTGTGCCAGTGCGCATGCGCAGCCTGAGCCGGAGCCAGGGATGTTGTGGGTGTTTCAACCTGTTCAATACTTGTTTGATTATTGTCGTTCCACGCTAATAAAGTGGTCGAACAAATTGAACTCTGTTCTTATTTAACTTGCATGGACTGGATTTCGGGGAAGTTGTCGGAGAGAACTAGCTGTGGTGCATTGCTTGACAATGTCAAGATCTCTGATCTTGATTTCACTGATGATGCCGTCATCCTTGTGGAAACACTGGATGTCCTTGTACAGGCCCTCGAGGCACTGAATGAGGAATCTGAGCTGCTGGGATTTCGGGTTTCCTGGGTCAAAACTAAGATCCAGGTTTTCAATGACATCTTGGATGTTGCTATCTTGTCTGTAGCTGTTTGTGGTGAGGATGATGTGGTCATGAAGAGATTCACTTACCTTGGCAGTGATATTCATGTCTCCGCAGGTTGTGAGCCAGAGGCCAATAGACATCTGGGTCGGGCCTGTGCAGTAGGGGTGTACCACTTTTGCAAAAGTAGTTGCAAGAATGAAGCACTATGTGCCAATCGATTCCACTAGTGAAGTTAGGTGATCGACCAAAGTTTGAAAATTTTCCTGCCTTTTTTGACCGCGGGCCGCCATTTTGAAATTTCAGGAAAATCCATATTTTTGGAAATAATATTGATTTTTGAATATTTAAAAAATATATATATTTCTCTGTGATTAGATGGCGGCATGCACTTCAGTAGGCACCGTTATGATAGTAAGTACCCATAAATATTATTCAGAAACTTGTCCCGACATTTTGAGAAGGGGATGCCATTTTGGAAATTCAGTGAAAATCGTATATTTTGGGTATATCTAATGAAATATATATTTTTATTATTTGTGTACTTGCAGATAAACCTCGACTGACCAATGGTCAGGGCTCCTGTGGCTATGTGGGACAAGTTCGCTAGTTACAGGAAATTTTGCGAAAGTGCTAATTATTTGTGTGTCGTAAATGATCTTGCTGAAAGAGGAATTAAGCTCGTGTCTGACTATATTCATATGTGCAATGATGAGAAACAACGTCAAGCATTGCTAAAGTGCGTGGAAGAGCACAGGATGCTTTACCCAGACTATACAAAACAAACGCTATGTTCTCTATAAGATATCTGTGTGGTTGCTTGTTTGCTCGATTGTTATGTTGTCATATATGAAAACCATGTCGCTTAAAACATATTTGGTTGTTCTCATAATTAATTGATCATGCTCTCATTTGTCATTAAAATGTCTTTATGAAAACGCTGCTACTGATATTCTGTAAATGCCTAACAATGTGCCGTGCAATAATTGTCAAAATATGGGATTTTCAGTGAAATTCCAAAATGGCAACCCCTTCTCAAAATGTTGGGACAAGATGTGAATAATATTTACGGGTACTTACTATCATACTGGTGCCTACTGAAGTGTATTCGGCCATCTAAACACAGAGAAATATATTTTTTAAAATCAATATTATTTCCAAAAATATGGATTTTTTCCTGAAATTTCAAAAGCAGTCAAAAAAAGCGGGAAAATTTTCAAACTTTGGTCGATCACCTAACTTCACTAGTGGAATCGATAGGCACATAGTGCTTCATTCCAGCAACTACTTTTGCAAAAGTGGTACACCCTACTGTGCAGTCATGGATTCATTGGATCGTGGTGTGTGGCACTGTCAGTACCTATGCAGGAGGACAAAAGCCCAAGTCTTCAGGTCCTTGGTGCTTCCAGTCTTGCTTGACGGATGTGACTTGGACTCTGACAAAGGATCTGAGACGAAGACTTCTCCCTTGGTACCAGGTCTCTTTGGAGAATCCTTGGCTATCGTTGGTCATATTTTGTGTCCAATGAGCGGTTGCTGAGAGACTTAAATGAGCGTTGTTGCCTGTATTGTCCATGAGTGTCAGCTTCAGCTCCATGGACACGTTGCTCGATTTCCTGACACTGATCCTGCTCACCGGATTCTCTCAGCGAGGGAGCCACATGAGTAGAGAAGGCCAGCAGGAGGACTGCATATCTCATGGTTGTAGCAGATTTATCGGCATCTCAAGGAGATGGGGATAGGCCAGGCATCGGCCTGGGGAATGGCCAGACGAAGGCCCCTGGAATACCGACGGAAAATGGACGCAGTGATGCGCTGCTCTGGAGCATGCTCCCACAACTAACCTAACCTAAGCTTTTGACATTTACACATGGTACATGCTTGGGAGTTTCGTTGGTATGCATTTTTGTCTGTGCTGTTGCTGATGATTCGCCAACAAGCAAAGAAACCGGTCCAGCAGCTGGGTGTGTTTAGCATTTGGATTTTCATGTATGTCCTATTTGTGAACGTCTTTACAGCTGTGGAGGAACTCTGGGAAAAGTGTGAAACAGCAAAAGGCTCACTTTGAGTAGCCTTTTATGGTTGCTTTATGCAGATTCTTCAGCTATAAGAGCATGGAAAGAGTCGATATATTTTTAAAATCCTTGCCACCCGGGTTTAATTGGTTATTCCCTCCATTCACAGGTGAGAGATGTGAGAGGATCTTCGTTTTTCATATGTACACTCGCATATTTAATGAGGACAATGAAATATACAAATTTACTATCAGATGGGACAACCGGCTCAGTGTTCCTGATGGTCCACAGAGAATGATGAATGGTTGCTTTATGATGATGAATGGTATCACGATAATCTCTATATTGCATCATGTATTGCACTCCTCCATGAATATTATCATTGAGAGAAAAAAAGTAGGACCATCTGTCTGAAGCTCACCTGGATCAGAAGCAAGAGTCACTCAAACCACACTCAAACCCCTGTTAGACCCTGATTTTTTTTTATGCCGTGAACAAACTTTGGTACATCATGGGTGATGAAGGTTGCGGTGAAGTTTCATCAAAATTGTGTGTGTGTACTTTCAGAGAAGAGAGCAAATACCTACTTTGGGGGGTCAAATCCCCGTCCCCCATTGACCCATTTAATGAGCACAGATTTTTCTGCAGTTGATACACTTTGGTACATCAACGGTGATGAAGGTTGTGGTCGTTTCATCGAAATAGTGTGTGTAGTTTCAGAGAAGAGGAAGAGATTTGTGGGGAGGGGGGGGTCAACACACCCCATACCCCTTTGATCCCCTTAAATGAGCGCAGATTTGGAAGCGGTCAATAAACCTTCGTTAGGCATCAGATATGAAGCTTGTGGCCAAGTTTCATCCAAATCATGTGTTTGGTTAAAGCAATAATAATTACTGGTGTTTACGGACTGACTCACTGACTCACCTACGGACACTGCTCGATCGCATAAGCTCACCTGACTAAAGTTCACGTGAGCTAATAAAAATGGAAAGATGGGTAACATCAAGACAAAAGGAAGATTGATGATTGGGAATGAGGCAAGATCATTTGAGGATCGTCTCAATCCGTTTGAACCAATCTGTCCTTTCAAACACCATCACCAAAAAATATGGAAATGTCTGTTTATGGTTCTCATCTTCGGAGACTCTTATACTCGTATTCAATGCCATCCTTACAAGTGGAAGTGCGTGATCCAGCAATGTGTGACATCCCAGAGTGCGTCTTTCTCTTTCCTGCACGTTATCATTAAACAGAAAACGTCTCGCCACTAAACTTGTTGAATTTGGTTGAGATACATTGATTTTTGTATTAATTTGTCAGTTATTCAGGATACACTTGCACGTCTTGGGTGCCATTCACGACAGATTCTGTGAGTTGTAATTGAGGACAAAAAGGCAAAATGAATGAACATGTTCACAGAAACTTTGTGGATGTTGTGCTGCAAATGATGAAAAAGATATCGGCCAATACATTTGAAATATCGATCATGTCGCGTGACCCAGGGTATCATTAACAACAACTGAAAATGTTTCCATAAAATAATTATTTTCACTGCATAGAAGATAAAATATAACAAAGAAGCGTGCATTCTTCGTGTACCTGTACGCAGACCATGAACAAGGCTCATTCGGGTTCCCGGAAAGTGTGGAGGGGGGGGGGGGTTGAGAGTGAGAAGGGGTAAGAGTCAAGGGAATGAGGAGGGGTCAGTGTCATGGGAGGGGAGGGGTGAAAGCTATGGAGGGAGTGGGGTGGAGGATGAGAGGCATGGATGAGAGGGGGGATGTGAGAGAGTGGAATGAGTGTCACAGGGAAGGGGGGAGCGGTGAAAGTGAGGGCCGCTAGAGAGACGCAGAGTGTGCAAGGCTGCGGTGCGCGTCCCCCTCCGCGCTCCAGCGGTGAGGCTCCTAACTCTCCCCAGCCGCTCGGCCGTTACGGTTGGGGGAAAATGAATGACCCGAGCCAAGCTCCCGACCCCAGGGTGTCAGCGTGACAAATATTACACGCTGGCGGAAACGGGCCCGGCATAAATCATAATTGGCGGCGAGCGAGGGCGCGGGCGTAGCGCGCCTTCCCCCGCATCGATTTTGTGTCCGAAACGCGCCCCGGACGCGCTAAAACTTATGAGCCCAACTCATCAGCTATTCATGGAATTTGGTGCAAACTTTACGGAGCGGCAGCGCTCGCCTGACGTATGGGGAAATAATGGGGAATTAACAGCGGTGCATTTGTATGGGGAGCTAGAAGGCGATCGAAATCGCGATCGATTTCTCGTCCTCTTTCTTTTTCTGACTTGGGGCGCTGCGTGAGTTCAGAATGTCACGGACAAGTTTACATGCGACGTTCACTTCACGGGAATGGTCTAAACATGCGCGACATGATTGCTCGAAACCCGGACATTATAGAGAGCAGGACTGTCCTGATACTTGTGAATTAGATGTGCAGTTTATGTGTAAGTGCGGTGTGTACATAGAATGTCATGTGTGATTCACAGTGTGTACATAGAATGTCATGTGTGATTCACAGTGTGTACATAGAATGTCATGTGATTCACGGTGTGTACATAGAATGTCATGTGATTCACGGTGTGTACATAGAATGTCATGTGTGATTCACAGTGTGTACACAGAATGTCATGTGTGATTCACGGTGTGTACATAGAATGTCATGTGAGATGCATGGTGTGTACATAGTATGCCATGTGTGTAAATTGAACCTCATGTGTGTGACACATGGTGTACATAGAACATCATGTGTGTGATACATGGTGTGTACAAAGAACCTCATGTGTGAGATGATTGGTGTGTACATAGAACCTCGTGTGTGTGATGCACGGTGCACAAAGATTGTCATGTGTGTGATGTATGGTGTGTACATAGAACCTCATGCGTGTGATGCACAGTGTGTTCATAGATTGTCATGTGTGTGATGGATGGTGTGTACATAGAACCTCATGTGTGTTCTACATGGTATGTACAAAGAACATGTGTGACATGAATGGTGTGTACATAGAACCTCATGTGTGTGATGGTGTGGTGCGTGGTAGAATTTACACGTTTTTTTCTTCTCTTTTACGTGTTGGGCTTTTGGCTTGCCTTCTTTTTTGTATACATTGTCGAGGCTCGAATAAGAGCTAACACACAGAATATACAAGAAGGGGAGCAGATGACAAGAGGGGTGGGAGAGGGAAGCACAAAACAGTCGGGAGCAGAGACAGGAGACCTGTGGGAGGGAGAGGGATGGGGCGGGGTGCACGGGGTAAACAAGATGGACACTACAGGGACTTTGAGGAAGGAAAGCAGGGAATTTGAAGGTGAAGGAGATGAGTTTGGGGTGGATTAACGTCGGTAGAAAAGATCAAGGTTTTGGATGGGGGAAGAGATGAGATGGTGGTGAACAACTGTTTTGAAGACCGGGAGGGAAACCATGTACAGCTCATAAGGTAATTGTTACCATGCATATCTTACAAAGTAATTGTTACCGCACATATCTCATAACATAATTGTCACCGTACATATCTCACAAAGTAATTGTTACCGCACATATCTCACAAAGTAATTGTTTCCGCACATATCTTACAAAGTAATCGTTTCCGCACATATCTCACAAAGTAATTGTTACCGCACATATCTCACAAAGTAATTGTTTCCGCACATATCTTACAAAGTAATTGTTTCCGCACATATCTTACAAAGTAATTGTTTCCGCACATATCTCACAAAGTAATTGTTTCCGCACATATCTTACAAAGTAATCGTTTCCGCACATATCTTACAAAGTAATCGTTTCCGCACATATCTCACAAAGTAATTGTTTCCGCACATATCTTACAAAGTAATTGTTTCCGCACATATCTCACAAAGTAATTGTTTCCGCACATATCTTACAAAGTAATCGTTTCCACACATATCTCACAAAGTAATTGTTACCGCACATATCTCATAACATAATTGTTACCGTATATATCTCACAAAGTAATTGTTACCGCACATATCTCACAAAGTAATTGTGACCGCACATATCTCACAAAGTAATTGTTACCGCACATATCTCACAAAGTAATTGTTACCACACATATCTTACAAAGTAATCGTTTCCGCACATATCTCACAAAGTAATCGTTACCGCACATATCTCACAAAGTAATTGTGACCGCACATATCTCACAAAGTAATTGTTACCGCACATATCTCACAAAGTAATTGTTTCCGCACATATCTTACAAAGTAATCGTTTCCGCACATATCTCACAAAGTAATCGTTACCGCACATATCTCACAAAGTAATTGTGACCGCACATATCTCACAAAGTAATTGTGACCGCACATATCTCACAAAGTAATTGTTACCGCACATATCTCACAAAGTAATTGTTTCCGCACATATCTTACAAAGTAATCGTTTCCGCACATATCTTACAAAGTAATCGTTTCCGCACATATCTCACAAAGTAATTGTTACCGCACATATCTCACAAAGTAATTGTGACCGCACATATCTCACAAAGTAATTGTTTCCGCACATATCTTACAAAGTAATCGTTTCCGCACATATCTCACAAAGTAATTGTTACCGCACATATCTCACAAAGTAATTGTGACCGCACATATCTCACAAAGTAATTGTTACCGCACATATCTTACAAAGTAATCGTTTCCGCACATATCTCACAAAGTAATTGTTACCGCACATATCTCACAAAGTAATTGTGACCGCACATATCTCACAAAGTAATTGTTACCGCACATATCTCACAAAGTAATTGTGACCGCACAGATCTCACAAAATAATTGTTTCCGCACATATCTTACAAAGTAATCGTTTCCGCACATATCTCACAAAGTAATTGTTACCGCACATATCTCATAACATAATTGTTACCGTACATATCTCACAAAGTAATTGTTACCGCACATATCTCACAAAGTAATTGTTACCGCACATATCTTACAAAGTAATCGTTTCCGCACATATCTCACAAAGTAATTGTTACCGCACATATCTCACAAAGTAATTGTTACCGCACATATCTCACAAAGTAATTGTTACCGCACATATCTCATAACATAATTGTTACCGTACATATCTCACAAAGTAATTGTTTCCGCACATATCTTACAAAGTAATTGTTACCGCACATATCTCACAAAGTAATTGTTACCGCACATATCTCACAAAGTAATTGTTACCGCACATATCTCACAAAGTAATTGTTACCGCACATATCTCATAACATAATTGTTACCGTACATATCTCACAAAGTAATTGTTTCCGCACATATCTTACAAAGTAATTGTTTCCGCACATATCTTACAAAGTAATCGTTTCCGCACATATCTCACAAAGTAATTGTTTCCGCACATATCTTACAAAGTAATTGTTTCCGCACATATCTCACAAAGTAATTGTTTCCGCACATATCTTACAAAGTAATTGTTTCTGCACATATCTTACAAAGTAATTGTTTCCGCACATATCTCACAAAGTAATTGTTTCCGCACATATCTTACAAAGTAATCGTTTCCGCACATATCTTACAAAGTAATCGTTTCCGCACATATCTCACAAAGTAATTGTTTCCGCACATATCTTACAAAGTAATTGTTTCCGCACATATCTCACAAAGTAATTGTTTCCGCACATATCTTACAAAGTAATCGTTTCCACACATATCTCACAAAGTAATTGTTACCGCACATATCTCATAACATAATTGTTACCGTATATATCTCACAAAGTAATTGTTACCGCACATATCTCACAAAGTAATTGTGACCGCACATATCTCACAAAGTAATTGTTACCGCACATATCTCACAAAGTAATTGTTACCACACATATCTTACAAAGTAATCGTTTCCGCACATATCTCACAAAGTAATCGTTACCGCACATATCTCACAAAGTAATTGTGACCGCACATATCTCACAAAGTAATTGTTACCGCACATATCTCACAAAGTAATTGTTTCCGCACATATCTTACAAAGTAATCGTTACCGCACATATCTCACAAAGTAATTGTGACCGCACATATCTCACAAAGTAATTGTGACCGCACATATCTCACAAAGTAATTGTGACCGCACATATCTCACAAAGTAATTGTTACCGCACATATCTCACAAAGTAATTGTTTCCGCACATATCTTACAAAGTAATCGTTTCCGCACATATCTTACAAAGTAATCGTTTCCGCACATATCTCACAAAGTAATTGTTACCGCACATATCTCACAAAGTAATTGTTTCCGCACATATCTTACAAAGTAATTGTTTCCGCACATATCTCACAAAGTAATTGTTTCCGCACATATCTTACAAAGTAATCGTTTCCACACATATCTCACAAAGTAATTGTTACCGCACATATCTCATAACATAATTGTTACTGTATATATCTCACAAAGTAATTGTTACCGCACATATCTCACAAAGTAATTGTGACCGCACATATCTCACAAAGTAATTGTTACCACACATATCTTACAAAGTAATCGTTTCCGCACATATCTCACAAAGTAATCGTTACCGCACATATCTCACAAAGTAATTGTGACCGCACATATCTCACAAAGTAATTGTTACCGCACATATCTCACAAACTAATTGTTACCGCACATATCTCACAAAGTAATTGTTACTGCACATATCTCACAAAGTAATTGTTACCGCACATATCTCACAAAGTAATCGTTTCCGCACATATCTCACAAAGTAATTGTTACCGCACATATCTCATAACATAATTGTTACCGTACATATCTCACAAAGTAATTGTTACCGCACATATCTCACAAAGTAATTGTGACCGCACATATCTCACAAAGTAATTGTTTCCGCACATATCTTACAAAGTAATCGTTTCCGCACATATCTCACAAAGTAATTGTTACCGCACATATCTCACAAAGTAATTGTGACCGCACATATCTCACAAAGTAATTGTTACCGCACATATCTTACAAAGTAATCGTTTCCGCACATATCTCACAAAGTAATTGTTACCGCACATATCTCACAAAGTAATTGTGACCGCACATATCTCACAAAGTAATTGTTACCGCACATATCTCACAAAGTAATTGTGACCGCACATATCTCACAAAATAATTGTTTCCGCACATATCTTACAAAGTAATCGTTTCCGCACATATCTCACAAAGTAATTGTTACCGCACATATCTCATAACATAATTGTTACCGTACATATCTCACAAAGTAATTGTTACCGCACATATCTCACAAAGTAATTGTTACCGCACATATCTTACAAAGTAATCGTTTCCGCACATATCTCACAAAGTAATTGTTACCGCACATATCTCACAAAGTAATTGTTACCGCACATATCTCACAAAGTAATTGTTACCGCACATATCTCATAACATAATTGTTACCGTACATATCTCACAAAGTAATTGTTTCCGCACATATCTTACAAAGTAATTGTTTCCGTACATATCTCACAAAGTAATTGTGACCGCACATATCTCACAAAGTAATTGTTACCGCACATATCTCACAAAGTAATTGTTACCGCACATATCTTACAAAGTAATCGTTTCCGCACATATCTCACAAAGTAATTGTTACCGCACATATCTTACAAAGTAATTGTTTCCACACATATCTCACAAAGTAATTGTTACCGCACATATCTCACAAAGTAATTGTTACCGCACATATCTCATAACATAATTGTTACCGTACATATCTCACAAAGTAATTGTTTCCGCACATATCTTACAAAGTAATTGTTTCCGTACATATCTCACAAAGTAATTGTGACCGCACATATCTCACAAAGTAATTGTTACCGCACATATCTCACAAAGTAATTGTTACCGCACATATCTTACAAAGTAATCGTTTCCGCACATATCTCACAAAGTAATTGTTACCGCACATATCTCACAAAGTAATTGTTACCGCACATATCTCATAACATAATTGTTACCGTACATATCTCACAAAGTAATTGTTTCCGCACATATCTTACAAAGTAATTGTTTCCGTACATATCTCACAAAGTAATTGTGACCGCACATATCTCACAAAGTAATTGTTACCGCACATATCTCACAAAGTAATTGTTACCGCACATATCTTACAAAGTAATCGTTTCCGCACATATCTCACAAAGTAATTGTTACCGCACATATCTTACAAAGTAATTGTTTCCACACATATCTCACAAAGTAATTGTTTCCACACATATCTCACAAAGTAATTGTTTCCGCACATATCTCACAAAGTAATTGTTACCGCACATATCTCATAACATAATTGTTACCGTACATATCTCACAAAGTAATTGTTACCGCACATATCTCACAAAGTAATTGTGACCGCACATATCTCACAAAGTAATTGTTACTGCACATATCTTACAAAGTAATTGTTACTGCACATATCTTACAAAGTAATTGTTTCCGCACATATCTCAAAAAGTAATTGTGACCGCACATATCTCACAAAGTAATTGTTACCGCACATATCTCACAAAGTAATTGTGACCGCACATATCTCACAAAGTAATTGTGACCTCACATATCTTACAAAGTAATCGTTTCCGCACATATCTTACAAAGTAATTGTGACCGCACATATCTCACAAAGTAATTGTGACCGCACATATCTTACAAAGTAATCGTTTCCGCACATATCTCACAAAGTAATTGTTACCGCACATATCTCACAAAGTAATTGTGACCGCACATATCTCACAAAGTAATTGTGACCGCACATATCTTACAAAGTAATCGTTTCCGCACATATCTCGCAAGGAAATTGTTTCCGAACACATCTCACGAGGCAGTTGTTTCCGCCCATATCTCACAAAGTAATTGTGACCGCACATATCTCGCAAGGAAATTGTTTCCGCGCACATCTCACGAGGCAATTGTTACCGCATATATCTCACAAAGTAATTGTTTCCGCACATATCTAACAAAGTAATTGTGACCGCACATATCTCACAAAGTAATTGTGACCGCACATATCTTACAAAGTAATCGTTTCCGCACACATCTCACGAGGCAATTGCTACCGCACATATCTCACAAAGTAATTGTTTCCGCACATATCTCACAAAGTAATTGTTACCGCACATATCTCACAAAGTAATTGTTACCGCACATATCTCACAAAGTAATTGTGACCGCACATATCTCACAAAGTAATTGTTACCGCACATATCTCACAAAGTAATTGTGACCGCACATATCTTACAAAGTAATCGTTTCCGCACATATCTCGCAAGGAAATTGTTTCCGCACACATCTCACGAGGAAATTGTTACCGCACACATCTCACAAAGTAATTGTGACCGCACATATCTTACAAAGTAATCGTTTCCGCACACATCTCACGAGGCAATTGTTACCGCACATATCTCACAAAGTAATTGTTTCCGCACATATCTCACAAAGTAATTGTTACCGCACATATCTCACAAAGTAATTGTTACCGCACATATCTCACAAAGTAATTGTGACCGCACATATCTTACAAAGTAATCGTTTCCGCACATATCTCGCAAGGAAATTGTTTCCGCACACATCTCACGAGGAAATTGTTACCGCACATATCTCACAAAGTAATTGTTTCCGCACACATCTCGCGAGGCAATTGTTTCCACACACATCTCGCGAAGCAATTGTTTCCGTTCACATCTCGTGAGGTAATTGTTTCCGCACACATCTCACAAAGTAATTGTTTCCGTTCACATCTCGCGAGGCAATTGTTTCCGCACACATCTCACAAAGTAATTGTTTCCGCACACATCTCACGAGGCAATTGTTTCCACACACATCTCGCGAAGCAATTGTTTCCGTTCACATCTCGTGAAGTAATTGTTTCCGCACACATCTCACAAAGTAATTGTTTCCGTTCACATCTCGTGAGGTAATTGTTTCCGCACACATCTCACAAAGTAATTGTTTCCGTTCACATCTCGTGAAGTAATTGTTTCCGCACACATCTCACAAAGTAATTGTTTCCGTTCACATCTCGTGAAGTAATTGTTTCCGCACACATCTCACAAAGTAATTGTTTCCGTTCACATCTCGTGAGGTAATTGTTTCCGCACACATCTCACAAAGTAATTGTTTCCGTTCACATCTCGCGAGGCAATTGTTTCCCCACATATCTCGCCGCACATATCTCACAAAGTAATTGTTACCTAACATATCTCACAAAGTAATTGTTTCCGTGCACATCTCGTGAGGTAATTGTTTCCGCACATATCTCACAAAGTAATTGTTACCTCACATATCTCGCGTAGTAATTGTTACCACACATATCTTACAAAGTTATTGTTACCTCACAAGGTAACATTCTACATACACCTTGTAAGGTAACTATTACTGCACATACCTCATAGAATAACTTCCTGCACACCCATCGTAAGGTAACTGCTACTGATACCTTGCAAGGGAACTGTTACTGAAAATACCTCATAAAGTAACTGTTACCAACACCTTGTAAGCTATGTTACCACGTACACCTCACAAGGTAACTGTAACCACATACACCCCATAGAGGTAAGTATTACCACATACACCCTATAGAGGTAAGTGTTACCACATACACCCCATAGTGGTAATTGTTACCATCGAGGTAACTGTTACTGACATACACTTGTACAGGTAACGAAGCACAAACATCTTGTACATAACTGTTACCATGTACATCACGTGTATAGGTAATTGTTATACTACAAAGACCTCGTACAGGAAACTGTTACTGTGTACATCCCATACAGGTTATTGTTACCACGTACATCCCAATCGGGTAGCTGTGACCACATACATCCCGTACAGGTAACCGTTATACCGCATTGTCCTCAGAAGATAACTGTCACAGCTTACATGCCATCCAGGTAACTATCACCGCGCATACACCTTATACAGATAACTTATCGCTCATAGCACATACACCTTGTTTGCATCAATATTTACAACATATTCCTCGTGATGGCATCTCGTACTGTATACACCTCCTGCAGGTAATTGTTTTGTCTCTAGTGTGCAGGGCTTATGTATTACCACATACACTTCGTACATATAAGCATGACCACATACATGTCACACACCTGATAACTGTTTTGTCTCGAGAGTGTGGGATTTGTACATTAGCACCGACACATCGTACAGGTCTATTTCCTCATACACCCCAACCCTGTACAGGTAATTGTTACCCCATACATATTGTACAAGTGACTGTTAATGCATACATCTCATACAGGTAATTGTTTTGTCTCCAGTAGAATCTCTGTTGCCACCTTGGATGTCCTCACCATTCTCACCAATTTACATATTAGATGGACGGATGTGATGGGGGTAGATTTGGCACAAATGGCTAAAACAGTTCATCGTCTGGTTTTGTACGTGATATTGTTTTATGAAAGCAAGACTTGTCTGATGAGATTTGAAAGCAAATCTATCATGGCATTCACCTGCAAAACACCCACCTGGATTATTTGGATGAGAGTACATTTCGTCCGACGATGTAATAATTATAAAATCTGTATTGCCAATCCAATAAGATGCAAAATGACATCAGACGATAACCAGATACACCATGTTGTGTTGGGGTATCGGGGGAGGGCTTATTAGGTATTGTAAAGTAAGTACCTGATGGGAGATTATAGGGTATATTATCCATTGAAAATAACACAGTGGGGGGAGGAGGGGTGTTGCATATAGGGCTTAGCCTGACAGTCCGGTCTGTATGTCTGAGTGAGTGAGACCGCATGCAGGCAAACTTTAATATAGCATCCCTTCGCGGCCGACTTGCGTATTGCAATCCAATTAGCGATAAATAGTTCAACAAAGTCGTCTGAAGTAACAAAAACATTTTTATTCCCACACCTTTTGTAACAAACGGGGGGTGGGGGGGGGAGGGGAAGGGTATTATAATCAGCTCTGTTTGTCTGTCTGTCTATCCGTCTCGCATCTTCTAAACAGTTGGGCAGAAATTCACTAAACTTGGTAGTTCGGATCACCACATGGCACGAAGGTCCAAGAGCAGCATCATTTTTGGACCGCCAGCCCCCCCCCCCCCCAGAATGGGGTCAAAAGGTCAGACACAAATAAAAAGTAACTTTGAGCACAATTTTAATGAAACTTCGTACTTGCAATCAACGTTGGGGGACACATTAAATATGGAACGATTTTTTGCATTTGATCCCAAGTTCATGCCCCCCAGGAGGGTAGGGACTTTGGGTCACAGGGGTCCAGAACGGAAAAAAAAAATTAAACCAAAAATTCGATATTGGTTCATTCCCAGTGGAACTTTTTCCCATCTTTCAAATTTCCTTGATGTGGGAAGCTTGGGAATTTGCGATGGCGCATCATCGACTTCACTCTAGTTAAGGCGTTGCAAAATACCTGGAGGGGAGGAGATGCTCATTGGTCGATACACACTGAGTGGGATTTTCAAAGCACAATTTATTATCTATTTTAACAAAAAGTAACCATTTCCATACAGAGACTGAAAAGTGTTTCTTCTTTTGTAGATTTTGGGAAGAATTAGTAATTAGTGCCATCATCAATTTCTAAATAAATGATTGAGAAAAGAAAATCATTTTTCAAGGGCGTTTCAAACCTTGCGCTTCTTTGCACAATTATCAAAATACCGTCACAGGTATGAGGTTAGTCATGTGACAGCTGGCGGACACAGCAAAAGGAACACCCCACACAAAAATACTTGCCGGGTGACTTAACCAACTTATAACAGAAGCGGAACGGAGATCGGGAATCTGGACACCTGGAGCCTCGGGATTGGAGAGAAGAAGAAGAAAACAATATAATGATCACCGTTACCTGTCATTCCAAAAAACAAAGGATTTTAAATAGAACGACAAAGTTTAAATAAATTAAATCCCTGACCACCAATCACAGAAAGCAGCAACACCGGGATTTTCTTTTTGATTTTGTCTACAGATTCTATATTTACGTATTTATACTTACGGTCAGAGGGTAATCAGAGTAAATAAACGAAGAGGTCAAACAACACACAGATGAATGCAGGGTGGAGGTTAAGGTCACAACAAATGATGAGAAATTCAGGCTCTCACCTTACAAATGAACGGTACACTTCCAGTTCTCACCTGTTCAGTCGAATTGCAGGTAGTTTATATATTTCGTGTTCACAGCGATTCCACTTTATTTACTTTTCAGTTTTGAATTCTGGTTTCAAATGTGACATCACCGAAGAGGAGGTTTTCCCACCAAACAGAAGAGCAATTAGCCACGCCCCACACGATATACATCATCGTTCGTGTAAGAGTAAACGTCCGGCCGGCATTTAATACGTAATTTGCTGGAAAAAGACAGATGACGACAAATACAACTTCCTTGGCCGTCATGTATTGATGTTAACGGAGCAGCAAATCAAGACTTGCTCAGGTACTCAGCCACGCCCAAAGAGGTTTGTCAAACCATCATTGGAGACTAAACCTGTAGGATTCCTACAGTACATCTCCTCCAGGTTCAAAAATGAAACCACAAAAAGTATAAAACAAAAGAATATATATATATATATATATATATATATATATATATATATATATATATATATATATATATATATATATATATATATATATATATATATATATATGCTTTTCTCGTGACGATTCTTGCAATAAGTGAGCCAGGAATTTGTGCAACACCATGGATCCTTGGTAACCTTGTTTAGGGGGTAATCAAGTTGTGCATTTTGCCCTTTTCGGAGGACAACTTGTCCTGCCTGCTTGCGATTGCGCCCTGGGAACCTTGGTCTAACTATGTCACGACATGTTTACTGCAAGAAATTGTGGTATGCAGCCAGCTTCAGTTTATTTCAAGATGCTGAACATTAGTTAGCCTTGTTTTAACCCTATTCAGGCTGGGGGTCAAATTGACCCCACCTCTGTAAACATTTCGTGATTTCTCTGTAACCCCCATGAACAACCAAACAGTTTCTTGACCTTTCTTGGAAGTGTCACGCATTTTTTTGATTCCAAATTTAATATGCATAAAAATTTTGAAAACATGCATAAAATTTGCATACTTGCTTAATTAATAATTTTTTTTTATAAAAAAAAAACGACATTTTATCACTAATTCAATGATATAGGCATATTCTGAAGAATATTTTATATCCACACACCAAATTTCATGCCAATCGGACTTTTCATCTCCAAGATCTTCCATCTCTCATCTAAAACATGACAAGCAACAAGGATAAAACATACTTCAGTTCCTTGTTTAAGTGTGTTTTAGCTGAGAGATGGAGGATCTTGGATTGATACTGTGCATCCCCTGCCTTCTCGGTGGTATGAAGAAAAGATATGTGTAATATGAAAGATAAATTTTGAACGGATTTTGGAAATATCGCGTATGCAAGAAAAGTTACCGAGATGGTTGCCATGGCAGTAAATTCAGCCAATCACAGCCGTGATCTAATCAGGTTGAGATAATGTCATGAGGAAGAGATATCTGCAATATGAAAGCTAAATGTTCAACGGTTTTTGAAATATCGTGTCCACAAAAGTACATGGACGGATGATCCGTCGGTCGGTCAGACGGAACTCATTTTAATGTCCCCCGCCTATGACCTGTCGATGGGGTGGGGGACAAAAGAGCCAGGCCTGACTTGGGTTAAAGGACAGATCGATGGGGCTATTTTACCGTGTTTGATGGGTGCCGCCAACCAAGCTGATTATCTGCAAAGATAAGCTGACAGAATGGTGGAGAGGTATGCACATTTGCCTTTAAGCTGTCTATCCTGGGTTCGAATCTTGGCCCACGTATAAACTGTCATCCAGATGTTTCACGGGGAGGGCGATCTATTCCTGTGTTCCGTCTCTCGGACGGACGTTTCACTGGGCATCCCGTACACCGACATTAGTTGGACATCAAAGAGCCCAACGGTGTTGTTTGCAAAGAGTAGGCAAGCTATCGCCAGCATCGTGGCCAAATTCCAAATTACTGCTCTGACCCAGAGGGTATTGCATCAGCGGCACAGCAGCACGTGCCCTCGGCCTATGATGCTACCCTGCAGCCTTGTGCTGCATATGAAAGACGAAGAAGAATTTGCAAAGATTGGTGTAAGGGAAAACTACAGAAAGATGAGCACGATTTTGCTACTTAACTTCCTAAGCTCACAGATATTGCTGTTGTTATTACCCCATGTACATTGTGCAAAACTCGTTTAAGCAATTGGTTCACTTTGTGTTTGTAAACCTATTCCTATGATCGATTAAATTTTTCGAACACCTTAATTCCAATTGAATTTTACATTTTGAATACTGTAGAAAATGAATCTGAACACGAACCTGCAGTTCTATTTTGGCTCTGAGTCTCATCCTGAGTGTGCATGTGCACTCGTAGAATTGCAATCGCTTCCATCCATCTGTCACTCTGGTGGTCAAACAAAATATAAAATTATTCCAAACAGCAAGCTCACTGTTTTTGGTGACGTCATAAAGGACACAAACAACAAACATGAAGAACTAATTGAATGTGTTAAATAAGGTGGTGTAAAAGAATGTGCATCAAAAGCGGTAAACTTCCGATTCCATCGTTTTTTTGTTTTTTTCCCCCCTACGGCCTTTAAAACTTTTGTTTTATTTTAATTGAATTTTATATTTGAACACTGTGGAGCACAAAATGCCTTGTTGGCACTTCCAAAAACCTTCATTTTAGCAGTACTTGGGCAACATGTTATGCCGCTTCGACCAATCAGAGTTGCTGCGCTCTGCGGGTGGAGTAACAGCGAGATTCAAACAAAAAATGGCAGCGTCCAGCGATGCAACCACAGAGCTAACTTCGTCCAAAATACCTCTTTGTTTAGTTCATCTTTTTCTCAAAGATCTTTCCAAAATCATCAGTTTCTCCAAGAGGAGTTGGCAAAAGGTTCAGCTCTGGACTGCTCCCTGTTTGACCCATCGGCTTCGTACGGTTTCCATTATACCCGTGATTCAAAGTTCCCGAACAAAGCTAATATACAGATCATGCTCAGAAACGCAAAACAAGAGTTGAAAAGACTCTTCCCATGTCCTTTTTCTCAAGACCGCATGGGGTAAGGTGTTCTATGAACTGTCTTGTTATTGTTAAAAACTGATGCAGTCAACTTTGAACTTCTTTGGTAAATCTTAACACTGGTTATCAAAAATTATCAGTGTGATGATACCAGGTGTCATATATCCTCATTGGATCAAACAGTTAATGGAATATTAGTTTCTACCAATAAGTCTGCATACGTTTTTTAAACAACGTAAACTGTGTGACGTCATTAATGGTTAAATGAAGTATGGGGGAACAGCCAACTTTGTCGTGTTTCATTTCCAAACCTTTTATGAGATGTAAATGGGACTATAACAAATACCCTTGTGGATAGGCCTTACCTAGGTGAGTTTATCAGTGACAAAAGAATCAAAGCAGCACAAGGATGTCAGTGACCGTTCTAAACACGTGCATTTAAAGGAACAAATCAATCAGTGTGGGAGAAGCGAACGTAAACCGCCACACTGACACTGCTCTGAAAACAGTAAGTCACATTTTTCAATGTAATTTTGACAAGAACAAATGTAACAAACCCTAAAATCTTAAAATAATAATAATAATAACCCCCCAGAAGTCAGATGGGAAAGCAGGGCAGAAAGTGTGGACTTGGTTTAATAAAAAGAAAATAAAGAAATGAACAGAAAATTTGGCATTTCCAGAAAGTTTGATCACAAATTGCCGAAACGCGGCTCAGGGCACTCAACCGGTTTTAGAGAAGCAGCCCTTCTAAAGTTTAAAGGGGTAGCTGCTTCAAGACACAGAGTGACCTAAAACAAAGGCATAAGCAAGAATAGGCGACAACATCGTGCGTTCTCTATTCGTGCCAAACACTGCTGTCTTTGGAACGTACAGTTTGGTGATACTGGTGGGCAGCGTTTATGCAAAGTGCTTTGTCATTACAAGGCAAGATGGTTAAAAGGAAATGGTTTGTGCAATCTTAAGGTAAGGTTATCATTGTACAACAGCAGTCTCGGTAGCACTTGCTCACAGTTTCTGCGACACCTATTTGTAATTTTAGTAGTTGCAGTGACACAAGGGGTGGCAGGATGGCCTAGAGATATGGACACTCGCCTCTAAGCTGTCTCACCTGGGTTTAAATCCTGACTGAGCTATAAACTGTCATCTTGGTGTTTCACAGGAAGGGTGATTCATCAATGTGTGTGCCGTTCATCAGATGGATGTTAAACTGGACATCCTGTTTGCTAGGATTAGTTGGTGGACATCAAAGATCTCACGGTGTCCTTTCCGAAGAGTAGGTGAGCTATTGTCAGCACCATGGCCAAATTCCTGCCCTAACTATTGCTGCAAAAGCAATGGCAAACCACCCAATGTAATCCTTGCCAGAACCTGCTTCGGCAGAAACAACCTATGTGATAGATTGTGGAAGATCAGAATCGGAAGCGACATGTGGTACAGGGGAAAGACGTGTCAGCAGAAAGTGCTCCAAGCATGATTAGTCCATCGAATGAGAAATCAAAGTGGAAACAATACCGAAACTATTCATTGCACACACAAAGGTAGTGTTGGACCACAGACTGAAGACTAGGTAATGGATAGGTGTTTGTTTTTGGCCAACACCCGAAAGAAAGAAAGAAACACTTTGAGGAAAAGTCTGATTATTCATATCTGACTCTATAAGTATAATTTGCCAAGATTGGTTTGTGCAACAAATGAAAGAGGATGCGGTAGGAAGGTGAGAGATTCTACATCCATGTGACAGGTTGCCACCTCCTTGTTGTATGAGAATGATATGCTGAGTTTAAATCCAAGGGCAGGGAGTTCATCTTTCACTTTCCTGAAGTAGTGACAAACAAAGTGAAGCGGATTGTTCGCCCAATTTAACACTCAGAATTTCAGGACCCAATTTTTGCCACGGCATGCAGCTCTCATCTCCACCAAGTGTTAAATAAAGAAACAAGGTAGCTATGCAGGAACAAATTCCTCACGGCTTGAGGTGTGAGAGGGGTGGGGGGAGATGGGGGCATGAAAAAAAAAATCAAAAATAATTCCCTGATGACTTATGCAACATATAGAGTTAAAACCTGCATGATAGTTCGCAGGACATATCACACATTCCCTGCTTGCTTCCTCAGTCAGCAAGTTTGTATTCACATGCTCGAATATTTTACTGGTGCTCGAAGCACCTTTCCAGTTAGAGTTGCAGTTTCACCGGCACTGCTGCATATCTGAGAGATCTTACATGATGCCCAAGAAAGAAGTGGCGTTCAGTTCTTCCTGGGTCTGCTGATCCAAAGGTTTGATGTGGAGGTACAGCTGGTCCGAGGAGGGAAATCCTCACTGTGCAACATTGTCATTAAACGATTTAGAAGCACCCGCGGAACATTGTTCAATATAAAGGTCCAGCAGGCAGTGGTGTGCAGGTCAAGAGACCGTAACCGGCAATAGGGATGTAGTTTCTACAGCTTAAAAGGAGAGAAAATTGTTCAAAGATCTTGTGTGAACTGTTCAGGTTCTGATTGTTGCACAAACATCGTTTCCTCAACCCACTTCATCTAACGGCCCCTCTGCAACAAAACATATTTAAACCAACGTTTGCTCCTAAAATACACAAGAGTGAATCACTTTCAACAGTTCTCACTCAAAAAACAAAAACCTGAGACCTAATATTGAGCAAAGGCTCAACGTCCCAGGGAAAAAATGGATCACCGTGGTTCCTGCAGGATGGTGACCAGTTGCTTTGCTGCCTTGGCAATGTCATAAGAACACTGTATGACCTGCTGTGTCAACTGCTGCACGTCCAAGGTGCTGCTAGTTCCGTTGGGCCCTCTAGAGGCACGCTGGCATTCCGCCGCGAGTCTGGAAGCGCTGCCCGTGAGGAGTTGTAGCGCTGAGCGGACACTCTCCACCGTGGGCCGCTGCAGCAATAGTGGCACACACAAACCGTCGGAAACAATGTGGAAATACCCATCATAAACCAGGCATTTAATGACTGGAAATGAAAACCGATCATTATACTTCCTTACAATGTAGGAAACATTCTGATGATTGCCTCACATGAGATTAAACATGATCATCTTCCGCAATAAAATTTAAAGGGCACCAATTGCATGCAAGATTATCCGGTGATGAAAGCCAATTAATTGGGTCGAGTTTTACTCGGGATGGATGAGGAAATCACCTGTGGAAACTTTGCAATCTAATACACCAGTTTTGTAACCTGAAAGCATGCGAGGGGATGAAAATAAACACACAGTGATGATCTGAGTGAGGCAGATTAGTACGACACAGCAGCAATCTTGTAATAGGGGAAAAAAAAGATCCCTTGACAGTTTAGAACAAGGATAGGCCTGTATTTTTGACTACTTCAAAGCAACAACAACAACAACCTCTCAGCTGTACTAAGGTTGAGCAGTCACGTTTGTCTCCCGTAACGGCGGATGGGCCTCGTATCCTAGAGCAATGGGCCATCATTACATACCACCTATACTCTTGTTAGGGGCATCATCAGGATCAGTGTAGACCTGAGGGCCCACCCGGGCCAAAGTGCCTACCACGATGCTTTAATGAATTCAAAATGGGAGTCAACGTCCCTCTGTAGCTTATAAAGTCAATGTCAAGTCAGCCTGTCACCCATAAAGGCAGCTGTCCAAAATTTCCCTTGTGGGGTTTTGATTTTAAGCTTTAACAAATGTGGAATGTTTTAGGGTGCTGATGTTTTGGTGAATTTGTTTTCATTGCTAAAACTTCACCAGGTAATGCAAATGAGAGGATTGCTCTGCAGTCTAAAATGCAGGCCACGGTCTGTTCGAAACTGGCAAGGCATCTTTTATGTTTATGTTTCCAGTTGCAAACAGTCATGGTTATTGGGTGTAATTCACCACACCTGCTTTCATGAGCAGAAATCTTGGCCACCATTACAAAACTGTAATGGTACTAGCACTCAGGTTTTGAGTGAGTGTAGGATTGACAGGATATTGTTAGTGGTGCACAGTCAGCGCTTCCATGTCAAGAAAGGAAGAGCAACAGTGTGAGTCTGTCCCACGGCCTTTTGGCTGGCACAGCACAGACAGCAGATATGAGAGGTCCAAGCAGTGACACACATCCGTGCACCACGCTGACATTACCTTTGGAAACAGAGCGGCAACGTCATGTGCTGCAGCCGAGATTCTCTCTGAACAAGGTAAAAAGCTGCAAAAGCAAATGCATTTGTGACTCATCGCCATGCAGATAGATAGTCGTGCTTACTAAAGCAACAACAGCAATGAAAACAATTACAACTCCAATTTTAAATCCATAACGACCGACTTCCCCCGAATCTGTCACCCTGAGTGTGTTATTGAATAATCAGGAGACGATAGTGTTGGAGACTCGTCGAAACGATCTGACTGCTGAATGTGCAAACATTTATGTCCTCCACAACACCAGTGGTAAAAAGTGTCACATTGCTGGCAACTTTTTTGTCAAGACAGACTTTATTCACGATTATGCTTTTTCAGATTCTTCACGATCTTTGTAAAAGCGAGCACACAATTGGGGTTCTAAGGAGCGATTATTATCGAAGTGTGCATAAACGCTAAAAAGCTGAAAATTCCAAAAAATTCCCTTTCGGGGTTTTGATTTTAAGCTTTAACATATATGTAAAACATGATCCATCATGATGTAATGAAAGGCATTCATATTTACTTTAATGGTGAGTCAATAAAAAAAAAATCTGCAAAGCAGCAAGTAAGTATCTACATTTGATCACAGTGGTGGACATACGGGGCCATCTATATGATACGTATGCAATAGTGGCAGAATTTTTACACCATTTCACTGACTCTCTCAAACATTGTGTAAGAAATGAGCTGACCCTCCCCCTCGCTACTTTATTGTGCTTGCATGCCTTGAGATCACAATTTGGCCAATACAATCAGCCCGTTAATACATACGGACAAGCCAACAGTGCTGCCTGTATAACGGAGCATAAGCATACTATACTGGTGGTGTCTACCTATCAGTGTATAAATAAGTGTTTTTTTTTAGGAGCAAGTTCAAAGCAGTAAATACAATACTATTTGTTCATGTGGCCACAGAAGGGAGGTTCAACTGTTGTTGATTGTTGTGAAAATGACAAAATTCCAGCTTCCATTTTATGAATTCCATTCCAGAAATTTAATTGAACTTGCCCATATTATCCTATTGGTTTAAACTTTAAGGGAAATGTTAAAACAAGGAACTTACCATGACTGTACAGTATGAGTGTATTGTTGGAAAAATCTGAATTAAAAAAAAAATATATATATATATACTTGGGTGGTCCAAAAACAGTAAAAAAATTTTTGCAAATTCAGATGTTGTTTCCACAAGCCTTAAATTATTCCACTACGATTCAATAACGCGCATATAAAAATTTAAGTTGATCGGAGGTGATTTAGAGGTCGCTCCATATGACGACTTTTAATTTCATGAGTTGGTTAAATTAGGGTATGGTCAGGTACGATTACGGGTACTTCTGGATGTCCGAGGTGGAAATGGAGTGCATTTTCGAACTCCATGGGGTCGATTTACTCTAAGAAATGACTGCACCGACATTGAATTCACTACCATTTCGAAAATATGACCTAAAACAAGATTTATCATTACTGGAGTTGAGTTACTAATCCTACTCATTTCGATATTTTCTAATCTATAATTAATTTGTTGTCCTTCTAAACATTTCTTAGAGTAAATCGACCCCACCGAGTTCGAAAATGCAGTCCATTTTCACCGAGAAAGTACAGAAGTACACGTAATTGTATCTGACCATACCCTAATTTTTCAATCAATGGAATTACAAACTATTAGAATATTTCGTCTCATTTACCAGGTGATGAGCACGATTTGGTGCATAGAATGTCAGTGTGTGCAGAGAGTGTCCCCAAGGACCAAAAGTCCCCGAGGACCGAAAAGACCGAAAAGTTCCTGAGGACCAAAAGGACCCTGAAGACCCAAAAGACCATGAAGACCAAAAAGTCGCCAAGGACCAAAAGACCCATAAAGACCTCAAAGAACCCCATAGACCCCAAGGTCCCAAAAGACCCCTCAGCCCTCAACACCATTTGCACCATTTAGACCACTTACAACACCATTTAGACCACCCAAAAGACCACTTACACCCTTAAGACAGATGAGACAGCTCAGACCCTTGACATCCACGGGTCCCCAGCAATATTCCTAGCAAGTTTCAATCAGATCGGACCGTCAATCGTGCAAAAAAAATGAAAATAATAATAAAAAAAAACTTTGGTTGTACCCATTTTTGGCTGTGAAGTAGCCAAAAATGGGAGGACGACAGATATACATCTCCATTTGTTGCCTACCACTGTCATCTTCACCTATATTGCTGTCTCCACTCCCGCCTGAACTTATTTCTAGCCGGCTCAACATCCAGTATTTTAGATTCAATGATTCACAAAAAATATGTTAGTTATTTATTTAGTTATTATTATATTAAAGTAGTGCGGGCCCGTAGGTGCGGGCCCGTAGGTGCGTGCTAGTATGTGCAGCCCTCTCTCGCCCCTCTCTCTCGCCCCTCTCTCTCTCGCCCCCCCCACTCTCATCCCCCCCTCTCTCACCCCCTCTCTCCCCCTAGTCTCGCCCTTCCTCTCTCCCCCTCCTCTCTCGCCCCTCTCTCTCGCCCCCACTCTCATCCCCCCTCTCCCGTCCCCCTCTCTCGCAGATATTGGTCGACAGATAAATGACCGGAACTTGAGAACCGCTTGTCCGATTTATATCAAACCTCAAAAAGGCACATCCGCCGGTCCCCAGCAATATTCCTGGCAAGTTTCAATCAGATTGGACCATCAACCATGCAAAAAAATAATAATAAAAAATAAATAAACAAACTAATTGTGACGTCATTCGTAACGTCATAGCACCGTGTCCGTAACTTGGGAACCGCTTATCCGATTAATATCAAACCTTGAAAAGGCACATCCGCGGGTCCCCAGCAATATTCCTGGCAAGTTTCAATCAGATCGGACCGTAAATCGTGCAAAAAAAAAGAAACATTAATTGTGACGTCATTTGTGACGTCATAGCACCGTTTGTCATTGGTCGACAGATAAATGGCCGTAACTTGGGAACCGCTCGTCCGATTGACATCAAACATCGAAAAGGCACATCTGCGGGGCCCCGGCAATATTCCTGGCAAGTTTCAATCAGATCGGACTGGCGGTTGTCGAGAAACGGTGGTCACAGACAGACAGACGTTTTTGTTTTTTTTGCACATACGGGCACGCACAAGTATTAGAATAATTTTAAGCTTGTGGAGCAACATTCTATTTTTTTCGAATTTTTTGGACCACCCTAATATATACATACTAGCGATACCCGTGCACATGCACGGGATAGCAGTACAACATAGCTGGTAGCAGACGACAGACCGTACACGGGAATGACAAAAATACGCATTGTGCAAAATTCAAGTGGTACTATGAAACGCCAAGACTTCCCAAACATTGTCGGCACGTCCGCTAAGTGCCACAGCAATTTCATAGGGATCGTGTGACGGCGAGCCGAGTTTTTAGTGTGCAAGCTTGGTATTATAATAGAGATACTGTATAAATATATATATTTTGCTCTGAAGCATATGTGAAGTAGCCAATTCAAACTGCTTGTCTGCATGCTGGTCTCAACAATGTACATTAACAATGCTATTCAAAGGTGCTGTGAACGACAAACATACTCATAATAACGCAAGGCACAGAAAAGCACAAGTGTGTGTGTGTGTGTGTGTGTGTGTGTGTGTGTGTGTGTGTGTGTGTGTGTGTGTGTGTGTGTGTGTGTGTGTGTGTGTGTGTGTGTGTGTGTGTGTGTGTGTGTGTGTGTGTGTGTGTGTGTGTGTGTGTGTGTGTGTGTGTGTGTGAACGAAAAGCACAGTCAGTCCATTGGTCCGTCCATGAATCCGATATGCCTATTTTAACCCAAAAGTCACTGAAGACCAAAAAGGCCCCAAGGACCCAAAAGTCCCCAAGGACCCAAAAGACCCAAAAGTTCCTGAGGACCAAAAGGACCCTGAAGACCCAAAAGAACATTAAGACCAAAAAGTCACCAAGGAGCAAAAGACCTTGAAGACCCATCAAGACCTCAGAGACCCCAAGGTCCCAAAAGACCCCTGAGCCCTCAACACCATTTACACCACTTACAACACCATTTAGACCACCCAAAAGACCACTTACACCCTTAAGACAGATGAGACAGCTTAGACCCTTGACCATTAAACCACTTGAACCTTATGATATAACGTAAATTTCAAAGAAATATATTACCAATGTTACAAATAAATTTGTACAAAATAAATGATTGTATTATGTTTGGTGTACATCATGACAACACAGCAAATATGTGACGTCAGTATCTGCAATGACGTGTGGAGAGGCGAGCGTAGCGAGCCGATCCACACCTAGTACACCTATAAAAGGCAAACATCTCTGTCTCTGTCTGTCTCATACACATATACAGTACATATATACACACACACATACACACACACACACACACACACACACACACACACACACACACACACACACACACACACACACACACACACAATTTTTCTTATACACACATACATATACATGCACATATATATTTAGAGTGCCTATAGAAAGCCTACACCCCCTTTCAAAATGTTCTCCTTTTGTTGCCTTATAACCTGGAATTAAATTTCATTACATAAGACTTTTTCCACCTTTATTTACACATCGTAACCCACAACTTCTAAGTGAAAAACAAATTAGACATATTTTAGAAAATTAATTAAAAAATACAAAACTAGAATATCTTGGTTGGATAAGTGTCCACCCCCCTTGTAATAGCAATTGTAAATTAGTCCGGGTGAAATGAATCACCTTCAAAATCACACACCTCGTTAAGTGGCCTCCATCTGTGTTAAATTGAAGTGATTCTGATTATTTCAGAATAAAATCAGCTGTTCCTGTAGGTTCCCTCTGCTGGGTGGTGCATTTCACAGCAAAGACTCGATCATAAGCACCAAGAAGCTTTCAGAAGACCTCCGGGATAAAGTTGTGGAAAGGCACAGATCAGGGAATGGGTATAAAAATATTTCAAAGGTCTTGAATATCCCTTGGAGCACAATCAAGACAATCATTAAGAAGTGGAGGCGTATGGTACCACCAAGGCCATGTCTCGATCAGGCTGTCCCTCCAAAACTGGATGACCAAGGAAGGAGGAGACCGATCAGAGAGGCCATCAAGAGGCCAATGACAACTTTGAAAGAGCTACATGCCTTTATAGCAAAGACTGATGACTGTGTGCACATGACAACAATATCCCAAGCACTCCACAAGTCTGGCCTGTTCAGCAGGGTGACAAGAAGGAAGCCATTACTCAAAAAATCCCACCATGAGTCCTGTTTGAGGTATGCAAAAAACCACTCCAGGTATTCTGAAGCCATGTGGCAAAACGTTTTGTGGTCCAGATGAAACCAAGATGGAAATTTTTGGCCTAAATGCAAAACGTTATGTTTGGCGCAAACCCAACACAACACATTGTCTCGAGAACACCATCCCAACTGTGAAGTGTGGTGGTGGCAGCATTGTATTATGGGGATGTTTCTCATTAGCAGAGACTGGGGCATTTGTCAGGATAGAAGGGAAAATGGATGGAGCAAAATACAAAAAAATCCGAGAGGAAAACTTGCTGTCCTCTGCAAGAAAGCTGAAATTGGGACGGAAATTCACCTTTCAGCATGACAACGACCCGAAGCACAGAGCCAAAGCTACACTGGAGTGGCTAAGGAACAAAAAGATAAATGTCCTTGAGTGGCCCAGTCAGAGCCCTGACCTAAATCTCATCGAAAATCTGTGGCATGACTTGAAGACTGCTGTCCATCAACGCTCCCCACACAACTTGACTGAGCTTGAACAGTTTTGTACAGAAGAATGGTCAAATATTGCCCAATCAAGGTGTGCAAAGTTGGTAGAGACATATCCCAACAGACTCACAGCTGTAATGCTGCCAAAGGTGCTTCAAAAGCAAGTATTAACTCAGGGGGGTGGACAGGGTGGCGTAGTGGGTGGCCGGCTTGGGATCCTCTGGTCCCAAGTTCAAATCCCACTCAGCTGTTGAATTAATACCAGGTGGGGTTAACTCGGCCTGTCATCCTTCCGAGGTCGACAAAATCAGTGCCAGCATGCTGGTATACTGTGTCGGAGTGGCGACCCGTCCAGGATTGTGCCCAATAGCCAAGGAGACTGCTTAGGCAACACCAACGCTCTGCACAGAGTATGGTCCCAATGGATAGATGGGGTGGACACTTCCAACCAAGATATTCTAGTTTCTATTATAATTAATTTTCTGAAATTTGTCGAATTCTGTTTTTTCACTTGGAAGTTGTGGGTTATGATGTGGAAATAAAGATGGAAAAAGTCTGATTTAATGCATTTTAATTCGAGACTACAAGGCAAGAAAAGGTGAAAAATTTGAAAGGGGGTCTAGACTTTCAATTGGCACTGTATACATACATACATACATATTTGTTGCTAAATGCTAAAACTTCCCCTAAATCTGTCACATATTTTAACAACACCAACAATAAATGCCTGCCACACAATATCCTGACTGTGGTACACAAAACAGTTCTGGGAACAGCAAGGAACAATTTAAATTTAAGAAGGCTCTTCTGGCTGAGCAGTTGCATAGGCTCCACCTATTAGGCATGATCTTAGCAGAGATATTTCCTGGTGGTAAGGATGCATGCAGCAATAGCTGCTGTGGCATTTGCTCACTGGTACCCATTAAAGTAATGGTCTCAACGTAATGTCTTGTAGGTTTTGACCAGCACACTCCGGGGAGGAGCTTTTGCTCTTCGTTCATTGTCATGGGGACCTACTCTTATTGAGGAGTGGTCCAATTGTATTACCATGTATTCTGGCTCTTTGGGGTTAGGATGTGTGTTTGATTTGACCATGTATTTCGGACTGAGGTGCATGTGCGTGGATGCTCATGGGACAGTCTTATTGGACTGTATTTTGGCCATGGGGTTAAAATACACATCCCAAGTTCTGTATAAATATTTGTTTGTTTTTTCAACCTTAAAAAAAAGAAAAAATTAAAAAGGCATAGTTCAGAAGGATGAGGGCCAACAAGCCCAAAACACGTGTCCATTGATGTTCCCTCTCTGGGGTATACTGGTCATGTCTGCTTAGGTGATGTCTAGTAAGCGGAACTGATGAAACTGTTTAGCCATAAGAACCTATTTAAAATTGTTTGTATATGTATATATATATATATATATATATATATATATATATATATATATATATATATATATATATATATATATATATATATATATATATATATATATATACATACATACATACAGGTTGTCCCAAAAGTCACCTTGGAATTTAGAAATTAAATAACATTTCTGTTTTTTAATAATTTATGAATATTTTTATACCAAAAGAAAATTTACAGAATGGAGATAAATTTGCTTTATTTATGAAAAATGATGTAGCTTAGATGTCTTCCATTTTCGGCTTCGCAAAGACGGGCTCTTTCGATAGCATTTTCCATAACAGCGGACAATAACTCTGGCTGCAGCCCTCGAATTTCTGCATAGATGTTGTCCTTGAGCTGCTGAATTGTATGGAGCTTATTGATGTATACACGCTCCTTTAGGTAACCCCAAAGAAAATAATCAGGAGGCGTCAAATCAGGAGAACGTGATGGCTAAGAATTTTCTGAATTTCGCGAAATTATTCGGTGTCCAAGAATTTGCCTTAGAAGCTCCATCGTGGCTCGTGCCGTGTGGGCAGTGGCTCCATCTTGTTGAAACCACATCTGAGGATTATCCTTCACTGCAGGACACACAAAATTCTCGAGCATGGCTCGATACCGCTCACGAGTGACCGTCGTTGCACTGCCATCCTCATTTTCAAAAAAAATAAGGGCCGATAATCCTTTCTGATGTTACACCACACCAGACAGTGCATTTGAGAGGATGCAACTCACGTTGATGAATAGCCCTAGGGTTCTCTAATCCCCAGAACCTACAGTTCTGCTTATTCACAAAACCGTTCAAATGGAAATGAGCTTCATTGCTCATAATCAGTTTATGAACAAATTCGTTTTCTTCATTGACCAACCTCTGAATTTGGACTGAGTAATTTAAGCGTTGTTGATGATCAGTCGGTTTCAACTTTTGCACCAATTGCACTTTGTATGGGTACAGGTGCAAATCGTTTCTTAAGGCTCGGTCACACCTTGACGTTTTAGCCAGTGATGGCAACGTATTAAAATGTATGTAAAACGCTGGCTTACGTTGAACTTTTGATGTTTTTTTTAAAAGATTCGGACGTATTCATAGCGACTTGGTCTTATGTATAACGCATTGGTAACGGACACAGAACGTTTCGTTGTGTTATAGATAACTTATACCAACGAATGCTGAACCTGTTGTCGGCCTACACAACCGATGCCCAACGATAGTCTAACTTAGGCATAGTGCGTTGCACGCATCGCCGACGATGTCGTGACGTAGCCTATTGAAAGGCTGACGCACAACGATTCGAATCATAACCGCCGTAGAAATGGAAGTGTCAACATCGCGGTCACACCTTGGCGATCTTGCCAGCGTATGCCGACCTAAGAAAAATGTGTCTAAAACGTTGGGGCACGTCAAATACGGTATGAGTAAGTTTGGTATACGTGAGTAGAACGCTAAAGTACGCTATCATACGTCGTAGTAAGTAGAGTACGTCAAGAAATTTTAAACATGTTCAAAATTTTACGACGTACTCGGCGTATGACACACGTTCCGCATGCGATGGGGATAAGTTTTACACACGACATGTGGACGCTTACACACGTCCACAAAGGCTACTTATAAGCTACTCATAAGTCGAAACACGTCGCGGTAATGTCTTTTTTACGCGAAACTTATTTCTAACTTATGTTTGACGTGCTTTGAACCAATTCTTTACGTAGTCCCAACACACATCGACGTATGTAGACGTATCCCAATGACGTCTTCCGGTCGACAAAAAAAAAAAAATTAACGTGTTTCTAGCTTACAACTGCCATTTAAAGACGTGTTCCCAGCGGTTTTGGGAATTGGTATATAAAAATGGTGTTCATAAAAGGGGAACCCAACAGTGTTTTCGAGTCCTTTTTGAGTCGATGTCCATGTCAGCAGTAACAGTATCAGTATCAGTATTAGTATTAGTATTAGTATTAGTAGTAGTTTGTTCATGTTGGCAGTAGTAGGTGAGTGTGAGGGGGAGGGTGTGGGTTATGATGGATTGTCCTTGCGTTTAACGATTTAACGATTTAAATGATAAACTCAACGATTTAAATAGCTGCATCTCCACTATTGAAAGTAGACGCTTGCACTCAACAATTGGATTTTTTTTACACTCAACGACTTTTAAACGGTACCACTCAGCTATTTTCATTGTTTACAATGAACGATTTAAATTGCTGTCACTCGCCTTTGTTTTTTGACGCTGGGGTTTTGAAATTTGAAGCGTTTCTTCTGAACGTGTTAAAACGCTCAAACTCGACTCTTTTAAATAGACGCTGCCGATGGACAATTGGAATCATAGCCAAGCTAGACATCGAAGTGTGAACATCCTCGTCATGCCGAAGAAAAGTTTGAAGAATGCTGAAAATAAGTCTCCTGGCCGTGGCCGTGGACGCTGACGCAAGGACGATCCATTATACCGACGTCTTTCAGCCTCTGAGTAACTTAAAAGTAACGTCTATCGATGTGTGGCAACGATCGCGTAACGTGCCAACAACACGTTAATCATAGGTTAGAAATAAGTTTCGGGTACGCGAAACATTACCTCGGCGTGTCTCAACTTATGATTAACTTACAAGTAGCATGTGTTGACGTCTGTCAACGATCGCAGACCGTGCATACAACTTGTGGCCAGCGTAGCGGAACGTGTGAGTCATACGCCGGCATACGTCGTGAAATTTCAAGCATGAAAAAATTTGAGGACAACAAAAAGTACAACGTTTAAAGCCAACGTACAACAACGTATGGCAACGTACTACGACGTATGGCAACGTACTACGACGTATGGCAACGTACAACGACGTATGGCAGTGTTTTTCAGCGTGCTCTCAATGTTATCAAAACTTACACATAACGTATTCAACGTGTGCCAGCGTTTTAGAAAAAAAAATTCAAAAATCGGCATACGTTGGCTAAAACGTCAAGGTGTGACAGGGCCTTTAGTATGCGATACAGTGACATCCAAGACATCCTCAACTGGTCAGAACGTCTGCGGATCGATGTTCCTGGTTCTTCTTGAACACTGTCCAGTACACGTTCACGATTAATCTGCAAACACACTGAACATGGTCTTCCAGATCGTGGCAAGTCACTTACTGACC
Source organism: Eptatretus burgeri (assembly GCF_056783735.1). Classification (NCBI taxonomy): domain Eukaryota; kingdom Metazoa; phylum Chordata; class Myxini; order Myxiniformes; family Myxinidae; genus Eptatretus; species Eptatretus burgeri. The sequence continues at coordinate 45,186,318 of NC_140976.1, forward strand.
CATAGTGCTGCAATCGTTGAATCAACTGACGAATCATGAAATCTGAAGGTGGTTTTCTGGCACTGAAGTGTCACGAGTATGCTCTTTGGGTGAGAATAATTGATCGATGAAATTTAAAATAAAATTCCACGAATTTGGTTCTTTGTTCAGTTGTGAATTTTTCCATGGGTAATTTCCAAATGTTAATCTAATTTCTGAAAAGAAAAGAAAAGCAAATTATTAAAAAACAGAAATGTTATTTAATTTCCAAATCCCGAAGGACACTTTTGTGTGTGTGTGTGTGTGTGTGTGTGTGTGTATACATACATATATATATATATATATATATATATATATATATATATATATATATATATATATATATATATATATATATATATATATATATATAATACCGGGCGTAGTGGCGTGCGCCTGTAATCCGGCTACTCGGAGGCTTGGGTTGAAGGATCGCTTGAGGACGGGAGCTCTGCGATGGGCCGTCCTATGAGAGGGTGTCGGGTATCCCAGAGTCATGGCGAAACCCAATCCTTATCCCTGTGTCGTAAGAGGCGACCAGGGTTGCGTCAGGAAGGGCATCCGGCGTAAAACCTATGCCAAATCAGTATGCGGATCATAACGGATGATCCGCTGTGGCGACCCCTTACGGGAGCAGCCGAAAGACTAACAACAACAATGTATGTATATATATATATATATATATATATATATATATATATATATATATATATATATATATATATATATATATATCTTCTTCTTCTTCTTCTTTCGGCTGCTCCCGTTAGGGGTCGCCACAGCGGATCATCCGTATGATCCGCATCGTGATTTGGCACATGTTTTACGCCGGATGCCCTTCCTGACGCAACCCTGGTCGCCTCTTACGACACAGGGATATGGTACACCTATTTTAACCGGGGTATACACCGGCCCAGTACACTGGTACTCATTTCGCCGACCTCGGAAGGATGACAGGCTGAGTCAACCCCCTGGTGTATTAATTCAGTGGCCCAACGGGGCTTGAACTCAGGACCTCTTGGATCCCAAGCCGCTGCCCTAACCACTGCTCCAACACCAGGCATAACACGCCAACACCATATATATATATATATATATATATATATATATATATATATATATATATATATGTATATATATATATATATATATATATATATATATATATATATATATATATATATATATATATATATACATACACATCTTTCTTACCACTTTTTCACTGACTGACTGATATTAAGGATCGGTACCATCCAGGAGATGTAGAAAGCTTCAATTTTGTGTGCCGATTGACATCGAAGCTGGTACACAGGACAAAAAATTTAAAAAATAAAAAAACAATCGTTGGACAACATCCACAAATGAAAATATAAATAAACGAGAGGGGGAGCACTCGGTAGAGTGCAAAACCTCCGCCGCCAATACTGCTGGGTCACTTAAGTGAACCTGATATCCTATTCATTGTAGGTCAAGACGGATCAGACTCTACTGAAGCACGATTGAATAAACTAAACTAGATTGACGCGCTTGTAGAAATGCCAAAAAAATAAAATCGAAATTTTTTTGAAAAAAAGTTGCAAATTTTTTTTTCTCTAACAATTTTTTTTTTGGGGGGGGGGGGTTGGAAATCACTTAAAACATGTAGAAATGCAAAAAAAAAGTTCAAATATTTTTCAAATATAATCGAAATTTTTTTTTTGGACCAAGTCCAAAATCTAATGGCATGATCCTTGGACCATACCTAATCCCCCCACCAAGTTTCATCGAAATCCGTCCAGGAGTTTTTCCGTAATACTGTTCACAAACAGACAGGGGTGAAAACAGTAACCTCCATCCATCTTCGATGGCAGAGGTTAATGAAAAAAATTGCGGGTGAGTGACCCGAGACAATTGGGAAGCACTAATTTTGTGTACCGATCATTTAACTGCGTGGCTGTTTCAGTGCGAGTGGTCAGCTTAAGAGTGGAATTTAGTTACTTTTATGTGTACAAGGAGATCAACTTTCATAAGCTGCAAGCCTTTCCAGTGAGCCTGAGTCTACCTTCATTTGCCTGCCGAGGACGGCGAGCTGCACCTTCCATCACTATAGGCCAGATCCCGCCATCAAATCAATCCATGACCTCTCCTTCCTTGCTTTAATGCTCACATTATCTGTTCGGTGTTTGGTTCTTTTCTTGCATCTTATCCTCCCTGCCCTCACCTCTTTGGTTGCAAACGAGGCTCAGAGAATTACAGAGGATTAGAGTGAAAGTTTTTGTTTTCTTTATGCATCTTGCGTGAGAGTCCAACGGTAATTGTGTGTGTGTGTGTGTATGTGTGTGTGTGTGTGTGTGTGTGTGTGTGTGTGTGTGTGTGTGTGTGTGTGTGTGTGTGTGTGTGTGTGTGTGTGTGTGTGTGTGCGCGCGCGCGCGTGTGGTCTCATTTTCGTATTTGTTTATTATTAACCTCCGCCATCAAAGATCGGAGGTTACCGTTTTCACCCCTGTTTGTTTGTTTGTTTGTTTGTGAACAGTATTATGGAAAAACTCCTGGACGGATTTCGACAAAACTTGGTGGGGGGGATTAGGTATGGTCCAAGGATCATGCCATTAGATTTGGGACTTGGTCCAAAGTCCAATATGGCCGCTATGACGGCCATTTAAAAAAAAATTGAATTTTTGTTTTTGCATTTCTACATGTTTTAAGTGATTTACAATAAAATAAAATAAAAATTGTTAGAGAAAAAAAAATTTGCAACTTTTTGTCAAAAAAAAATTCGATTTTATTTGAAAAATATTTGATTTTTTTTTTTGAATTTCTACATGTTTTAAGTGATTTCCAACCCCCAAAAAAATTGTTAGAGAAAAAAAAAACCCAGAAATTTTGCAACTTTTTTTTCAAAAAAATTTTCGATTTTATTTTTTGGGCATTTCTACAAGCGCGTTGATCTCGTTTAGTTTATTCAATCGTGGTTCAGTAGAGTCTGATCCGTTTTGACCTACAATGAATAGGATATCAGGTTCACTTAAGTGACCCAGCAGTATTGGCGGCGGAGGTTTTGCACTCTACCGAGTGCTCCCCCTATAGTTGCTGCTGTTATTGCCAGTATTATTAATTTTTCGAAGTTTAATTTCTTGTGTTTAAATATTTGTGTGGAGGCATTTACTTTCCCGCCAGTGTGGGAATTGTGAATTGTGAATGGGAGAGCATGGGATCCAGGCTGTTATGTAAGTTCGGCTGTCCTGGGTGTGTTTCCACATGTGAGGGAGTTTCAGACACCATGGTCACACAACTGAATCCCATGCGGGCAACAAAAACAATAAGTTTACATTTTATTTTTTTCTTCCTAAGTATTTTTTCCTGTATATTTGAATTCTAATTAAAAAAAAAAACCTTTGTTTGTCTTGTATGATTGTGAGTATCTCATCTGTTTTACTTTATGAAGTCATGATTTTTCATTCATGTACCATGCTCTACACAGAGCATCAGTTCTGCTTAAGCAGTTTCATTTGAAAGAGTTACAATCCTGGATGGGTTCCAATGCAGGGATACTCGACTGAAGCTGACAGGAATTTGGAATTCAGAAAAAGTGCCAGCAATAACTCACCTACTCACTCTATGAATGGCCCTCATGTGTCTGTGTGTAGTGTGTAATATATATATATATATATATATATATATATATATATATATATATATATATATATATATATATATATATATAAACAAACACATACATACAGATGTACACACACACCACATACAAAAAAATAATCTTGGAAAGTAGAACATGCATAAGCTAGTAATACATGGCAGAAAGATTTTTAAAACATTGATATCTTTGAAATGGATTTGAACCAACAACCACCTTTTAAAATGGCTTGCCCACATGTGCTTGCAAAATCTAAACAAATACTTACCACTCCCCCATTCTCCTTTTTCAAAGCATGTGTAATATGTAGATAGCCCCTATATGTAGTGTTGGGTACAGTGGGCAGGCATGTACATACAACACATGAGTGATAAAATGGACAGAATTAGTACCAACATTAAGTACTGATGGCTTATTTAGAGTGGTACTGTTTAGGCATTCGGTCTTCATTTACAGAAACTCAATCAAACCGAATCCTTGTCCCTCTGTCCTCAGTTGAAATCACACAAAGTAAGAAAGGACACAAGGAAGTTCCAAAGTTATACACTGTAATGATTGCCAGAACATGCAATCAAAACAAAAACAGGTAGTGCATAGCCACATAGAGTTACAGAAGCATTAAGAAAGACATAATAAGTGCAGGTCTAGCTGTTGGTGAAACTGTTAGTAAAAGTGCATCATCGATACAAAACAGAGTCCACATGCGTAGCCTTTACAGTGACACCCCGGTTTTAAGTTTTCCATGCAATGACAAACCAAACTGCAGTGGTGCAAAACCAACACCCAGGCAAAAGGCATGGCCACAGAGGGCCAAGTTGCAGAAAGAGGTGAAAGTGGTACAGGTAACAGAGGGAAGAAGATACCAGTGGAGAGAGTTTGGCCTGGATGGCTGCAGAGATTCCTGTGCAGTGGATGGGCGCTCGGCCCTCAGCATGAGACCACTAAAACAGCCTGTGCTTTGCCTGGACTTGCGAGGGGCACCATGCTCTGTCCCTCCACTAGGACAAGGCATAAAGCAAAGGGAGGCAGCAAAAAATATATATAAAAACAAGCAAAGGAAAGTAAATGAGGAGAAGAAGAAGGAAAAAAAATGACAGCAACAGGGAAGGGCCAGAAAAGAGAAGATGGAAATGAGACAAGTTGGGTCAATATGCATCGGTCTTTTTTTATGCATTTGTTGTTTATACAAGCGGAAAATAGGCATGGATGACAAAATGTCATCCAAATGCAAAAGCTTTAATCGAAGAGAGCTTTTGCTTCCAAATGGATGCAAATTTAGCAGAGAAAGTACCATCAGAGGAACGCACAAGCTTATCGATGGTTTATAGAACCAGCTATGCAAGTTACCAATGATGAGTGATGTTTTGGAAGAAGAATGAGAATTTCAGCACACTGGTTAAAACCCCCCAGTCACATCGAGATATGAAGCCGTCATAATCGAGGAGGAAGGAATAAACCTTTCCATATGTCTTGGATACAAATCCAAACAACACAAAGGGTGATGATACAAGTTCAATGAAAGGAAGGTTGCAAAGTAAAAAGTCATATTCTGCTGCATGTTTGGTTCGAAAGCAGCAACTTTATATGACCACCATCACCACCACTACCACCATGATCAGGGAAACACTGGTTATCTGCAAACTCGTTCTCAAAATGCAAGAAAAACAGCGGTCTTCTCATGAGGTATGGCTTCGATAAAAAGCAACAAGAGTCAAGTGCATTTCTTTAGCACAAGAAACAAGAGCAAGCCAGTATCAGTAAGAGATGTGATTGCAATGCAATAGTGTAAACAATGCCTTTTAGAAAAGCACAAATAAATGTTAAAGGCATGCTAAACAAATGATACCAACCATTGGTGCCACCTCATTCAACATATTCAACCGTGGAATGGTGCACCCAGAGAGATAAATCGACTCCCTACCTGTCATGGTTGCTCTCCTGGGCAGCTCTAAGGATTTCCTGGATGTTCTTGGTGATCTGCTCCGTTTTTCGAATGACGTCTTCAACACTGGGAAGCTTAGAGTCAGGACTTAAACTTGCAACCCTGGTATCCATGGTTTGGGATACTTCCAGTTCGAGTCCCATAACTTCATCTGCCTCTTCTGGGCTGCAGAAACAGTGGGGTCATTCCTTGTAATGTAAGGTTTTCAAAATTTTACCTTTTAACTGCTTTCGGGAAACTGGTTATTTATTTATCTCCAATGAAACACAAGAAAATCAAGGCAACAGAATAAGGTCATTCAGTTCATTACGCAGTGCACACAGAGCGAAAATAAGGGTTAAGCAATTGGTTCACTTCTGTCGATTTGTCTGTCTACAAATGTCAGTTTATGATCGAGGACCAACTTATTTAAATTGAATGTTATATTTTGAACACGAAGCGGAACATGAATCAGAAAACAAATTATTTCATTCTGTCTGCCTGTGTGGCAGTCAAACTAAATTGAAAATCATTACAAACAGGAAACTTGCTGTTTTCAAGGACGTCATAAAGGACACGTACAACAGGCATGAAGAACTAATGTCATGTGTCAGATAGGGTGTTGTAAATGACACTGCGTCAATGGTGGAATATTCGAAAATTTATTTATTTATACAACTTTTACAATCTTTATTTTATTTAAAATTCATTATGTAGGTGAAAACTTAAGAATACAAATCACATTGTTGGTTCTTCCATGAACCTCCAGTTTTACAGTACTTGGACATGTTAAATAAGGTGGTGGACAAGCCTGCTTTAGTTGCGCTAAACTTCAGGATTTTTTTTAAAATGCTCTTGAAAAATCACACTAAAACACTGTTGGGGGGGGGTCGTGTTCTATGAACTAGCTCTAGTCATACCTGTGTCATATCCACACCTCAGCATTACTACCTGCTCGATAAAATATCATCACATATCAAATCAATCAATTTCTTAAAATGTGCTTTTCATGCAGAAGCAAAATTGCAAAATCCTTTTAAAAGGAGGGAGAGGTAAGAAAAGTTGAAATAAAAAATAAAAAAGCAACACTAAAATGATGGGATTACCATAATTTTCCAATTATAAATCGCATCGTGTATGTCACACTCCCTTAGTATTGATATTGTTGAAAAACAAACGCGTATTAACCGCAGCTGTGAAATCGAGAGGATCCTATCAAATTACAATTGGATACACTTAATCTTTATTGAAGATAAAGCAGTTATAGACAATCTACATTGTTGAAGAGATGTTTTGTTGGCGACAATTCCATTGTAGCATCGTGGTAAAGAGAACCAGAACAAATTAACACCACCAGCGGAAGTAAAAGACGCACTCATGTATTAACTGCACTGGATGGTTTTGACTCCAAAATTCATGAATAAACCGCAGTTTGTAATTGGAAAATTATGGTACGAGAGATTTATAAACCGTATTTGATGAGACTGCAATTTTAAGAGGTAGCGAATTCCATCATTTAAGAGGAATGTTTGAAGAATGCTTGATGAGTAAAGGTGGTCATCTTTGTGCAAGGAACATGCAGGAACACAAAGTGCTTGATCATAGCTTTCTTGCAGAGGTGGGTACAAGGTGTGATTATGTCGAAAATGTAAACAGGAACTAATTATTTATTTTTGACTGTAAAGGTTATCAGAATTTTTTAGAAATCGATCCACTGGAGAACTGGGAACCAGTGAAGTGTTTTGAAGGTTCCAGTGATGTCATTAAATTTACCAGCCTGGGTTTGAAAGAAAAAGCAGGCAAGCCTGCATGCCATCAGTGAGTTGTAACAATCCAAGTTTGACATTGTAAGAGCATGAACCAGATTTTCAGTAGTCCTCCGATACCAGCATAAGTGGATTTGGGCAATATTGTGCAGATGGAAGAAAACAGATTTTAGAAATGTGAGGGGTATCGAAAAAAGTTGGATCCAGTGACACCAAAGTTTAATGGCATAGAAGCAGAGGTGAGGTGGTGATCCTTAAGTATCATTATCTGCGGTTAGATCTTTATTTATTTATTTTTAAATGGGGAGAAAGCCAAGGACCAGCTTCTCAGTTTTGGCAGCGTTGGTTGAAAAAATTCGGACATTCTTGGATTGCAGAGGCAGGAATTCGCAGTTGCGGGAGAGGACATGACAACAGGCTGAACGAACAAGCAGATCTTGGTATGATCAGCATAAAAAGAAAAAAGAAAAAATTGTACCAAGAAGATACAGGTAAAGAAAACAACAGTGAAGCAAAAACAGATCTGTGGCCAACACCAACAGAGGAAATGCCAACTATTCTGTATTCCTCAATGCAAGCAGGGAATTTGGTCATCGGATTTTTAATGTATGTATATATATATATATATATATATATATATATATATATATATATATATATATATATATATATATATATATATATATATATATATATATATATATACACACACACACACACACACACACACACACACACACACACACACACACACACACACACACACACACATACAGATTCAAAGGACAAGGTGTTCAGAGGGCAAGGCAGCGCCCCCTGCGGGCACAACATCATAACAGCAGGTTGTTTACACAAATAAAGATTAAATTCTAACTTCAGCAAACAAGGTTGACTCGATCCGATTATATATGAATATTTGCTTCGCATATTTGGATGAAAAGAAAAAAAAATTGACTATTGGCCCATTAGGTAGCAAATGTAACATCAAATTTCCCAGTGATTTTTTGTGGCAGCAGATACGTCTTTCCTTTGTAGATCTCTGATTGACTGCCAAACTCATCGAAGTAACATAAAGGTGAAGTGAGAAATTGGACAACGATCAGATGTAGTAATTATTAATTGTTAAAATCCGAATTTAGTTTCCCTTTAATGATGACAAACATGACTTTTCAATGACCTGGTGTAGATTACAGGTGAAGCACAGAATAGAAATGCACTTACTGTTGCAATCAGCGCGATTCCAAATACATCTTCCACTTAACCTGAACAGAATTTTAAAAAGAGGTTTTTCGAGATCGTTCATTCATTCATTTCATGTGCAGCACGTGTCTGCTGGCTCGTCATCGCTCGGAGCACACCAGTGCAGCTGATGCTGTGCCCCCTGTAGATGAGTGGATGATGCCAGTGATGACTCACCTAATCTTCATGGACGGATCTTTAATATCCACCAACTAATGCTGGCAGACAGGACGCCCAGTTTAACATCCAGCCAAGGGACGGCACACAAATTGATGAATCACTCTGCCTGCGTAACACCAGGATGACAGTGTATATCTCGTGTTGAGATTCAAACCCAGGCTCAACAACTTGGAAGCGAGTGTGTGTACGTCTCGGCCATCCTGCCAGCCCTAAAATGTAGTAACATGCTGCATTAGGAATCTTGACATCCCAAGAAACCCATAACAAATTATAGCAGCTGATGAGTGACTGAATCATATGCATTAGCATGGTCCAGCCAGACCAATCATAAATTCTGTTTGTTTGTTTGTTCCTCCTGAAAGTGTTCCACTTGATATCCAAATAATTTCTGGTTCTGGGTTGCTTCGCAGCCAGATGGAATCTTCTCCGTTCTGAGAGGTTGTCTTTGGAAGCCGAGGATACCTGTGGCGGAAGTCCTGCTGAATGGTTGTTGTAAATTGTTGGTGTTAATTTGTCCATGTATTTGCGCATCTCATTGTCTGTCTTTGCATGTGTTTTTGTGCTGGGTTAGTGTCCTTGACCATCTCATCATGTGGGCCTCCATCGGGTCTGTTTCTGTGTTTCCCCCACCTACTCTTTTCTTGTTTATTCATTCCCCTCCTCGCTGCCCTGCTGCTCCACTATCGGTGTGTTGCCTTTTTCCCCATTTGTTGTCTCATTCTTTCATGAGCCTTGATTTTGTAAAAAAAAAAAATGTCATGCAAAAAAACACAGTCCAGGAGTGACAACATTCTCACGAGATATGTGGATCAATGAATTAGATGTAAGAAAACATGTTTTCCCATGAGCTACTACTACAAAGAAAATCTTCCTCTTTCCATCGAGAGACATTGTTCGAACATTGCTGATGTCTCTTGCATTGCTCTTTGGGAATAGAAATGCTACCTGGTCTGCACTCAGAATTATGCACAGACCTATGATACAGACGAGTTTCCATAAGCTGTGTAAAAGTAATGGGTATGTCTTATACACTTTACATCTGACACAATTAAGACAATGACCTCACTTTGTTCATTACATTCTGTATTTCCAAAAGTCTGATGTTGTTCGGATAAAAGTCACGTGCCTGTTCAGAAGGTTTCTCAATCTCAAAGTGTCCATCCAAAGACTCGTGATGCCAGAGTGGTAGAAGGGCAGAATTTATTTGAGTGGGTGGGGTCGGGGGGGGGGGAGCAGAAGTGGTCAATTACTCCCCAAAAGGATGCACAAAAAACAAACAAACAAACAGATTTTTCGCTTATTCTCATGCGCCCAGAGATGGCCGCCTCACAGACAAACACTTCCGTCTTTTGATTTAGCGTAAAAAAAAGATATCTGGAGATATATTTATAACTGGAGATCTATTTATATGGAGATATATAACAACAGCAAGTTACAAATTGAAAAATAAATGAAGGCCTCAAATCGAAGTAAAAAGCAGCATAGAGATTACACATAAAGTAGATCGTGACACTCGCGATCACTACGGAAGTACACAAATCAACTGCTTCACACCAAAAGGTCCCAAAAAGTGATAGCACCCACGTGCGCGACACCGAGATTTTTTAAATTAATCATGATACCGAGAATTATTAATCAAATCAATTCGTGCTTGTGTACTGCACAGTGCTAATATCGCCAGTGGTGTAGTGGTGTCGGACCGCACCACAGCAACGCTCCGGCACCTCTATCCATCTGAGGCACCACCGCTTAAATCTGCAACAATTACAAGAAAAAAAACACACAAGTTCATGCTCGGTTGAGTTATTGTGCTTTGTGTGCTTTCATGGCCAAATAATTGGTGTTAAAGATTGTTCCGAAGCTTGGATATGTTAATTTGTTAGACTGTCTCCGGAGCGCAATTATAACAATACAGGTTATAGGCAACACAGACCCGTAAGAATTGCCAAACACAGCAAGGTCCAGAAGCAAGACGAACTTTGCAACTATTTTATATCCAGATTTAGTGAATTATCCTATATTTACTAAAAGTATTGTTATGTCGAAATGGGGTGGTGGAGGATCCATAGCGAGACTGTGGTAAGTGTCGCCTGGTCCGTGTCATTCGAGTAGGTTAGATTGCCATGTAACAGGGACCTGTCATCTGGACCAAGTTGTTTTGTTAAATGTGGTGCTGAGGAGGCTGCGTAAGTAATTTATAGACAGGATAGTCAGGGTCATGTAGTATGTGTAAACACTTCTTGTTTATGTAATTTATAGACAAGATAGGCAGGGTAATGGTGTACGCGTAAACACCTCTTGTTTGCAAGCAGGGCCAGGTGAGGACTTCCCGTCACAAAAAGTGTCACACTTCAAAAAAGGCCGTCGCGATCTATCAGGCCGATGTGTGCAAGCCATGATGGCGTAATGCGCTGTAGGGCCCGGACGCAGGGAAAGACTTATTTTTATTGGGGCCGCCTCGTGGGTAGGAGGAACTGGAGGACTACACTGGAAGGACGAAGAGGGATGGAGAGAAAGGGGCTTACCAGAGCTACCAGCGTGCAGGAGGACTCGAGGGTGAAGAAGAAGTACCGAGAGAGAGGGTCACAAGGGCTGATTCTGGGTGCACGTCATGAGGGTATGGAACCTTTTGGGGACAGAGGTCACTCTCTGCTTTCTCCGTTTTCCCTCGTCTTTGGCTTACTTCGTTGTTGCTCAGGGAGGACGGCTCTGAAACGTGAACACTGTTCTGGAGCCACACACACACACACACACACACACACACACACACACACACACACACACACACACACACACACACACACACACACACACACACACACACACACACACACACACACGAAAGTCCTCACCTGCAATTCTCTTGTTTGTATTAGTGTGATCTGTGGCGCCGAGTGTGGGTTTGGTTTTATTTACTTCTAATCTTTGTGCATAAGTCTGTGTGTTCCCTTCTCCCTCTTTGTGTCTGTTGATTCGTATGTTTTGTTCTCCAACTACTCGTCCTGTCCACCTTTCCCCCCATATTCTTTATAAATAAACCTTTAAAAAGGTAAGAAACGTGATCGATCCATCTGCCTCCTGTGCGTGTTGCCTTCATTTTTGGCTCAATTGAGCAACTTTGGGCAAAGGTAAAGTTTTAAATCAAAGTGAAGGCAGTGATAGTTAGAGACCGTTCGGGCATTCGCGGGACGAAAGATTCTGGCACAGACAGCCCGTGTTAACGTGATGGATTTACACCCTGGATGACGTGAAGACATGGAAAACTTTAGATATGTATAACTGTTTGAAGTTTTGGTGGATCAGTGATGTGGCTGTTATTGTGAAAAATGGCTATCATTTTGCATGACCAAAGGAAAGCCTAAAATACATCAATGGCATGGACTCATGTTGGCAGAGCAGATAAGCATAATGGTAGATATGTTAACATCATGCCTATCTGCTCTGCCATCGCCTTCAATACTCTCGGATGTTTAACCCACACCAAAGCTTCAACTTCCTTTGTCAACTGCAAGAAAGATATCAACTAAAAAAACTAATGCTGGGCTGGCAGACTGAATGCCCAGTTTAATGTCCATCTGAGGGACAGCACACAGCATACAACATCCACATTGATGAAGCACTCTGCTTGTGACACACTCGGATGACAGTTTATAGCTGATGACAAAAAAAAAAAAATCGGGATTCAAACTCAGGCTAGACAGGTTAGAGGCGAGTATGTGTACCTCCAGGTCTAGGCCATCCTGCCAGCTCTTACTCTTTATTACCTCCACCACCGATGGTGAAGGAGGTTATGTTTACACCCCTTTCTGTCTGTCTGTTACTTGCAAAATCGAAGATTTTTCAAGTGTATTGGTCAGTCAATTTTGTTATTCTGTCTGTCTATCTGTCTGTTGGGTCACCGAAATAGGTGACCCTTATTGTCAGTAATTCTGTATGTTTGTTTGGATGTTTGTTCGTTTGTCATCACCATAATTGGTAGTAAACGTGGGCCGATTTTGACCAAACTCGGGTGGTAGGTTCATCTTATGACCTTGTGCTTTGGAAATCGTGATGGTTGCTCGGGACGCTTTGGTTCCCGAGCAACAGCCGAAAAACCTTCAAAATTGGTACCATTCACGCAAAATCAATTCCGAAAGCCATTATCCCACGTAGGCTTATGAAATTTGGCATGCATCATCTACAGGTGATGCTCTACCAAATATATTCCAGGTTTTGTGATATATGGAATAGTTTACCCGCAGCGCCCCCTACAAATGGGGTCTGCCCGAAAATTGGCGAAAATTGAAAGCCCCCTAGCGACCAGGTGAGTGCATCGATCCGAATGAAACTTTGCAGGTTCATAGCACGCAATGAGTACTACAACTTTGCCTCAGGACATATTGACCGATATTGCTTAGGTCAGGGGTCAAAGGGCAAAAATCGATAATATGCGAGAGCTGGCGGTGCCTTCGCGCCAAATGCTACTCCTCATAGGGTTATGGTCAGATGGTCATGAAAATTCACATTAATCATCTGGAATACATTGTGCACAAACAATCGAGCCGGATTTTCGATTTAGATCTTTGTACACCCACAGCACCCCCTCGAACTTTGGGGATTTCCGATATCAAATCGCATTTTCGGTACTTTTAATTCAAATTGATACCGAGTAGTTATCAGTCGATGGAACTCGATGAGATTTGGTATGCATAATCTTAAGGTGATTATTATCTATCCGCTACATGACATCCATTTTTTTCTATATCTTATAGTTTCCAAATGGTAACCCTCTCAACTTGGGTGTCCGAAGGCCATTGAGCATTCCCGCTGAAAATTCAAAGTACACTAGCTCCAAGACGGTTGAACCGAATCGAATGAATATTTACATGCTTATAGACCGTAATGAGTACTACAACTTTGCTCATTTGCATAATGACCTATCTCAAGTAGATCAGGGGTCAAAGGTCAATAAGTGCATTTTTCGGGTGAAATTACCATTCAAGGCACCCTTGCTCTTACACGGATTAACCGATGCGAATGAAAGTTCATAGGTACATAGTACTCAATGAGTACTACAACTTTGCTTCAGGACATATTGACCTATCTCGGCTAGGTCAGGGGTCAAAGGTCAATGAGTGCATTGTTCGGGCAAAATGACCATTCAAAGCCCCTTTGCTCATACACGGGTTAACGGATTATATTGCAATTTCATAAGTACTTAGTACGAGATTAACTCAGATCAGGGGTCAAAGATCATCGGATGCTCGGTGACCCATGGCCGCCTACCGGCTTGTCTGTCTGTCTGTCTGTCTATTTTTCGCCTACAGGTCGCAATTCTAAGCCAATCGTCATGAAACTTTTCCAAATTGTAGAGATAGTCACAACTGAGAAACCTATTAATTTTGAGGTCAAAGGTCATCTTGAGGTCAGATTTATAAAATAATTTTTCATCCGATTGACTTGAAATTTGAACAAGATTTGCATATTGCGTCACCGAATTGTGAAACCAACTATTTGAGGTCAAAAGGTCAAAGGTCAACTCAAGGTCAAACTTCTAAAATCAATTTCAATCTGAAAAATAATTAATTTTAATCCGATTGACCTGATCTTAATGAAATGGACAATTTGATGTATCCATGGCAACCTTTGGAGGGGGGGGGGTGGACTTTGCAAGTATCGTGCCCTGCACGACGTCTTTTTCTTGTTTGTTTGTGTGCAGGATATCGCAAGAAGTAGTGGACGGATTTGGATGAAATTTGGTGGGCAGGTTGGGTGTGTGACAAAGACAAACTGATTAGATTTTAGTGAGGATCCGGTTATTAGAATTTTTACTAGGATCCGGCTACTACCCCCCCCCACCCCAATCAAAACTACAAAACATAAGGATTACCAAAAGACGCCCCCTCCCTCAACCCCCAAACATACACAGCTTGTAAGAAGGAACATAATGCTGAAGAATCCCCGCACATCCTTCCCCCAATACAAATAATAATAAAATCCTACATTTCACCTGCAGTCCCCCACAGTAAAAATCGACCTGTTGCTCCAGTTTGACCATTGTCAGTGCTGTGGAAGTTGCTCATAAAATATTTTACTTCATTTCTCTGTGGAGTTTGATAATTGTATTATAAAGATGAAATTCCATATTTTACTGTTTGTAATTTTGTGTTGAAATTCGTTTGTTAAAATGGGATTATCCATCGAAAGTGCCATTCATCCTAACAAAATCCATTACAAAGAATGTTGCTCGTAATAGACTGCTGACATGGGTGCATACCGATTGTGTACTAGCATGGGCACACAAAGCCTGGTGTTGGCTTAACGGCAGTTAGGGTGGCTGGCTTAAGATTTTAAGGTCTTCAGTTTGAGCCCGTCGTGCTGATAAATAAGACCAGGTGGGTGGATTCAGCCCTTCTTCCTTCCGAGGTCGGCAAAACGAATACCAGCTTATTGGGAACAGGGAGGCATTGCATCAGCAGCCACAGGCTCCCTGCAATGATGCAACCAGCAGCCACAGACTACACACAACATAATCACGGGAACACACACAAGCATGCTCGCATACACACCTATTGTGCTTTAGAACTCTCATTACAACATCTTGAAGACCATTTGTCATAATTGTACGAATAAGTTCTCTCGTGCTGATATTCTACAGTCCATTGAGAAACGAAGCAGGTACAGGAGGACACATCCCCACACATGCAGCTCAAACTACTATTGGTAAAACTACTATTACTCACCAAACTCTCTTCCCATGGTATTCAAGGCCATCTCCATTCATGGCTCGCAGACTTCCTCTCCTGTCGCAGTCAACGTGTGGCCCTAAATGGAGTTCTTTCATCCCCTCTTCCTGTGCAGGCTGGAGTTCCTCAAGGTAGCGTTCTGGGCCCTGTTCTTTTTCTGGTTTTCATCAATGATCTCTCGGACTCTCTGGAAAATCCTCTATTTCTCTTTGCCGACGACTCCACCCTCTGCCGTACCATCTGTCATCCCTCAGACCGGCAAGCAGCAGCTTCTTCGCTCACTGCAGATCTGGATAAAATCACAAACTGGTCCAACACGTGGAACATGTCTTTCAATCCACACAAATCTCACACTCTCACTATGTCTCTTCGAAAGGACCGTTTACAAAACCCCCCCATCCACTTTCTCAACAATCCTCTGGAAGAAGTCTTTTCTTTCAAGCTTCTGGGTCTCACTATCTGCCATGACCTTTCCTGGGAAAGTCACATTTCCAACCTTGCCTCAAAAGCCAGTCGCCGACTGGGAATCCTCCGTCGTGCAAAGTCCTTCCTCGGCCCTCTTGAGCTCCTGACTACTTACAAAGCTTTTGTCCGTAGCCTGATGGAGTACTGCTCTCCCCTCTGGGCTGGTGCTCCTGCCTCCCACCTTTCTCGACTTCACGCTGTCGAAACCAGGGCTTTTAAGATCATTGGCATCTCCCGCAATGAAGCTGAGTCTTTGGGCCTCTCACTCAATCACCGCAGGTTGGTCGGTGGTCTTTCTGTCTTCTACCGACTCCTCTCCAGCCTTGCCCCCCTGCTCTCTCTGCGATTTGTCCCAACCACATTTCCACAGGGCGCTCAAGGTCCGCCAACAACCCCCTTCTGGTAAAACTACCAAAATCACGAATCACTGCTCATCTTCACTCTTTCATTCCTCTTTTTTCCCGCCTTTGGAATAAACTTCCTCACTCTATTCTTTCCCATTCTTCCCTCCAGGCTTTCAAAACAGCTGTTCACCACCACCTCTTATCTTCCCCCATCCAAATCCTCGATCTTTTCTACCCCCGATAATCCACCCAAGCCCACTTCCTTCAATTCTCCTGCTTTCCTTCCTGAAAGTCCCTGTAATGTCCATCTTCTCCTCGCCATGTTCCCCGTCCCATCCCCATCCCTCTCCCTTCCACAGTTCACCTGTGTCTGTTCCCCAATGTTTTGTCCCTTCCACTCCCACCCCTCTTGTCTCATGCCTCCTTGCTGTGAGTTGTGTGTTAGCTCTCATACGAGCCTCGACCAAGGTATACAAAAAAAAAAAAAAATAAATAAATAAATAAAAGCAATCCGATGTGCACATCTCGTATTGGACAGGAAGATTATTATTCACGTGCGATATTTGCCAACACAATCAGCTATTGAATGCATGGGGGTGGGGGATGAGTAAGTATTTATGAACCATTTTGCAGTCGATTTTTGCAAAGCTGAGTCAATGATGTTTAAAATGAACATGCCGGCAGACAGCAGGTACATAAGGAACAGTTGCTAGTGAAAGGTGAAAGTCACAAACTATGATCATCCGCTATTTTGTGATAAAATATTTTTATTTTTTATTTTTTTATAATATACAATGTCAAGGCTCGTATAAAAGCTAACACACCGAATGTATAACAAGGTGAGCAGGAGACAAGAGGGGTGGGAGAGGGAAACACAAAACAGTGGGGAATAGACACATGAGGAGATCTGTGGAAGGGAGAGGGATTGGGTGGGGGTGCATGGGGTAAAGAAGATGGACACCACAGGGACTTTCAGGAAGGAAAGCAGGGAATGTGAAGAAGTGGGTTTGGAGTAGATTAACGAGGGTGGAAAAGAAACGTCAAAAGGTAAAAATTTTATTTAATTACTTGCATTAAAATGTGGATATTTAATTTGTGGTGCAGCACGTGCAATATATCATCGCAAATTACTATCACCATGCTTTTTGAAAAAAACGTTGGGGGGTGGAGGGATATTGTAATCAGCTTCCTCTGTCCATCCGTTTGACCGTCCATCCGTCACGCTATCTCCTCCTAAACGGTAGTTATGATCACCACATGGCAAGAAGGTGCAAAAGCAGTATCATTTTGGCTCTGCCTACTCAGGTGGGGCCAAAAGGTCAAATTCCAAAAAATGCAATTACAGGCACATTTTAAAACTTTTTTCTTGATGAAACTTCATAAATGCAATCAATATTGGGGGATGCATTAAATAAATAAATAAATAAATAACGATTTTTTTTTTTTTTTTTGACTGGGTTCATGCCCCAGGGGGTGGGGACTTAAGGTCAAAGAGGTCAAAACGGGAAAACAATTTTTAACAGGAATTTGATATCGGGTCATTCCCAGTGGAACTTTGTGCCATCTTCCAACTTTGCTTTAGGTGAGAAGCGTGGGGATTTGTGATGGCAGTTACATTTTGGATTGGCCTGTTCTTGTTCCCATTTGAGTCAATGGATATCAATTTTCCACTGGAGATATGTCGGTGGTCTCCCTGTGTTCTACCGCCTCCTTTCTCGTCTTGTAGCCTCTGCTCTTTCCGTGCCCCCCCTCCCAGGTTCTTCTGGGTCTGCATGGTCCACAATCAACCCCCTTCTGGCGAAACTAACAAAATCTAAGATCATTGCTCAGCTCCACTCATTTGTATCTCTTTTTTTTCCTGTCTGTGAAACCAACTTCCACATCCTCTTCAATCTCCCTCCAGGTCTTCAAGACAGCTATTCACCACCATCTCAGATCATCCCACATCCAAAACCATGACCTTTTCTACTCCAGTTAATGCCCACCATCCACCCCCATCCACACCCTACCATGAGCGCTCTTCCTTTCAAATTTCCAGTTTTTCCTTCCTGAGAATTTCATTCTGTATCCATCTTATCCACCTCACATGTCCTTACCTGCCTTCATCCCTCCTCACACCAATTGTTTTCCCAAGTCTTCCTCTCCCTTGTCCTTCAACTCCGCTGTTGGTGTCATTTGCAACCACCGCCCACCCCCAGCCACTTATTCTATTCACGATTCCTTTTGTTCTGTTATGGTCCTGATCCATTACAACAAATCTTCCACAAACCTTTTATACATAAAACAAACAAACCTCTTACTCATATTGCAGGGAACTCAGGTTCAAATCTCTTCTGCCATGTGTTTGTTCATTGTCTACCCAGGTCGAAAAACCAGTACACATTTTCAACTGGTCTCTATTGGTTCTAATTGGTCTTTAACTGGTCTCTATTGGTTTCAACTGGTACCAGTTAAATTCAGTCAGAATTCCAATTTCCCAGTTGAAAAAACCAGTAGCTCATATTTGTACCAGTTAAAGTCTTACTGGTTCCAGTTGATACCAGTTGCAATGTACTGGTCTCCCAGTTGATACCAGTTACAATGTACTGGTCCCAGTTGATACCAGTTAGTTAAATACATGCATTTCAACTGGTAATATATCACTCTATTCCAATTTCCATATTAAAACCAGTAAGAAACCAACTGGCTTTACTGGTACCAGTTGGCTACTGGTTTTCAACTGGTACCAGTTGACCAGTAAACTACTGGTCTTTACTGGTTTTTTGACCTGGGTACTCATGTCCTTGAAATTCAAGTAAAAATAAACTTATGTCTACAAATGCGTTCATCCAGCATGTCATTCATGTGGAATTTTCCCCATCCCATGAGCCTGACTTCAATGTAAACTAAAATGAGCAAAGATCGCAGACCCTCATCAGGACTTGTTTTGTGTGGTGTGTCTGTGTTATGTAGTACGTATTTAAAGATGTACTCACATTCTAACTGTACATACTTTATAGAGGTACAAGGATGAAAAAAGCAGAACATGTACTAATGGATACCACAAGGTGGCATTTGTGGCATACATTAGCACATTCTGGGAGGACAAACAGATAAATGCACAAACAAATAAGAAAGATGTCGGGCAAGCATGATACTTGCAAAATAAATAAATATATAAATATAAAAAAATATATATATAAATATACATATATAAATATACATAAATAAATACACATACTGTATATAAATATGTACATTGTACATCTCACTTTCAAAAAATAGCTACATATACGAATAAAAATAAGTATATACAAATATTTATGAAATCATATATATATATATATATATATATATATATATATATATATATATATATATATATACATATATATATATATATATATATATATATATATATACAGTAGACTAAACGTAAGTCGTCACCATCGGGACCGAGAAAAAAGTGACGACTTAGAAATGTGACGACTTACGCGTATGCGAACATTCATGATGACTGTGGGGTGAAGGATGAAGTCGCGCGTGGCCTGAACACGTATGTGTGAGAGCCGGCTATTGTACCAAAAGGAAAACACAATCCTCGGGGCATAGGTGGGTGTGAGTTGGTGAGTTGGAAAGTGATCAAGCAAAGATGGAATTCATGAATCAATTTATCAAAAGTAAAGATAATGAACAACTGTAAGACAACAACTTCGCCTGCTTATCACCATGATGGGATTGACCAACGAACCCCAGAGACTTTTCTGGCAGCATCTGCCAGAAAAGCCCAGTCTCATCGGCATTGTACACGTCCCGAGGCTGATACCTTTCCAAGATGTCTTTCAATTTGCCATCCTTCCAGTCGTGCACCACTGCCGAAAACACGCTGCCTGATTCGCCGCACTTCTTGACCTTGCCGATTCCCCACCTCACTTTGAATCTGTCTATCCAATGCATCGGCAAGGTCTCGGCATCATCATGCCTGAGGTCCGCAGCGAATTTACATGCCTTCAGCAGCAACATTTCACCGTTCAACCGAATATTTGGCTGAGCCGACATTTGCCGAAACCAGATGATGAGCGCGTCATCGACATCTTCAAAGGACACACATCTCACACGTTTCACACTTACCACCGGCCTCGCGATCTTCTCCACTTGTCCAAACATCGTGCCCTTATTCTTCAAGATATCGTTCAATGTCTGCTGTTTGATGTCCAACTTCTCAGCTATGGCTGTTTTCTTCATCAGTGGGTTTGCCTCGCAAAACTGGATAATGTCGTATTTTTCTTGGTAGGTTTTAGTTGTAAGCTTACGCTTAGTCGCCATTGTCCTGCCTGCAGTGCGATCAACGTGTGTACGCAGTTATAAATAGCCTATCACTGGCGGTGTAAACCAATGAGCGAGCATCACGATTCCATGAAATCGGGATTCTCACGAGGCAGCAGTTCCATGTGACGAGTTAGGAGTGGTAATTTACTTGAGTTTCCATTACGTGGGAACGGACAACATCTGACGACTTAGACGAAGTGACGACTTAGAGATGACGACTTACAGAGGGATGACCCTTTATTCATAGGGACTTAACATGAGATAAATTCAGGACTTTTTGACGCTGCCGACTTCGGCGAAGTGACGAGTTACACGCTGCCGACTTACGCCTAGTCTACTGTGTATATATACAGGGTGTCCCAAAAAAATATACAACTTTTCATCTGCAAAGTGGATGGTCATAACATATATTTTTTTAAAAGATATATGGCTGGATAGAAAGCTGAAAGGTTGAAGTTTATTGTACCAATGTCAAAATTGCCACGAAAATTTAAATTTTGGTATAGAATCGTCGTTTTCTTTGAGACCACATGTTCGACGTAGGCTCCACGTTGTCCGATCACTGCCTGCAAACACGTTGTCATGTTCTCCATCACTTTGGGAAACATTTCCTGAGGAATGCTCTGGATTTCTCAGTGGATGTTTTCCTTCAGCTGATCAAGAGTCTGAGGCCTAGGGTTTCCATAGATCCTGTCCTTGAGATACCCCCACAATAAGAAGTCTGGAGGAGTAGTCAGGGGAATACGGTGGCCACTCAACGTCTTCGAAGAGGGAGATAAAGCGGCCCTCAAAATGTTGGTTGAGAAAACGCCTTGTTTCCCTGGCTGTATGGGGCGGTGCCCCTATCCTGCTGGAACCACTGGGTTCTCATCTGGATCAGGTTGTTTCTCCTACGGGCCTGAGTACGTAGCTCAGGCAGATAGAATTCCTGAATCATTTCGCGATAGTTCCTCTGGTTTACCGTGCAAGTGCGTCCCTGGTCATCTTCAAAGACATATGGACCAATTATCCCATACCAACCAACTGCCACCCACATGGTGACTTTGAGAACAGATCGAGGGACCAGTTCAGTTGATGCATTACCAGGATTTTCAGTTCCCCAGTACTGAAAGTTTTGCGTGTTTACCTCCCCGGACAAGTGAGCATGGCATTCGTCCATCATGTGAAGTTTTTTGAGGAAGTCTGCATCTTCCTCCAACTTTCCTGAGAACCAACTTGCAAAGTCGAGTCATTTGCATTTCTGTTGATCAGTAAGCAACATTTCCGTTTGAATTTTGTATGGAAAGGCATGAATGTCTTGGCGAAGGATCCTCTGAACGGTACTCTTATGAATGTTTGTCTCAGCAGAAAGTCGTCGAATCGATTTTTTTGGACTCTGAACAACCGCCTGTCTCACCATTTCCATATTTTCTTCACTCCGACCTGTCCTCTCCCGACCACTGTGACCCTTGTGAAGGTCACAGATGGTTCCCACATTGGTAAACTTTGCGATGGTGCACTTTATTGTCCGAAAGTTTGCTGCATGGCGCAAGTGGATACCGAAATGTCTCGAGTAAAGACGTTGCACCTGTATGACACTTTTTGTCTGGTGCCAAAGTTCAACAATTTTCGCCACCTGTATGACACTTTTCGTCTGGTGCCAAAGTTCAACAATTTTCGTCCGTTGTTGTACGGTCAGTCTTGGCATTTTTCTAGCACTTGCTTGGTATCAAAATAAACTTCAGGGTCTCTGCAACAAGAAATGAAGCATTATTGACAAAATTACTACTTTTTTTGGATCAAACGAAGCATTTTAAAAGTTGTAATTTTTGGGGACACCATATAGATGTGTATGTGTGTATATATATATATATATATATATATATATATATATATATATATATATATATATATATATATATATATATATATATATATATATATATATGTCTATATATGCCTACATATATATATATATATATATATATATATATATATATATATATATATATATATATATATATATATATATATATATATATATATATATATATATATATATATATATATATATATATATATATATATATATATATATATATATGTCTATATATATATATATATATATATATATATATATATATATATATATATATATATATATATATATATATATATATATATATATATATATATATATATATATATGTCTATATATGTCTATATATATATATATATATATATATATATATATATATATATATATATATATATATATATATATATGTCTATATATATATATATATATATATATATATATATATATATATATATATATATATATATATATATGTCTATATATATATATATATATATATATATATATATATATATATATATATATATATATATATATATATATATATATATATATATATATATATATATATATATATATATATATATATATATGTCTATATATATATATATATGTCTATATATATATATATATATATATGTATATATATATATATATATATATATATATATATATATATATATATATATACATATATATATATATATATATATATATATATATATATATATACACATATACATATATATATATATATATACATATATATATATATATATATATATATATATATATATATATATATATATACATATATATATATATATATATATACATATATATATATATATATAAAGATATATATATATATATATATATATATATATATATATATATATATATATATATATATATATATATATATATATATATATATATATATATATATATATATATATATATATATATATATATATATATATATATATATATATATATATATATATATATATATATATATATATATATATATATATATATATATATATATATACATATATATATATATATATATATATATATATATATATA